>NC_089846.1:73762333-74097188 GCF_035609145.1 Eleutherodactylus coqui
CGTGCAGGAGGCGGCGATGGCAGCGAGTGCCCATGACTTCATCCTGGAGAAGCCCAGCAGTTACCAGACAGGTATAATATATATATATATATATACACGGCTACACACCCGACCGCAGCAGGAGGCTTCCATGGGGCCAAAGTGCTGCAGTCACAGCAGGGAAAAAACGTGACGAGATCCACGCGACTGTTGGCTACTTCATCCCCTTATGGAGGAGTTGGAATCCACACGGAAAATGTGCAGCAGAGGTCGACAAGCTGCAGGTTTAACATCCGCACTGCTGATCTGTTCTGCAGAGAATTTTGTGCAGAATTTTTCCGCTACATGTGGATGAGATTTTTGTAACTGTAACCACAAAGCTTGCACTCTAAGTGCTGAAGATCTTTTCTGTTGCAAATTAGCAATATCCCACCCGTGGGAACCTTCCCTCAGGTGATGTTCACGCACCGGAGTCGGGCACAGAATTCTCCATGATGATTCAGCCGTTAAAGTTGCATGCAAGCCGCATATTTTTTGCAGTGGATTCACATGTGGATCTAATCCTGTCAGCGAACAAAATCCGTGTCTGGACTTTCTGCCACGGATCCAGATGGAATCGTGTGGGAAAATCCACATTCTGCATTTGTGCATTGACCGGGCTCCATCCGCATGCCAATCAGTGGCAAAATATATGAATTCTCCTGCAGATTTAGAGGCAGGATCAGCACGTATGGATGTCAACAGAACCTGCAGGGTGAAGACACTGAGTTTATGTCATTCTCTCCCCTAAGGTGCTGGGCAGAAAGGGGAACTTCTGTCTGGGGGTCAGCGGCAGCGAGTGGCCCTGGCACGAGCTCTACTTAGAGACCCCAAGATCCTCATCCTAGATGATGCCACCAGTTCTCTGGATGCCGACACGGAGCTGAAGGTGAGTGAACGGCTGCACCCCCTCTTTGTAGGATGGGTTCATGGGGGACGTAAACCTCCGCTGCAGAGTCCACGGGTCTTGCCTGTACTTGATGTGGCATTGCTGCCGATTTCCCTCTTAGCAAATTGATAAAAGCTGCAGGTTGGATGTAGATTTAGTGGCGTATCCGTCGGTGGTGACTGCGTGGGTCTTGTGGGGAACCACTAGACTCTTCCCTACATACCGCCCATCACTGAGATGCCTGCAGCTTAAGGCCCATTTAGACACAATGATTGTCGCTCAAAATTAGCTTAAAAGGCAACTTTTGAGCAATAATTGCTGTGTCTAAACACGCTGCCATCGTGCACTGTTCGTTCATGGTTGGTTTCTAGCCAGCTAGAACTCACCGATGACTGTTATCAGCGCCGCACGGTGATTTTCTGAACCAGCTGAAAGCTCCGAGAACAAAGCAGCTGTCATCACTCCTGCTGTTTCTGGGAGCTATCAGCTCAGTGGGACACCGCTGATACCTGCGAGAACAAAACAGCTGTTTTGTATATGCAAACATCTGCTTTAGTCTCTGAGTTATCAGCGGTGTCCAGCTCCGCCTGCATTTATAACTCTTTAAGTAGCTACTTAGCTACTATAGACTATACAAAGATAATCGCTCAAAACTGTCACTCAAACTACCGTTTGAGCGAATTTTGAGTGATCATCATTCTTTGTAAATGGGCTTTTACACTGAAGTACACACATAAAGGGAATTGCTGTTTTTATGTAAATTACCATATTACGTAAAAGTTCTGCAACTTCCTGCTACATTTTATACATTAGTGCGGTTAGACTGCAGTTTGTTTTATCCACTACTAGCTTACCCGTCGCGCGTTGCTGCGAAGACAGACAGACATTCATTCGTTTTTATATATCTAGATAACAACCAATCACAGCGCAGCTTTCATGTTACCTCAGTGGTGTAATATATAACAACCAATCACAGCGCAGCTTTCATGTTACCTTAGCAGTAAGAGAAATAACAACCAATCACAGCGCAACTTTTATTCTGCCTCAGCAATATAAAAAATAGCAACCAATCACAGCGCAGCTTTCATGTTACCTCTGCGGTATTATATATAGCAACCAATCACAGCGCAGCTTTCATGTTACCTCAGTGGTATAATATATAACAACGAATCGCAGCACAGCTTTCATGCAACCTCAGTAGTATAAGAAGTAGCCACCAATCACAGCACAGCTTTCATTTTACCTCAGCATTCTCAATATCCAGCAATTGTCTTGCGAAACGTTCGGCGGTGCATCATTTTGTTGTTGAACACTCATCCCGTTGCTCGTAATGCCTTTTACTTTCGTGCTTGAGATGGAAATCAAACGATCTTTGTCTGGGGGGCATAACTGTCGACGATGCTCGTACGCGAGGCACCTATCGTAGGATAGTTGTACTATGCCTATAATCTTCCCAGGAGTGTACTCAGCAACTTCCCAAAGTCTCGTGGCAATTGGATGAATGGTGTAGTAATGCATAAAGGACAGACAGACATTTATTTATATATATCAGGAAGTGAGAAAATTACATTCCGTACGTAAAATTTGGACGCTAATTCTTTTGCGCATAGAATTGAATAATCGACTTGGGACCCATTAACTTTTCCTATTTATGGCATAATCAATGCCCGTGCCAAATTTCAAGTTTCTATGTGAGAAAATGACATTCCGTACGTAAAATTTGGACGCTAATTCTTTTGCGTATAGAATTGAATAATGGAGTTGGGACCCATTAGCTTTTCCTATTTATGACATATTCAATGCCTGTGCCAAATTTCAAGTTTCTATGTGAGAAAATTACATTCCGTACGTAAAATTTGGACGCTAACTCTTTGGCGCATAGAATTGAATAAGCGAGTTGGGACCCATTAGCTTTTCCTATTTATAACATATTGAATGCCCGTGCCAAATTTCAAGTTTCTATGTGAGAAAATTACATTCCGTACGTAAAATTTGGAAGCCAATTCTTTGGCGCATAGAATTGAATAATCGAGTTGGGACCCATTAGCGTTTCCTATTTATGACATAATCAATGCTCGTGCCAAATTTCAAGTTTCTATGACATTGGGAAGCGAGAAAATTAGATTCCGTACGTAAAATTTGGATGCTAATTCTTTGGCGCTTAGAATTGAATAATTGAGTTGGGACCCATTAACTTTTCCTATTTATGACATAATCAATGCTTGTGCCAAATTTCATGTTTCTACGACATCGGGAAGTGAGAGAATTAGTGGCAATGATGGAAATCGAACGATCTACGTGGGGGGGTCGTAACTGTCGACGACGCTCGCACGCGCGCCATTTATCGTAGCATAAATGTACTATGCCTATAATCTTCCCAGGAGTGTACTCAACAACTTCCCAAAGTTTCATGGCGATCGGATGAATGGTGTAGTAGCGCATAAAGGACAAACAGACACGCAGACAGACACGCACGCATACATTCAATTTTATATATATAGATTTATATGATATTTTCTGTGACAAATAACTTGCATTAATAATGTAGCATCGGTACTTGTACCCGATGTTAGGATGCCGCGTATAGCGATGGGGCCATCTTATAAAGCTAAGCTGTTGGGGCGGCTCCCTCTCATGCGGTGGCATGGTTGCTGCGTATTACACCGTGCTCAAACTCCATTGGTTTACTTTGAGCCAATCTGATCAGCGTTTTTCTCATGCACATAAGATTCTGGAAAGATTGTCGGGATTAGCTGGGTCTACCTGCTCAGAGGACATCGCTAGACTGCGCGCCTAGCAGCGCTCAAAGTTGTACATTTGGTAGTATCTTCACTACAATTCTTGACTTTTAGAAGTTTGGAAGTGGACATCATTTGACAACATGGAAAAGGAGAGGAGCCATTTGGTGAGCTGCAACGTATGATATATTTTTACAGACCTACCAGAGGAGAAGCGAAACTTCACTGGATAGAAATGTAAGGTTGTATCTCTACTGGAGGAAAAGGTGAAGAGTCTTCAGGCAAGAGTAGCTGCATTGAAACGTATTAAGGAAAAGAAATGTCCGGTGTACCTGCAAAAGCAGAGGAATAGAAGCATGTGACCCAAAGAAGGAAGATCAGGAGTCAGCCAGCACCCACACTGCTCGGGAACCGGTATGGGGTTTTAACAAAGGGAAACCTGTTACTGGTTCCTGAGCAGAAGGAGAAAGAGGTAGAACAAGAAATAACTCTACCCACAAAGAACAGAGCAGAGGAGAAAGGTACAGCAAGAAATGGCTCTACCCACACAGAGCAGAGGAAAAAGAGCTACAGCAAGAAATGGCTCTACCCACAAAGAACAGAGCAGAGGAGAAAGAGCTACAGCAAGAAATGCCTCTACTCTCAAAGAACAGAGAAGAAAGAGGTCCAGCAAGAAATGACTCTACCCTCAAAGAACAGAGCAGAGGAGAAAGAGGTACAGCAAGAAATGGCTCTACCCACAAAGAACAGAGCAGAGGAGAAAGAGGTACAGCAGGAAATGGCTCTACCCACAAAGAACAGAGCAGAGGAGAAAGAGGTACAGCAAGAAATGGCTCTACCCACACAGAGCAGAGCAGAGGAGAAAGAGGTACAGCAAGAAATGGCTTTACACACAAAGAACAGAGCAGAGGAGAAAGAGGTACAGCAAGAAATGACTCTACCCTCAAAGAACAGAGAAGAAAGAGGTCCAGCAAAAAATGACTCTACCCACAAAGTACAGAGCACAGGAGAAAGAGGTACAGCAAGAAATGACTTTACCTACAAAGAACAAAGCAGAGGAGGAAGAGGTACAGCAAGAAATGACTCTACCCACAAAGAACAGAGAAGAAAGAGGTACAGCAAGAAATGGCTCGACCCACAAAGAACAGAGCAGAGGGGAAAGAGGTACAGCAAGAAATGACTCTACCCACAAAGAACAGAGCAGGGGAGAAAGAGGTACAGCAAGAAACGACTCTTCCACAAAGAACAGAGCAGAGGAGAAAGAGGTACAGCAAGAAATGACACTACCCACAAAGAACAGAGGAGAAAGAGGTACAGCAAGAAATTACTCTACCCACAAAGAACAGAGGAGAAAGAGGTACAGCAAGAAATTACTCTACCCACAAAGAACAGAGCAGAGGAGAAAGAGGTGCAGCAAGATATGACTACCCACAAAGAACAGAGCAGAGGAAAAGGAGGTACAGCAAGAAATGACTCTACCCACAAAGAATTGTGTAGTAACCGCACAGAGTCCTCTTGGATGGAGAAAAAGAAGTGCTGTTGTGGAGATGTAAAGGAGAGCGGTGGTTGTAGGGGATTCCCTATGTAGAGGAACAGAGGCTGCTGTCTGCAGACCTGACACTTCACGAGAGGTGCACAAATCAAAGATGTGTCTGGTAGGCTGTCAAGACTCTTCAGTCCTACAGAACACCACCCATTCCTATTAATACATGCAGGGACAAAAGACACTGCAAAAAAGGACCTTGCAACTATCTGCAGAGACTTTGAAGATCTTGGAAAGAAGGTGAAGGAATCAGGAGCACAGGTGGTCTTCTCATACATCCTCCCAGTAGATGGCCATGGAATAAGAAGATGGAACAGGTTTCTATAGGCGAACAACTGGCTACGTTGATGGTGCCCTCAGCAAAGATTTGGATTTCTAGACCATGAAGTGAATTACCTATACAATGGACTGCTTGCTAGAGATAAATTGCACCTTACAAAAAGGGTAAGCATACACTTGGTGTGCGTCTTGCTTCACTCAATAGGAGAGCTTTAAACTAGAACAATATGGGAAAGGATGTGAAAAGCCAGGTAAAAATATAGAGCTAATTAATACATTTGAGAACCCTGCTATTAGAAGTGGAAAGGAAGAACAAAGACAAAAAAAATGAGAAAGAAAGTAGAGGAGCAAGAGACATCGATCACAAACTAAAATGTTTCTACACAAATGCATAGAGCATGGGAAACAAACAAGGAGAATTAGAGCTCCTAACTCAGGAAGAGAAATATGATGTCATAGGCATCACAGAAACTTGGTGGAATGATACACATGATTGGAATACAAGGCTTGAAAGATACAATGTATTTATACGAAACAGACCTAAAAAGGGGGGAGGAGGTGTTGTGTTGTATGTTAGGAATAATACACGTCCACAGAGATTCAAGCTTCAGATCAGGGGAGTTCTGTAGAAACTGTTTGGTTAAGAATACAAGGACAGAACAACAGAAAGGACACCATTGTAGGCATTTAGTATAGGCTGCCTGGACAAGCAGAATATATGGAAGAACTCTTTCCACATCAGATGGCCAAGCTCTCAAAGAAGCATCATATAGTGATCATGGGAGATTTTAACTATCCAAACATTTGTTGGGAATCTCTCTCAGGTAAAAGTAATGGATCCAACAAATTCCTAACAACTTTATCTTCCAAAAGGTAGAAGAGAAAACAAGGGGATCTGCTGTTTTGGACCTGATTCTTACCAACAGGGAGGGAATGGATGGGGAAATAAGGGTGGCTGGGACCTTAGGAGGCAGTGATTATGCTATCCTTGGATGTTGGATAAAAAGAGGAGGAAGACCTAAGAAGACTCAGACCTCAAAGTTGGATTTCAGAAAGGCAGATTTTAATGAACTCCGAAAGAGGATAGGAAGAATCCAATGGCTGGATGTTCTTAAGGACAGAAATGTCCAAGAAGCTTGGGAAATATTTTGAAATTAGATTCTCAAAGCACAATCGTTAACAATCCCTAAAAGAAGGAAGAATGGGAAGCATTTAAAGAGACCAGGATGAATGAACACAGAACTTGCACACATGTTAAAAACAAAGAAAAATATGTTTATCAAATGTAAAGAAGGGGGAATATCTAAAGAAGAATGTAAGAATGCAGAAACTGTAGGGCAAGTGTCAGAAAAGCTAAAGCTAATAATGAATTGAGGCTTGCAACAGAGGCCAAAAGTAATAAAAAAGGATTTGGGGGGGTATGTCAAAAGCAAAGGAAAAGTCAAAGATGCTATTGGATGCTTACAAGATGAAAATGGTGAATTGGTTAAGAATAATGTTGAGAAGGCTGCACTTTTAAATTCCTATTATGTATCTGTTTTCTCTCAGAAAGTAGATGGAACATCAACTGATGTTCCTTGTATTATGGGGGGGGGAGAATCCAGGCTATCTATAAGCAGAGAGATGGTAAGGGAACACTTAGCTAACTTAAATGAATTCAAGTCTCAAGGTCCAGATGAATTACATCCCAGGATACTAAAGGAAGCAGCAGAGGTAATTGCTGAACCACTCGCCATAATCTTTGAAAATTCCTGGAGAACAGGCAAAGTCCCAGAAGATTGGAAAAGGGTGAATGTTATCCCTATCTTCAAAAAAAATGAAGGTGTATCCAGGAAACTACAGGCCTGTGAGCCTGACTTCTATACCGGGAAAGATCTTTGAACAAATTATTAATCAGTATGTATGCAAGTACTTGGATAAAAATAAAGTAATTAACCATAATTAATTAACAGTAAATAATTAACCAGTAATTAACACTAGGGAAGAGAGAGAGTATTCAGAAGAGCTTGAACAATGGGCGGTGACTAACAGAATGGTATTTAACAAGTCCTACATCTGGGCAAGAAAAATAAAAAAAGCACATACAGAATGGGAGGAATTGGGCTAACCAGAAGCACATGTGAAAAAGACTTGGGTATACTAATAGATCATAAACTGAACCTGAGTCAACAATGTGATGACCATTATGGGCTATGGTGTTTAAGTTACGCAGTAAATATGCATGTTACAGGTGTATCTGCTGCATACTGCATCTAATACACTTAAAAAATCTGTGTGTAGTACGCAACAAGCAGATGCCAGTGAGTGGGCCGCACACGTCTCCCATCCCAGGGGTTTGTTGCCTGTGAAATGCTACAGTGTATCACAATGACACATTGTAACATGGCCGCCTGCCCGGTCTGCATGTTGTCTATGGTTCAGGCAGCATGAAGCTGGCGACGAGTTCATTCTCTTATACTGCCTGGACTTGTGGTAAATGTCCCACCATTCTGGAAGCTTACTTTCTGTCTTCAAAAAAAGTCTCACCTCGTCTTATCCACTTCAGCTTGCAGCATATATTTCACATGTAGGAGTATACTCACATACTTCATTAACCACTCGATCCGGTGGTATTTATACGTAAAGCAGAATCAAACAGGTGGGAACTTGAAGTGCCATGAATAAAAACTCCTTTATTGTAATCTGTGCATATAAAAATCACAGGTCCAGAGGACTAGTTTCAGCTCCTCATGAGCCTTGATCACCTCTTAGGCCTTAGTCAGACGGGCGTTTTTTCGCGCGATTTGCGGATCGCATGACGGATGCGCATCCGCAAATCACGTGACCGGTGCGCGCAAGTCGCCCGCAAATCGCCCGAAAATCTGCTCCTAGCCGCATTTCATTAGAAACGGGCCGGAGCTGTCCAGCGCATTGCATTCAATGGAGACGGCAATAGAGCCGACTCCATTTAAAGCAATGCGCTGCGGGCGAGCCCGGGATGAATTGTCGGGAAGGGCTTAAATATATAAGCCCTTCCCTGCAATTCATCCTAAAATGTGTAAAAATAAAAAATATATATGTACTCACCTTCTCCCGGCAGCCGGAGCTCCGCGCGGCCGTCCTGCAGTGGGTGTGAAGGGGGTGTGAGTCAGACCTGCCCCCTGATTGGCTCAGCGCTGAGCCAATCAGAGGCATGTCTCACTCACACCCATTCATGAATTCATGAATGGATGTGAGTCAGACCTGCCCCTGATTGGCTCAGCGCTGAGAGGCAGCAGTCACTCACCCATTCATGAATTCATGAATGGGTGTGTGAGTGAAACCTGCCTCTGATTGGTCAGGGCTGTGACCAATCAGAGGCAGATCATTCAGCAGGCGGGGATTTTAAAGCCCCGCCGGCTGAATAGTGCCGAAAAGCAGTTCAGGAGAACTGACAGCGGCCGCGGCTGGACTATATTTTAACACATTTTAGGATGAATTGCAGGGAAGGGCTTATATATTTAAGCCCTTCCCGACAATTCACCCTGCGCACGCCGGCAGCCCATTGCTTTCAATGGAGCGGCTGTATTGCCGGCTCCATTGAATTCAATGGGCAAACATCGTTCTTCTCTGCCACAGCTGTTACAGCTGTGGCAGAGAAGAATGATTTGTCTTCTATATGTTCTCAATGGGGTTGGCGCGGCTGCCGCCAGCCCCATTGAGCGCATATAGAGAAGAGAACAGGAATCGCAGATCGCAGATAGGTGCGATCTGCGATTTTTTTGTTCTATAATTTATCGGACGAGCGCATAAAAAGCGCTCATGTGTCCGATACCATTGCAAAGCAATGGTTTTATAAAATCGCCGGACGCATGCGCAAATCGCGGCTAAAAACGCCCGTCTGACTAAGGCCTTACAAATAACATTGCTAGCCTATTTAAATAGTGAAGCTCATTAAAAACAACACCTGATTATTAACCCTTTGTTTCCTCTTTCAAAACACCTCTCACCCTGTTCCCTAAGGATGGAAGTCATTTTGTTTGAAAAATCACTTAATCACAATTTTATGGATACACATAATGCACAATCTGTTAGAAAAGAGTTCTAGCCCAAAACACATGTCTATCAAAAAGATTATACTAGTATAGAACATTTGTCTTTATACAACAATGGTGGATAGATTCCATGTTATTCAATAGCATACTTGTTATAAAGAGCAATGAATTATTATTACCTGTTATTCCAGCGAATACTTATCTTAAATAGCCAAAACATGATTTTATGTCTGTATTCTAAAGTTAGACCCAAATACTTCATTTCAATGCAAAATTCATCAATATAAAACTCATTTGATAATATATAGTATAAGGAATATCTAGGCATATAGGCATATGTTTATAATTAGAGATGAGCGAGCGTACTCGGCCACGCCCCTTTTTCGCCCGAGCGCCGCGATTTTCGAGTACCTCCGTACTCGGGCGAAAAGATTCGGGGGGCACTGTGGGTGAGTGGGGGGTTGCAGTGGG
The DNA here is from genome assembly GCF_035609145.1 of Eleutherodactylus coqui. Lineage (NCBI taxonomy): Eukaryota > Metazoa > Chordata > Amphibia > Anura > Eleutherodactylidae > Eleutherodactylus > Eleutherodactylus coqui. Next base: position 73,772,285 of record NC_089846.1, read on the forward strand.
GAGAGGGGGGGGAGGGAGAGGGCTCCCCCCTGTTCCCTGCTGCTACCCCCCGCTCCGCCACGCCGCCCCCCCCCCCCCCGAATCTTTTCACCCGAGTACGGAAGTACTCGAAAATCGCGGTGCTCGATCGAGTAATTACTCGAAACGACTAGGTTCGCTCATCTCTATTCATAATACATTTTAGCTTTTTATAACTATAGGCATATGTTCTTATGTAAGTGTATTTATCCAATATCGGAGGTTGTTATATTCCTATTAAACATATGAACCATAATATCTTGTTAATTGCATAATCTCTTATAACTTTGAAATTAAACCAAATTTATTAAAAATAAATATTAATTCTAGTATATAGCGACATAACAATAAGCCTGCAAAAAAAAAAAAAAAATTTAAATTTTTCCTTTTTTTTTTCTCTTTCTTCAAAAAAAACAAAACAATTTTTATAAAGAAATATGCAACACAACACAACCGAAACTGATATGTTACACATAGTTGCCTAATACAACAAAATAATTAATATATATACAACAAATCCGTTTTGGAATTCAATCCCTTTGGATATCTAGTGTCTAGAGTTAGGATCCAATAACCCTCCCGTTTTAGAACAGAAAACTTATCTACATATTGTTTTCTTTTATTTTTACATTTAACCTTTTCAATGCCAAAGTAAGAGAAATTTCTTCTTCTAAAAAATGTCTTACAGCGCCAGAATGCTCGGCATTTTTATTTTTCTGACATGCTCAGTTATTCGTGTTCTTAATTTTCGTATTGTACATCCGACGTAACATTTCTCACAAGCTATACATTTGATGACATATATTATATTATATTGGTGGAGTTACAATTAATGTATTCTTTTATTGGGAATTCTTTTGTTTTGGAACGATTCTCAAAGGTGTTACATTGTTTTGCCATATGGCAGGTGCTACATCTGGTGTGTCCACATTTTGCAAATCCCTTAAAGGGTAACCATGTACCTTTATTTTCTGTTTGTTCTAACGAGAAAAAACTCGGGGACAACATGTTCCCCAGATTCCTATTTTTTCTGGCTACAACCTTTATACCTTTATCCAGAATATCACTTGTGGTTTTATCTTGGCAGAGAACAGGAATATATTTCTTAAATATTCTTTTTATAGCATTAAATTCCCTACTGTAAGCAGTGGAGAAGACAAAAAAATCTGATCTTTTATGCTTCTCCTTTTTTCTGAATAGTAATTCATCTCTGTCTATTTTACTAATATTTTTTGATACTTTATAGAGATAATTTTTATTATATCCCCTTTCTGTGAGTCTATTGATAATTCCTTCTTCAGTTTCTTTATAATCTTTTTGTAGGGTACAAGCTCTACGAGCTCGAATCATCTCACCAACCGGTATAGCTCTTTTTACATGGTTTGGATGTCCACTATCAGCATGTAAGATAGTGTTGCCAGCTGTGGTTTTTCTATAAGACTTGAACTCTATTCTACCTGTCACATCATTGCCTTTTAGGACTAGATCTAAAAACGGAACCTCATCATTCCTCCCGACTCCTGTGAACCTTAATCCCATATCATTATTATTGATATATTGGAAGAATTCTTAGATTTTTTCTTTACTATCCATTATGGAATCATTATTCCAAATTAGCACTATGTCATCTATGTAACGTGCATACCACACCATGCGGCCCTCAAACGGATTATTATCACAAAAAATAAACAAAGACTCCCAATAACTCATAGTAATTTGATAGGCGGCGCTCACTTATTCAGATGTCCATAAAGACGTCATATGGGCTCATAACGAGATGATAGATGTATGTTCTTTGTAGTCTGGCAGATGGTAATTGTGCCCAAATTTATGCAGATCGCTGGTGCACTGCAGAGCAGCTTGAAGAAGCTCCGATCATGGATATGATGGAGTAAATACAAAAAAAAAGCCCTGAGGTTTTTTTCTTTTTTCCATTTTTTAAAAAATAACTCATAGTAAGATTTGCAATAGTGGGAGAAAAACGAGAGCCCATCGGGGCTCCCGATATCTGTGAAAAAAAATTCATTATTAAATGTGAAAAAATTATGCTTTAATAAAAAATCAACTACCAATAAAATAAACTCTTTTAATTCCTTTGTATAATTACTGTAATTATTTAAATGAAATTTGACAGATGTCAGTGCTGCATGGTGTGGTATGCACGCATACAGATCTATTACATCACACAAAACCCAGCTGTTATTATTGTTCCATGAAAATTCGCTTAACTGCTGCATGACAGATTTACTGTCCTGCAAAAACCCAGGAACCCTTTGGACCAACGGTTGCAGGGACCGATCCACCCATGCGCTAAGACGTTCACAGGGTGAATCGATCCCTGCAACTATGGGCCGCAAGGGCGGGGGAAATACATTTTTGTGTAATTTGGGTAGCCCATGAAAAATAGCTAATGTGGGATTCTCTGGGCACAGGAACGCTGTCTCTTTTTCTTCTAAGACTCCTAATGTGAGTCCCATATTCAAAAGGTCTTTCAACTTTTTTAAACAGTCCTGTGTCGGATCATTAGGTAATTTCCTATAAATTTTTTCATTAGACAAGATGGAATTCATTTGTATTGCATAAAAATTTGCATCCATGGCAGTGATGTTTCCACCCTTTTTATTCACGACACTTCAAGTTCCCACCTGTTTGATTCTGCATTACTTTCTGTCTTCCTCTGTAGATCCAGAACACCCTGTACAGCCGTGGCCGCCGGCAGACTGTGCTGCTCATATCTCACAGGATGAATGTCATCGAAAAGGCCGACCACATCCTGGTGTTAGAGGACGGACGGATCACAGAGGCCGGGAAACACCAGCAGCTTCTGGCTCAAGGAGGCCGTTACCAGGAGCTCCGGGACAAGCAGCTCAGCAGCTTCCAGCGCAGCGGCCAGCCGGCTGCGTCATGATCACATGTAGTAGCAGCTCGTATGTTCACCATCATACATGTGTGCTAATACTGCTGGACACATACACACCACATGTATCCATATACACCCCCCCCACACACACAAACCCTCACATATCTACACACACACCCCACATGCATCCATACACACACCACACGCATATCCACACAATCCACATGTATCTGTACACACACCACACACGCACCCCACACATATCCACACACACCCCACACATATCCACACACAAACCCTCACATAACCACACACACCCTACATGTATCCATACATACACATATCCATACACACCACATGTATCTATACACACACCCCACACATATCCACACACACCCCACACACATATCCACAAACAAACCCTCACATATCCACACACACACACACACACACCCACATGTATCCATACACACACCACACGCATATCCACACACTCCACATGTATCTGTACACACCAGACACACACACCCCACACATATCCACACACACCACACATATCCACACACAAACCCTCACATATCCACACACAAACCCCACATGTATTCATACACACACCACACACACATATCCACACACTCCACATGTATCCATACACACACTACACACACCCCACACATATCCACACACAAACCCTCACATATCCACACACAAACCCTCACATATCCACACACAAACCCTCACATATCCACACACAAACCCTCACATATCCACACACACACACCCCACACATATCCACACACAAACCCTCACATATCCACACACACACCCCACATGTATCGATACACACACCACATGTATCCATACACACCACACATATTCACACACACACACCACATGGAGTTACCTGCAAATAATTTAATAATTTCTAGCTATTTTATTTGTAAGTATATGAAGTATTTCTGTTTTTTTTCCCTTTGTTTTGCTGCAGATGAGCTGTAGTAAATGTATTTACAAAGATCTGAATTTTGTAGAACGTCATTTATTTGCTTTCTCTCCCCTTTATGGCTCAAGCAGGCGGCCGGGTCGGAGCTTGCTTTGAGAATACTCAGGTAGATTTGAAGAGTACTTATGCGTTTAGAAAAGAATGCACAAAATCTCATTCATTTGTGCGCTAATATACAGCAATACGCAGGTTACCTGGTCTAGATTTCAGAACGGGGTCACTTGTGGGGGGGGGGGGGCGTTCTATCGTTTTGGCAGCTTGATGGCTCTACAAGTGAGCAATGGAGCCTGTAAATGTGTCCAGTAAACAGATTATGGCTACAACGGGTATGTTTCTGAACACAGGACAAACATGGGTATCCATTTTGGGGTGTAAATCCTCATTTACATGTGCACTATAGAAAAAAAACTGCCTTTAAAATGACATATTTGCAAAGATATGAAAATTTATTTTTTCTCCTCTAAATTGCATTAATCTCTGAAAAAAAAAACGTGGGGTCAAAATACTCCTGACAGCCCCTCAGTGAATAGATTAAGTGGTGTAGTTTTTTTTAAATTGGGGGATTTGTGGGGGTATCTATCATTCTGACACCTATGAACCTTTGCAATCTTGGCTTAGTGTAGGAAAACAAAATGTTCCTCAAAATGCTGATAAGTAATGTTATATTTGTACGTCTCCTAAATGGTTAAAAAAAAACAGTTTTTCAAATGTGCGTCCAGAATAAAGTAAACAGATGGAAATATATATCTTAGCAAAAATTTATACAGTATGTTTGCACATATTTAAGATTACAGTTGTAAATGTGAAACCGTAATAATTTTTTCAAAATTTCCCCAATTTTGGCACTTTTAATAAATATACACATTCTATCGGTCTATGTCTACCACCTAAATGAACTACAATATGGGACAAAAAACAATGTCAGAATCACTTTGATATGTAAAAGCTTTACGGAGTTATTCTATGTTAAAGTGACACATGGCAGATTTCCAAAATTTGGCTCCGTCACTATAAGGCTGAGTTCCAACAAGGCGGAATCCCGGCGGAAATCTCGCGGTTTGGATGCAGCAAAAAAACAACGAGCTTTTCTCCACAAAAGCACTGCTTTAAAATCTGCGGCACTTAGCCGCGGGTTTTGAAGTAGCTTGGCCGCATGCTTTTCCGTTGCGGCCGGCGCTCCCATAGAGGAGAGCACAGCCGCAACGGGGAAAAAAAATGGACATGCTGGGGAATCCGTATCGCAGCGACGGATTGGACATCCCGTGTGGACGAGATTTTTGACAAATCTCATCCACATGGCTGGCTAAACCCGGGATTAGCGGCCACAGCTAAATTTCAGATGGAATTTCCGTGGCAAATCGGCCCTGTGTGAACCCCGTCTAAAGTTTTCAAGCCTGATATATTTTAACAACCTCTCATCTCTTCAGAAATCCGTTTTGCCCAGCAATGCTGCTACTTTGAGGCAGAAGTGACATGTCCGATCGCGGTCCTGCTGTGATTACAAGAAAACCATGAAACACAACATGAAAAATGATCAGTTACAAACTTTATTTTCTGTTTCCTTTTGTTTTGAGATTTGAAAGAGTTAAATTTGACAAATATGCAAAAATGGAAGAAGTTATCAGCAAACGTTCTCAGCAAACTCTATCCAGTGTTTAACCCTGAGTTGTGCGAGACTGAGTCACACATGTCATACAGAGGAAGCTTCTCTCCATCCACAAAGTTTGGTCACTGGAAGCGACATGAATCACCCAATCACATCTCCACCAGAATACAGTCATTCTCTTGTTAGATGGAGGAAGCTGAATCTCTCCTAGTCCAGCGGACATAAACACATTGGCCATATGTATTTTGAGGGTTTAGGCCAGGTCCAGCCATGTTTTAAAAGTGAGTGTGGCTAAACTTGATGGGGTGTGTTTGCAAGGGCCCATTAGATTAACTATAATATACGCCAGTAACTGGTGTAGATTAAGGCTGTCCACAGGTGTTGCGGTATCCTGCGCCGGATCTCCGCCACGGGAACCGCAACCCGGGAGCAGGAGACGGATCTCCGCCAGTCAGCTGACAGCCTGACAGATAGGCTGACCGCAGAGAATCGCAGCAATTCACAGCATGCTGCGATTTGCCGGTCGCGAGCCGAGAATCGCAATGATTCTCCGCTCATGGACAGAGGGAAAGCGCTCTCCATAGCAACACCATGGAGAGCTTTCACTGCGTTCCCCGCGACCGGATTATCGCCGCGGGGAACGCAATAAACAACCTGCCTGTGGACAGGCAGCCTAACACTTATATCGTCACCGATTTGAAGATGGGATAGATTTTACTCCGACATATCAGACTGACCAGACACCCACCAAGTTTATTAAGAGACATGCACCTCGTAATAAACTGGTCACACTTTACTTAGCCTGGCCTATAAAATGCTGGTCAAAGTAAATACGCCCCTTTTCTGTATCTTAAAGGGGTTGTCCCAAACTTTTGGGATTTTTCTACTAAGGGCCTGTCCTTTGGATAGCTCATGAATAGATGATCAGCCAGGTTCTCCGCTTGGGATCTCCACTGAGTAGCTGATTTCTGGTGCCGCTGTCAGTGTGGTCAGTGCTGACAACATTGCTGCAGCCTGCTTTGGTATCCCGTTGAGTTCATTGGGAGCTGCGCCTACACTACCAACTACCCACCCAGGTATGATCTGCTCCCCGCGATGCTGAGAATCAGTCTGCGGCCCACCAGAATCCTCTATGAATGACCTGTCCTGAGGATCAGTCATCAATAGAAAAATACAAAAACGTCTGGGACAACCCCTTAAGAGACCAGCCTATTTTGTGCCTTAAGCAGCAAGTGATTTCCATCACCCCATTGCAAGAGACACAACTCCTTGGCATCGCCATAGGAGGGCTAGCTTTTAGTGGCACCACACTGGGGCACATATAATGTACTGTATGACTTATTACATTTTTTTGCGAGGGAGATGGAAAAACGTGCAGAAATTCCGCCATTGTTTTGGGGTTTTGTTTCTACAGCGTTCACAATTCCGTATGAATAACCTGATCACTTTCTTATCTGATCAGCACGATTACTGCGACACCAAGTTCATATAGATGTTTTATGATTTTTTACTATTAAACACGTTTCAAAAGAAAAACAATTGACTCCGCATCGCTGCATTCTAAGACGCAGCATTTTTAGTTTTCTGGAGCTCTGTGGGGGCTTGTTTTTTGCAGAAAGAGTTGTCGTTTTTATTGGAACCAGTTTGGCGTACATGTGATTTTCCGATTACTCTTCTTTTGGAGGCAAACAAAAGACAGACAGCAATTTTGGCATTTTCGCATCATTCGCCATGCGAGATAAATAGCAAAATATTTTCATAGTCTGGGTCGTTACGAACGCGGTAATGCCTATTGTGTGTTGCTTTTTTTAAATTTTGGAGGTATTTATCTATTTAAAACGTGTTATTTTATGGGGGAAAATGCATATTTTTTTAAACTGGATTTTTTTCTTCAAATTAAACTTTGTGAAATTTTTTGACACTATTTTCAGTTCCTGACAGGGACTAGTAGATATGAATGTTTGATCGCTAGGATAGTACACTGCATTACTTATGCAGTGCTTTCTACTAAGCCTATGACAGCAGCCTATTAGACTCCGCAAGAGGGGCCTAACAGTCTGAGTTACATGGCAGACATGTCTTTGTCAGGCTTCCGGCAGCCATGAGAACCCATTAGTACTTTGTAATCGCATTACGGCATACCGATGAGTGACAGAAGCAGCAGTTGCTATTAACTGGCATGTAAAGGGTTAAACTGCCAGGATCTGAGGTTTCTGTGCTACTGGCGGTTAGAACAGGAGCCTGACTGTCAGTAGTCAGCCAAGCCACCACCTTTACTATGTGTAAGTTTAGGCCCATTAGTGAGGTCAGCAAAAAGGCGTATTGTGGTCTCTAATGGGATAAAGTTGTTTTAAAGGGGTTGTCCGGTTGTAAACTATTGATGTCCTATCTGCTGGATTAGTCATTAATAGTAGATTGGCCAGGTCCACTGCCTGGGACCCTCACTGATCAGCTATTTGCCAAGCCGGTGTGCTTGTACACTGACCTGATTTCTGCAGTAGGCAGACAGCTCCATTCCTACAGCAGTGGCCAAGCTTGGTATTGCAGGCAAAGTTCCCATTCAAGAACAGCTGATCAGCAGGAGGCTTGGGCAACGAATCCCCCCAATCTCCTATTGATGACTTATGCCAAGAGTGGGACATCAAGAGTTTACAACCCCTTAAATCTTAGTGTGACATGTGCTTTACAGGAAACAAAGAAATAAGCTGAAATATACAGGCCAGTATTAGTTATATCTAGAGGTGAGCGAACCTACTCGGCCACGTCCCTTTTTCGCCCGAGCGCCGCGATTTTTGAGTACTTCCGTACTCGGGCGAAAAGATTCCGGGGGCGCCGCGGGTGAGTGGGGGGTTGGAGTGGGGGGGAGAGGGAGAGAGGGCTCCCCGCTGCTACCCCCCGCTCCGTCACGCCTCCCCCGGCGCCCCCCGAATCTTTTCACCCGAGTACAGAAGTACTCGAAAATCGTGGTGCTCGATCAAGTAATTACTCGAAACGAGTATATTCACTGATCTCTAGTTATATCCAAGCCATGACTTGAGGCTGCAGGGTCGGATCTTCAGTTATTGCTTCTTTTCCTCAGTATACTTGTACAGCAGGTCACTCACATCAAACTGACCGACTTTAATCCAACCGTCTTCCTTCATGTGATACACTGCAAAGGAAGCAAAGATTGATGTAGTTCATGTAATTCGATGCAGTCCTAAAGGGGTTTTCCAGGACTTCTATTGTTGACTTGTCCTTATGATAGGTCCTCTATATCAGATCATTGGGGTGTGACTGCCAGCACCCCAGCCATCGGCTGTATGAAGAGGTTGTGCACTCCGGTGAGTACTGCGGCGTCCTCAATGTATACCAGACACAGAGTCATACGTTTAGTAAGGCCTCATTCACATGAGCAATTTTGTGTGGCAAAAGTTAATAGCGCAAAAAACCCCCACAACCATTAGAACCAAAAGTTTCCTATGGAAACATTCAAACGAACAATTTTTAGGCGCGGAAAAATCAGACCTAAAATCAGACCTAAAATGAACGGACATCAGCGACTAAGTCAACGACCGAAATTCCCTGCTGCATAAAAAAAATAGGTCTCGCTCTATCTTTTGCTCGAAAAATGCTGGAGCCTCTATAGACTCCTGTGGGAGCTGCAAAAAAAGGGAGGGTGAGGGAGATTAGCTGCGAGCAACGCTGGGAAAAGAAGACAGGTGCCGCTATTTAAGTCATTAGACGGATTTCTGCCCGATCGAAGGAATTCTGACCAGCAGCGCATTTGATCGCAGCTAGCCGTGAGAGTGAGTGACCTAAACTCTGCAGCTCGGGACTCGATCAAGAAAAATCATCCATTCACACAGTTTTTAGCAGTGATGCTTGCGATTGTTTTGTGCGGGTAACTTCGGCATGACTTTGACGCTCGTGTGTAAGAGGGCTAACACTTGTGTCAGGTCTTGCAGCTCAATCCTATTCATTCAAATGGCACTGAGCTACAGAAATGACCGGTGAGGGGGATATCACAGGCCAAGGAAGAGGTCAGAGCACCCACTGGTTCAAACCGCTGATCGGCGGGGTGCTGGGGGCCAAACCCCAATAAGTCTATCCTAAGGGCATGTAATTAGTATCTGTTACCTGGATAATCTTTTTACTCACTGGACAATTCACAAGGGTGTAAAGAAGCCCGCCAAATCTAGAACAAACTGCGAACGTTGTGCCATAAACTAAGTCCTACAGCTCACAACAACTTTTGTCTTATACTAATTTCTACCTCTCGAGGCTAACCTCACACGGCCCGTTATCGCACTCGCCAACATGCGATTTCCCTGCAGACTCGAGGGAGTTTTATATCGCGGAGGATCACAGAGTTTCTGCCATTGTTTTCAATGGTGAAACATCATCGCACCGCGTGCACCTAGCACATGGAGCGATGCTACTGCCAACCCCATTGAAAAGGAGATGCGATGCGAGAGCACGCCAAAGATTGGATGTGCCGCGATTTGTTTCCTGCATCGCATCGTGGTGCAGTGCAATGTGGGAACAAATCACTCATGTGTATGACCTCATTGAAAAGAATGGGGTTCATATTGGTGCGAGATTTGTGCATCTCACAATGCACAAATTTTGTGCTATTTTCTCAGCTGTGTGAAACTGACCTGACAGGACACTGTCGAGATGCAAAAAAACACCAACTGCAGCGATGTCCACAAGCCGTGAGCGCCAATGACACTCTGTTCTCTGGAAATCTGCTTCATGTTTGGCCTGGGTTGTCAGACTATAAGCAAGACCCCACCATACAATATCAGGCCAGCTGACCCCAGCTTCATGACCTCAACTACTCTGACTTTGTTTATTAGTTTGCACCCCTGGGTGGTTTCACCTCTGCGCCCGGGGTTCCTGCTTTCCTGCACCAATTGGGGAGCAGGAAAGGGGAATCCCTTGGGCTGAACGGCTGCGTCTTAGGGTGGAACTGAACAGCGCCAGGCGGACTTCATTGACCATAAGGGAGTTCTTTCAGTTTCTGCTCAGCTGCCTGGCTGTTAGATGGAAACAGAGGTGTAACTTTAAGCTTCTGGCCCCAATACAAAACCTGTAACAGGGCCCCCAACTATAATGCTTTATTCATAGTACTGGGCTCCCTATATGGAGAAGAGAGGCCTTATGGGCCTCCTAAGGCTCCTGGGCCTGGGTGCAACCGCATCCCCTAAAGTTACGCCCCTGTATGGAAGTAGTACTTTTGTGTGTGATATTTTGAGCCAGAGCTGCGGTAGAACCTCCAGCCAATACAGATGTGGAGCCACCCTTGTACTTCTCCCGTCTGACTTTGGTTGCACCTTTTTGGCACTTGAGTGACTAATGAATACATAAGGACTTACTGTTAACCACTCCTCCTGAATAGGCATCACGGTGTGTGGCATAGCTGATTGCCCTACGACCCAAGTCATACGCCTCCTCAGGGCTCAGATCATACCGGTATCCGCTGTCCAAAACTCCATATGCATAAGAATTTCCCGATCCAGTGGAAAATATGTTGCCAGATAATCTTGTCCCGTTTTCATCAACATAATATAAGCCAGGACCCTGCAGAGCATAATGTATATTGGTATTGTCATTCAGGGGACATCACTTATAACCATACAGCCCGTGGCGTATAGCTGTGAAATAACAATGAAGACATGTTCCTGCAATGTCTATGTATAGCATAAACTTCACAGATAATGTAGATTTTACTCATTTAAAGGAGCTGTAGAAACTATTAGAGCAGATACTTTAGATTTTTTTTATTGGCAGGTCTTAAATACATTTGTCAAGCGTTGTCTGGGGAAGCCTTAATATGCGCAGTCTAGTATATGCCATATTTTCAGTCTTCTTATTCAGCCCCTTCCACATTATTCAAAATAGTCCCAATCAGTCACTTAAAGAGAAAAGTGTTGAGAAACTTGGTTAGATAAGGATATAGTAAGCACTTTGGCTAGATGTAGCGTCTGATGTTGTGGTAACAGTATTGTAACTGAAGCCATTCCCTCCTGCAGCTGCCAACAGCTACTGGATCTTGCCGATAATGCCAGCAAGGTTGTGTGACCTTTGGCTGCCATGGGTCAGCAGGGTTACAAATGTACTGTGCTTACCACAATGTCGAACCAGAACTATAGTGAGTTTTAAAATAAATTGGCGTTTAAGAACATGCTGAGACTTTATGCTGGTGGAAGGGGAGGTAGAGCTGTTATTGTGGCATTTGCAGAGACTACATGCTGGGAATACTAGTGAAATATGAAGAAAACAATGACATTTTTTTCATGTCACTAGTAGTACTGCTAATTCACATGGCTGAGCCTTTCAAGTACTCAGATACCTCCAAGACTTAGAGTAGGGCCAAATGGTGTAACAACTGGGCAGTCTAATTAGCATATATATATAGCACTAGCTGATATACCCGGCTTCGCCCAAGTTAATTTGGTCCAGGTGTTTACGTGTTGTTCGCACAGAAAATTTTATGAAGTGGTAGTTACTTAGAGGAACCGAGGAATAAAATATGTATACACATAGAGGAGCGTTAGATTCTCCTCAGGCTGCATGTACCAATGTCCCTCTGCAGAATGTGCCGCTCCTCACACTCTCCTCATTTTATACCCTTTAAGGTAACGCCCCTTTAATTCAAATTTACCCCCAGACTGGAGGTTGCAGCCCCTTCCTAGCCTAAGGCCGTAGCACGCGGCCGTGACCGGCTCTGCTGCGGAATATTTTGCGGCGAAGCCCGTCACGGCACCCCCCAGAGACCCCATACTTACCAGCGGATCCGGCGTCCTGGGTCCCGCTTGACGCTTCAGCGTGACGCGCCGCAGTGTCATGGGACACGCTGGCCACATCACAAGACACGCCCACAGCGTCAAATGACGTGGCCGGCCGCGACATATGACGCGGCGGCGGTGGGCGGAGAGGCGATTTCACGCTATCTTCCGCTGTGCTACAGAGGAAGATAGCGTGAGCGGATGGCTTCCATTGACTGCAATGGAAGCCGGCCGCGCGTACATCCGCGGCAAATAGAGCATGCCGTGGGTGAGGACGGGAGATTTCACGGTGCGGAATTCCGCACCGTGAGCATTGAGCTATTAGGTTCAATAGAACCTAATAGCTGCGGGCAACGCGGCGGAAATCCGTTCGTGGGAAGGAGGCCTTAAAGGCATCCCTGCAGCCAATGGCTGCTTTCTTCTGCTCAGTAAATGCACACAGAGGTGACTTACATTCTTTTCAGTATATACACACAGAGGTGAGGTCGATTCTCCTCAGTATATACATAGGGACGGGAGGTAGATTCTCCTCAGTATTTACACCCAGAGGTAAGTTAGATTCTCATCAGTATATACACATAGAGGTGAGGTAGATTCTTCTCAGTATATACACATAGAGGTGAGGTAGAGTCTCCTCATTGTATACACATAGAGGTGAGGTAGATTCTCCTCAGTATATACACATTGAGGGGAGGTAGATTCTCCTCTGTATATACACACAGAAAAGAGGTAGATTCTCCTCAGTATAAACACAAAGAGGTGAGGCAGATCCTCCTCAGTATATACACATAGAGGTCAGTTAGATTCTCCTCAGTATATACACACAGAGGTAAGGTAGATTCTCCTCAGTATAAACACAAAGAGGTGAGGCAGATTCTCCTCAGTATATACACATAGAGGTCAGTTAGATTCTCCTCAGTATATACACACAGAGGTAAGGTAGATTCTCCTCAGTATATACACATAGAGGTGAGATAGATTCAAATCATTTCCCTAGGCTTTATGGTTAATGAGAAAAGAATTATCTCATGTATCGCAGATTTTTTCACGCTTACAATTGATTATTGAAGTTGCAACCCCTTTACTTTTTTATTTTGGACATAAAGAAATGTGGCAAATTTCATGTTTGTGCAGTTCAGATGTGTGATGTTAGTTACATTACACAGGGGTGCACTTATTTTTGCACTTAGCATTGAATAATCAAGTTGTGACCTCTTTACTTTTCCTATTTAGGACCTAAAGAATGGTCATGCCAAATTTAACGTTTGTATGATACCGGGAAGTTAGATAATTAGGGGCGAGTCAGTGAGTCAGTCAGTGAGGGCTTTCACCTGTGTATATATATATATAGATGTATCAACACTGGTAGATAATGCAAAAATATGAGCTCATCAATGGATGACAGAAATAGAACAGTGGTGGTACCAAATGATGGCAGAAATGGATAATGAGCAGATCGTGATGATGAACAAACTGACAATAGCTAACCCTAACAAAAGTTCTCCCTAAGTCTTTCCCTAATCTATCTTTGACAATGGCCCCAACACCAGACACCACAACACTGTCCTTCAGTAAGGCCTCATGCCCACAGCCGGGTCAGATTTTGACTACGAAATATCGCAGCGAAATCAGGTCTGGTGCCCCCCAGAGACCCTAGAGTCATCTGTCGGGATCCGCTGCGAGTATCTCGGCTGGCAAGCCGGCGCGCATAGGCAGTGCAGCGCGTGACGCGCCGCTACAGGGCTATGATGCGGATTCCCGCGATACTTCTGCAGCGCTCACTGTGGAAGTATTGTGGGACGGACGACTTCCATTGACTGCAATGGAAGCCGTCCATGGGATTTTTCACACAAAATAGAACATGCTGCGATTCTTCCCCAAGAGCGGAAAATCACAGTTGATTTCCGCTCGTGGGCAGGGAAAAATCTTTTAATATAGTATGTCTAAGGACAGTCACTGCTGCAGAATTCGCGGCAGGCATCTGGCTGCGAATTCCACAGCGATAATCCATCCATGGGCATTGGGCCTAAAACCTAAGACGCCCCTAATGAAAATCCTACCTGAAATACTAAGGCTGCCTGTCCACGGGTGATATGTCACTGCAGTATTCGCGGCGACAATGCGGCTGATGCAGTGAACGCTTTCAATAGGCTAACTATGGAAAGCGCAGCCCGACATCCACGAGAGGAGAATCATAGCGATTCTCCACTCGCTGTATTGAAATCGCGGCATGCTGTGATTTGCCACGATTCTCTGCGGTGAACCCATCTATTAGATAAGTCTCATCGAGGAGACCTGACAGTGCTCCTCCCTCTTCCCTGCGGCGGAATATCGCTAGCAATATTCAGTCACGGCCGTGGACAGGCAGCCTAACCCTGAAAAACAATGACAAGGCACTAGCAACTTGAGACAAGAAAACTAAACTAAGCAAAGCTGGACAAGAAACAAGGACAGATGTAAACACGGATAACAAAAAGGGTACGAGGCTAAGGAGCAAGGACTGGACCAGAAATAACCACAAGAACAAAACTACTCTTCCAACAAACAAGCTACATATAAGGAATACTGGATTTATAAAGCACATAGCTTACTCTATAACCCGCAACACATTGCAGAAGTCAGGGATATTTAAAGGAACTCATTCTGGTGCAGGTTGCCTCCTTAGTGTCTTCCCTTGTTTAATGATTGGAGTTGTAGACATCACTCATTAGACGAGGGGTGGGGTAGAGGAAGACCCAGCAGCTAGCAGCCCAGACCAGAACGAGCTGCAAGTCCGCCCACCACACTAGGAACCTGCAAATGTTGATATCTCCTGGGCAGTAGTAGTACTTTTACAAAAATGAAAAAATGGCTCTGGAGTGACGGAGTTAAACAATCTTTACGGATCATTATTCAATCACATATATTTTTACCTTGAGTAATATTATATTGCAGAGCATTATAGTGCAGCCCCCTCCATCGTAATCCTGACAACTTGTAAAGGCCTACTGGGTTGTTTACCTGTTTGTCCCAGCCACAGATCATGCTGCCCATGCTTAATCCAGTTCCTCGGTACTGAAGCATCATGTTGGTCAGCAGCTTAGAAGCAGCTGACACTGATATCCTGGAATTATTCCGCAGCTGATATAACCTGAAAAGTGTGTGACACAGCGGTCAAAGCTTATAGCAGCAGTTTCAGCAGGGTGTAATTAAGTTTGCATGGTTTACCTTAAGTTTCCAGCTCAGCCAATCAGATTGTGAGCTCCACTGGTGCAAAGAATGACAAACCACTCACACTACTATGTGCATGCTGGTGATACATCCTCACTGTTGGCCCCATATAACGTTGCACAATACCTTTGAAACTACTTTATTAAGTTTTCCTGCGCTCTATAGAAATTACCTGAGATGTGGCCACTGGATATTTTGGGACCAGGAAAAGTCTGGGAGTTTCTAGCCTGATGGATGGCGGCCCACTCCCGTCTCCTGGTGACCCAGATGTTTAGGAATCCTCCATAATACTCTTCCTGGTCCTAAAATGGCCAGCATCAGAAAACATTATAATCTATTTGAACTATTGTCCATCATTATATCAGATGCTAGTATTCCTAGCATGCACTTGGAAGAGGGAGTGGTTTCAGGGGGAGAAGGGAGGCGGCAGGTTCCTGTTACGTGTCAAGAATGCAGTACATATATACATATATATATATATATATATATATATATATATATATATATATATATACTGTATGTGTTTCTTCAGATATTTTCGTATGCCATGCCTGTTGAAGAAACCCAAGTAGTTCTAAAAGACTGAGCTGTTAATGTTATTTCTTTTTGTTAGCCGTTAAAGGGATTTTCTGGGACTTGAAAAAACTCCTATGCTTAAAATGGTGTTAAATAAAGGAAACATGAATACTCTCCTGCTTCAGCGGCGCTTAGTTCAGTGCTGTAGCCCGGAATCCCACATTTGGTGGGCAGTCATGTGGCATACATTGTGCATGTGACCGTTCAGCCAATCACAGGCTACAGAGCCCATGGAAGGATCACCGATGAAACCTGTGACTTCTGTCGCTTCTTCTAAGTTCTGGGGCACCTGTGCTGGATCGGGAGCCGCTGACTATACACTTTTTTTTAATTTTACACTATTTTAAGCCTAGGAAACTTTTGTTTTAAAGTCCCAGAAAAACCCCTTCAAGAGGTATCATATCTACAAGATTATATTATTTCTCTTACTGGGAGCAATAACACTTTGTATCACAAATGTTAATATGAAATAAATACCCTGAATCAGAGCCCACGGCCGTCTCATGACTAGCAGCGTAAATCAAGTGACAAGTTTTCCGTGCATCCATTTCAGGGCTCAGTCGCACGGGTGTTTTGATGGACGTTTTTCCGCACGTAAAAAAGATCGCACTAAATAGAACCAATGCTTTTCAATGTGAGCAGTCACATGTGCAAATTTTACATACGGAAAAATGCCTGCGGCGAAAATTATAGGACACCGGTTCGCAGAACGCGTGTAACTGCAGCAGACCGGTGATTTGTGTATGTGACACCCCTGGATGCTGTGGCAGCAGCACCGACCCCATTGAGAACATATAGTGAAGATCGCGCTCCTCTGCCACAGCTGTGGCAGAGGAGCGCGATGTTCTCCCATTGAATTCAATGGAGCTGGCAATACAGCCGGCTCCATTGAAAGCAATGGGCTGCCAGCAAACCCTGCACTGATTTTCGGGGAAGGGCCTAAAATATAAGCCCTACCCTGAAAACCAGCCTAAAAATGTGTAAAGAATAAAAAAAATCTATACTTACATCTCCGCAGCTGCCGGGGCTCAGCCACGTCCAGCCGGCTCTTCTCCTGCACTGCTATGAGGAGCTTTCAGCAGCTGTGGCAGAGGAACGCGATGTTCTCCCATTAAATTCAATGGAGCTGGCAATACAGCCAGCTCCATTAAATGCAGTTGGCTGACAGCAAACCCTGCACTGATTTTCGGGGAAGGGCTTAAAATTTAAGCCCTTCCCTGAAAACCATCCTAAAAATATGTAAAGAATAAAAAAAATATATACTCACCTCTCTGCAGCTGCCGGGCTCAGCCACGTCTAGCCGACTATTCTGCCGCACTGCTATGAGGAGCTTTCAGCAGATGGGGATTTAAAATCCCCGTCTGCTGAAAGGGCTGCCTCTGATTGGCTGAGCACTGTGATCAATCAGAGGCAGCTCTTAGCTGAGAGCTGCCTGTGAGTGGTCCCTGCGCTCAGCCAATCAGAGGCAGCACTCACCCATTCATGAATTCAATGGGAGAACATCCAGCTCCTCTGCCACAGCTGTGACAGCTGTGGCAGAGGATTTCTTCATCTCCACGGGGAGTCCCTTTGTCACTGAACACTGTGTCAGCATTGTGACAGCACAGTGACAATGGGACCCGTGGAGATGAAGAAATCCTCTGTCACAGCTGTAGCAGAGGAGCGCAATGTTCTCTGTATGTCAATGGGGCCACCGCAGCTGCCGCCAGCCCCATTGACCACAGGTGAAACCCCTGGATGCGATAGCATCCAAGGGTTTTGCATCCAAGGAATCCCCTGCTGCAGCTGTCTCAGCCGCAGCAGGGTATAGCGGGTAGCGCACTTTTTGAGCTAATAAATACTGCTAGGTGCGGTTTATCCGCTGTACCGCCCACTTCGGTCACGTGAATTTTTGAACACATCAGTTATGCGCACAAAAATTCGCCATCAAAACGCCCGTGTGACTGGGCCCTTAGTGTGAATCCACATTAGATGGGAAAATCCAGCGATCGGAGCGACTTCCAACGAGGCCCAGTCATCGGTGCTAGACTAGCCGGGGGCGCACTGCCAGTCGCGGGGGTTTTTCTCATGTAACGGTGTGGAGAGTATACCAAGAATGGCGTGATCGAGAAAAACATCGCGCGAGAGGAGATAAAGGAGGTGTAAAAAATATAGACATGGAGAAGGTATAAGAGAAGAACTCCCAAATCAATAAAAAGGCAGTGAGTAATACATGATGTAAGATGTAATAACTGACCTGCACTCCTTGGCCAGTTGTCTCTGCCAGTACTGGCAATCAGCAGCACACCCGGACATGGTACCCAGCAGGTAGGGGTTAATCTCAATCACCTTATTACATCTTAATGTGGCTGTTAAAATACAGGACAAAGGATGAAGATATTGAACAAAGCATATATAATCACTAAGGCCACACACTGCACCGGGAGAATATCTGCCAGCATTGGAGCGTGAGATAGCGGGCGTATTCATTATGGGGTACAAAAGCTGCAATTTTAGCGTATGCACCACAACTGCAACTTTCTGCACTTTTGCATTGGGCGCTTTTTTTCAAGAAGTGGGTGAGGCCTGTCATTAGGGGGTGTGGCCACACAGGCTGTCACATTTATTAGAATTGACCATAAACTGCTATAGCACAAACCTATGCCAGTTCGTATCTGGCATCCATCTGGCGCACTGACCCGACAAATGTATTAAAAGGTTTATGCCCCTTAATACATTTGTTGCAGGAACACCAGCATACTTTTATTTAAACCAGCGTATGAAACGCCGTCCAAAAAAAGTGTCCTCCAATGGGTTATATTGTACATTGGGAATTTCCCCTGATGCACGCCGACAGTGTGACCCAGACATGGCATGTATCAGCCCTAAGACTTCCCTCCATGACCACAGTATATAATGTGAAGTTACATGTAGACTCTACTCAGCCTAGAAGTTATCAATATGTGACTTACCAATATAACTTCCAGCAGACGCCCGTGAATCCACCGCCACAATCACGCCATGCTCGAATTTGAAGGCCAGGGTGGTGGTCCCATGCCATGGTTCAATCTTCACACCTTCTACTCCTTCTTCAATGTGCTGAAGAAACTTTGCAGGCTGCAACACATGGATATAGCATGACAATTATTCTTACTAGTAACACTCATAGACGTGGATCACTACAAGGACTAGAATATTAACGTGTCTGTAGCGGCTGATGACACGTATGTACGAGTTCACGGTACATTCACACAGGAAGGGTTCTACTGTGGTTTAGTCATAATTACGGTTTTATAAAGCCATTTTTTCTGAACTGTCAGCACTATTTTCTCCAGATACCAATACCGACCTATATTATGGATACTTCACACTTCATGGACTTCTATAGAACAGACCGTGATGCGTATTATAAGTAGTCTCAATGTACAAATGGGATTTTCCACCAAAAACATACACCATTATCACCCCCACCTTTTGTTTCTAAATAATTGAATACATAACTTCCATAATTTTTGTAATTTTTCTATTGCATGTGCTCCCCATGTGCCTCGAACGAGCTGCTGAATAAGCGGGCACTATATAAATAAAGATTATTAATTTATTATTATTAGATAGATAGATAGATAGATAGATAGGAGATAGATAGAAAGAAAGATAGATAGGAGATAGATAGAAAGAAAGATAGGAGATAGATAGATAGATAGATAGATAGATAGATAGATAGATAGATAGATAAACAGATATGAGATTGATAGATATATAAATAGAAATAAGATAGATAGATATACAGCTAGATAGATAGATATGAGATAGATAAATAGATAGATGGATATGAGATGGATATATATATATAGATAGAGATGAGATAGATAGATATATAGGTAGATAGATAGATAGATAGATCGATAGAAAGATAGATAGGAGATAGATTGATAGAAAGACAGATAGATAGGAGATAGACAGATATAGGATAGATAGGAGACAGACAGATATAGGATAGATAGATAGATAGATAGATAGATAGATAGATAGATAGATAGATAGATAGATAGATAGATAGATAGATAGAAGATAGACAGACATAAGATAGATAGATATGAGATAGATAGATAGATAGATAGATAGATAGTAGATGGATAAATAGATAGATATATAGGTAGGTAGATAGATAGACAGATAGGAGATAGAGCGATAGATAGGAGTTAGACAGATATAAGATAGATAGATATTAGATAGATAGATAGATAGATAGATAGATAGATAGATAGATAGATAGATAGATAGATAGATAGATAGGAGATAGACAGACATAAGATAGATAGATATGAGATAGATAGATAGATAGATAGATGATAGATAAATAGATAGATGGATATGAGATGGATATATATAGATAGAGATGAGATAGATAGATATATAGGTAGATAGATAGATAGATAGATAGATAGATAGATAGATAGATAGATAGGAGATAGATAAATAGATAGGTGGATATGAGATGGACAGATATATAGATAGAGATGAGATAGATAGATAGATAGGAGATAGATTGATAGAAAGATAGATAGATAGGAGATAGACAGATATAGGATAGATAGGAGATAGACAGATATAGGATAGATAGATAGATAGATAGACAGATAGATAGAAGATAGACAGACATAAGATAGATAGATATGAGATAGATAGATAGATAGTAGATGGATAAATAGATAGATGGATTTGAGATAGATAGATATATAGATAGATATATAGATAGATAAGAGATAGATAGATAGGAGATAGATAATAGATACATGGATATGAGATAGATAGATATATAGATAGAGATGAGTTAAATATATAGGTAGGTAGATAGATAGATAGATAGGACATAGACAGACATAAGATAGATAGATAGGAGATAGATAGATAGATAGATAGATAGATAGATAGATATGAGATGGATAGATATATAGATAGAGATGAGATAGATATATAGGTAGGTAGATAGATAGATAGATAGATAGATAGATAGATAGATAGATAGAAGATAGACAGATAGAAGATAGATAGATATATAGATAGAGATGAGATAAATATATAGGTAGGTAGATAGATAGATAGGAGATAGATCGAAAGATAGGACATAGACAGACGTAAGATAGATAGATAGGAGATAGATAGATAGATAGATAGATAGATGGATATGAGATGGATAGATATATAGATAGACATGAGATAGATAGATAGATAGATAGATAGATAGATAGATAGGAGATAGACAGATATAAGATAGATATGAGATAGATAGATAGATAGCAGCGACGTCTAGGTCATGTGTGCCTGCGTCACTAGTGATGCAGGATGCAGGGCGGGACGCCGCCGGACGCCGGAGGGGAACGGGATTCACGAGCCCAGCTGATCAGCTAAGGTAATAACCATTATATGTGTATATATAGGAGTGTTTTATATGTTAGATTATGTACCTGAGGAAGTCTATAGGACGAAACGCGTAGTACGTATCAATAAACGAGGTGAAGTAAATGTACAGCTGTCTGGGACGTGTATATCCTTAGGAGCGCGGTATCCTATTTTTCAAATACAAAGACTAGATAGATAGATAGATAGGAGATAGATAGATAGGACATAGATAGATAGATAGATAGATAGATAGATAGATAGATAGATAGATAGATAGGAGATAGACAGATATAAGATAGATAGATATTAGATAGATAGATAGATAGATAGATAGATAGATAGATAGATAGATAGATAGATAGGAGATAGACAGATATAAGATAGATAGATATTAGATAGATAGGAGGTAGACAGACATAAGATAGATAGATAGGAGATAGATATGAAATAGATAGATGGATATGAGATAGATAGATATATAGATAGACATGAGATAGATAGATAGGAGATAGACAGATATAAGATAGATATGAGATAGACAGATAGATAGGAGATAGGTAGATAGGACATAGATTGATAGATAGATAGATAGGAGATAGACAGATATAAGATAGATAGATATTAGATAGATAGGAGATAGACAGACATAAGATAGATAGATAGATAGATAGATAGATAGATAGATAGATAGATAGATAGATAGATAGATAGATAGATAGATAGGAGATAGATATGAAATAGCTAGATATGAGATAGATAGATAGACAGATAGATAGGAGATAGAGAAATAGATAGATGGATATGAGATGGATAGATATATAGATAGAGATGATATAGATATATAGGTAGGTAGATAGATAGATAAGAGATAGATCGATAGAACGATTGATAGATAGGGGATAAACAGATATAAGATAGATAGATAGGAGATAGATAGACATAAAATAGATAGATAGATAGATAGATAGATAGATAGATAGATAGATAGATAGATAGATAGGAGATAGATATGAGATAGCTAGATATAAGATAGATAGATAGATAGATAGATAGACAGATAGATAGGAGATAGATAAATAGATAGATGGATATAAGATAGATAGATATATAGATAGAGATGAGATTATTATTATTATTAGATAGATAGATAGATAGATAGATAGATAGGAGATAGATAGATAGATAGATATACAGCTAGATAGATGGATAGATCGATCGATAGATAGATAGAAAGATAATAGATAGATATGAGATTGACAGGAGATAGATAGATATACAGATAGATAGATATGAGATAGATAGATATATAGATAGGGATTAAAAAGATGCATATATAGGTAGGTAGATAGATAGGAGAAAGACAGATATAAGATACATAGATATTAGATAGATAGATAGATAGATAGATAGATAGATAGGAGATAGACAGACATAAGATAGATAGATATGAGATAGATATATAGATAGATAGATAGGTGGATAGATAGATAGGAGACAGATCGGTAGAAAGATAGATAGATAGAGATGAGATAGATATATAGGTAGGTAGATAGATAGGAGATAGAAAGATAGATAGACAGATATAAGATAGATATGAGATAGATAGATAGATAGATAGATAGATAGAACGATAGATAGGACATGGACAGATATAAGATAGATAGATCAATAGATAGATAGAAAGATAGGAGATAGATATGAGATAGATAGATATGAGATAGATCGAAAGATAGGACATAGACAGACGTAAGATAGATAGATAGGAGATAGATAGATAGATAGATGGATATGAGATGGATAGATATATAGATAGACATGAGATAGATAGATAGATAGATAGGAGATAGACAGATATAAGATAGATATGAGATAGATAGATAGCAGCGACGTCTAGGTCATGTGTGCCTGCGTCACTAGTGATGCAGGATGCAGGGCGGGACGCCGCCGGACGCCGGAGGGGAACGGGATTCACGAGCCTAGCTGATCAGCTAAGGTAATAACCATTATATGTG
Organism: Eleutherodactylus coqui; assembly: GCF_035609145.1. Taxonomy (NCBI): domain Eukaryota; kingdom Metazoa; phylum Chordata; class Amphibia; order Anura; family Eleutherodactylidae; genus Eleutherodactylus; species Eleutherodactylus coqui. The sequence continues at coordinate 73,795,725 of NC_089846.1, forward strand.
TATATATAGGAGTGTTTTATATGTTAGATTATGTACCTGAGGAAGTCTATAGGACGAAACGCGTAGTACGTATCAATAAACGAGGTGAAGTAAATGTACAGCTGTCTGGGACGTGTATATCCTTAGGAGCGCGGTATCCTGTTTTTCAAATACAAAGACTAGATAGATAGATAGATAGATAGATAGATAGGAGATAGATAGATAGGACATACATAGATAGATAGATAGATAGATAGATAGATAGATAGGAGATAGACAGATATAAGATAGATAGATATTAGATAGATAGATAGATAGATAGATAGATAGATAGATAGATAGATAGATAGATAGGAGATAGACAGATATAAGATAGATAGATATTAGATAGATAGGAGGTAGACAGACATAAGATAGATAGATAGGAGATAGATATGAAATAGATAGATGGATATGAGATAGATAGATAGATAGATATATAGATAGACATGAGATAGATAGATAGGAGATAGACAGATATAAGATAGATATGAGATAGACAGATAGATAGGAGATAGGTAGATAGGACATAGATTGATAGATAGATAGATAGGAGATAGACAGATATAAGATAGATAGATATTAGATAGATAGGAGATAGACAGACATAAGATAGATAGATAGATAGATAGATAGATAGATAGATAGATAGATAGATAGGAGATAGATATGAAATAGCTAGATATGAGATAGATAGATAGACAGATAGATAGGAGATAGAGAAATAGATAGATGGATATGAGATGGATAGATATATAGATAGAGATGAGATAGATATATAGGTAGGTAGATAGATAGATAAGAGATAGATCGATAGAACGATTGATAGATAGGGGATAAACAGATATAAGATAGATAGATAGGAGATAGATAGACATAAAATAGATAGATAGATAGATAGGAGATAGATATGAGATAGCTAGATATAAGATAGATAGATAGATAGACAGATAGATAGGAGATAGATAAATAGATAGATGGATATAAGATAGATAGATATATAGATAGAGATGAGATTATTATTATTATTATTAGATAGATAGATAGATAGATAGGAGATAGATAGATAGATATACAGCTAGATAGATGGATAGATCGATCGATAGATAGATAGAAAGATAATAGATAGATATGAGATTGACAGGAGATAGATAGATATACAGATAGATAGATATGAGATAGATAGATATATAGATAGGGATTAAAAAGATACATATATAGGTAGGTAGATAGATAGGAGAAAGACAGATATAAGATACATAGATATTAGATAGATAGATAGATAGATAGATAGATAGATAGATAGATAGGAGATAGACAGACATAAGATAGATAGATATGAGATAGATATATAGATAGATAGATAGGTGGATAGATAGATAGATAGGAGACAGATCGGTAGAAAGATAGATAGATAGAGATAAGATAGATAGATATATAGGTAGGTAGATAGATAGGAGATAGAAAGATAGAAAGATAGATAGACAGATATAAGATAGATATTATAGATAGATTCATAGACAGATAGATGGATTCATAGATAGGAGATAGATAGATAGATATCAGATAGATTGATAGATAGATAGGAGATAGATAAATAGAAAGATGGATATGAGATAGATACATATATAGATAGAGATGAGATAGATAAATATATAGATAGATAAATAGATAGATGGGAGATAGATAGAAAGAAAGATAGATAGGAGATAGACAGATATAAGATAGATAGATATCAGATACCGTAGATAGATAGATAGATAGGAGATAGATAAATAGATGGATATGAGATAAATCAATATATAGATAGAGATGGGATAGATAGATATATAGGTAGAAAGATAGATAGGAGATAGACAGATACAGATATCGATAGGAGATGGATAAATAGATAGATAGATATGAGATAGATAGATAGATAGGAGATAGATAAATAGATGGGTATGAGATAAATCAATATATAGATAGAGATGGGATAGATATATAGGTAGATAGATAGATAGGAGATAGACAGATACAGATATCGATAGGAGATGGATAAATAGATAGATGGATGATAGATAGATAGATATATAGATAGACATGAGATAGATAAGATAGATAATGATAGATAAATAGATAGATGGATATGAGATAGCTAGATATATAGATAGACATGAGATAGATAGATAGATAGAATAGATAGATATATAGGTAGGTAGAAAGATAAATAGATAGATAGGAGATAGACAGATATAAGATAGATAGATATGAGATAGATTGATAGATAGATAGATAGATAGATAGATAGATAGATAGGAGATAGATAAATAAATAGATAGATAGGAGATAAATAAATAGATAGATAGATAGATATAAGAAAGATAGATATGAGATAGATAAATAGATAGATAGATTCATAGATAGATAGATGGATTCAAAGATAGGAGATAGATTGATAGATAGATAGGAGATAGATAAATAGATAGATGGATATGAGATAGATATATAGATAGAGATGAGATAGATAAATATATAGGTAGGTAGGAAGATAGATAGATAAATAGATAGCTCGGAGATAGATAGAAAGATAGATAGGAGATAGACAGATATAAGATAGATAGATATGACATAGATAGATAGATAGGTAGATTCATAGATAGATAGGAGATAGATAAATAGATAGATGGATATGAGATAGATAGATACATAGGTAGGTAGATAGATAGATAGATAGATAGGAGATAGATAGATATAGGATAGATATGAGCTAGATAGATAGACAGGAGATAGATAGATAGGAGATAGTCAGATATAAGATTTAAAGATATTAGATAGAGAGATAGCTAGATATTAGATAGATAGATAGATAGATAGATAGGAGATAGTTATGAGATAGCTAGATATGAGATAGATAGAGAGATAGGAGATAGATAAATAGATAGATGGATATAAGATAGATAGATAGATAGACATGAGATTATTATTATTATTAGATAGATAGATAGATAGATAGATAGATAGGAGATAGATAGATAGATAGATAGATAGATAGATAGATAGATAGATAGATAGATATGAGATAGATAGATATATAGATAGAGATGAGATAGATGGATATATAGGTAGATAGATAGATAGACAGATATAAGATAGATATGAGATAGATAGACAGAAAGATAGGAGATAGATATCAGATAGTTAGATAGATATGAGATAGATAAATATATAGGTAGGTAGATAGATAAATAGAGAGATGGGAGATAGATAGAAAGATAGATAGATAGATAGAAGATAGATTGGAGATAGATAGATAGATAGATTCATAGATAGATAGATTGGAGATAGATAAATAGATAGATGGATATGAAATAGATAGATGGATATGAAATAGATAGATATATAGGTAGGTAGGTAGGTAGATAGATAGATAGATAGATAGATACATAGATAGATAGGAGATAGACAGATATAAGATAGATAGATAGATATGAGCTAGATAGATAGACAGGAGATAGATAGATAGGAGATGGATATGAGATAAATCAATATATAGATAGTGATGGGATAGATAGATAAATAGGTAGGTAGATAGATAGATAGATAGATAGATAGATAGGAGATAGATAAATAGATAGATGGATATGAGATAGATATATAGATAGACATGAGATAGATAGATAGATAAATAGAAAGGAGATAGACAGATTGATAGATAGGAGATAGATGGATATGAGATAGATAGATAGATAGATAGATAGATAGATAGGAGATGGACAGATAGATAGATAGGAGCTAGATGAATAGATAGATGGATATGAGATAGATAGATATATAGATAGACATGAGATAGATAGATAAATAGATAGATAGGAGATACACAGATATAAGATAGATAGATATGAGCTAGATAGATAGACAGGAGATAGATAGATAGGAGATGGATATGAGATAAATCAATATATAGATAGAGATGGGATAGATAGATAAATAGGTAGGTAGATAGATAGATAGGAGATAGACAGATACAGATATCGATAGGAGATGGATAAATAGATAGATGGATATGAGATAGATAGATATATAGATAGACATGAGATAGATAGATAGATAGATAGATAGATAGATAGATAGATAGATAGATAGGAGATAGATGAATAGATAGATGGATATGAGATAGATATATAGATAGACATGAGATAGATAGATAGATAGATAGATAGATAGATAGATAGATAGATAGGAGATGGACAGATAGATAGATAGGAGCTAGATGAATAGATAGATGGATATGAGATAGATAGATATATAGATAGACATGAGATAGATAGATAAATAGATAGGAGATACACAGATATAAGATAGATATGATATAGATAAATAGATAGATAGATAGATAGATATGAGATAGACAGATATAAGATAGATAGATAGATATGAGATAGATAGATAGATAGAGATGAGATAGATAAATATATAGGTAGGTAGATAGACAGATAAATAGATGGGAGATAGATAGAAAGATAGATAGATAGGAGATAGACAGATATAAGATAGATAGATATGAGATAGATAGATAGATAGATAGATATGAGATAGATAGATATATTCATAGATAGATTGGAGATATATAAATAGATAGATGGATATGAAATAGATAGATGGATATGAAATAGATAGATGGATATGAAATAGATAGATATATAGGTAGGTAGGTAGATAGATAGATACATAGATAGATAGGAGATAGACAGATATAAGATAGATAGATATGAGCTAGCTAGATAGACAGGAGATAGATAGATAGATAGATAGATAGATAGATAGATAGAAGATAGATAAATAGATGGATGTGAGATAAATCAATATATAGATAGAGATGGGATAGATAGATATATAGGTAGATAGATAGATAGATAGATAGGAGATAGACAGATACAGATATCGATAGGAGATGGATAAATAGATAGATGGATATGAGATAGATAGATATATAGATAGACATGAGATAGATAGATAAATAGATAGGAGATACACAGATATAAGATAGATATGATATAGATAGATAAATAGATAGATAGATAGATAGATAGATAGATAGATAGATAGATAGATATGAGATAGACAGATATAAGATAGATAGATAGATATGAGATAGATAGATAGATAGAGATGAGATAGATAAATATATAGGTAGGTAGATAGACAGATAAATAGATGGGAGATAGATAGAAAGATAGATAGATAGGAGATAGACAGATATAAGATAGATAGATATGAGATAGATAGATAGATAGATAGATAGATAGATATGAGATAGATAGATATATTCATAGATAGATTGGAGATATATAAATAGATAGATGGATATGAAATAGATAGATGGATATGAAATAGATAGATGGATATGAAATAGATAGATATATAGGTAGGTAGGTAGATAGATAGATACATAGATAGATAGGAGATAGACAGATATAAGATAGATAGATATGAGCTAGCTAGATAGACAGGAGATAGATAGATAGATAGATAGATAGATAGAAGATAGATAAATAGATGGATGTGAGATAAATCAATATATAGATAGAGATGGGATAGATAGATATATAGGTAGATAGATAGATAGATAGATAGATAGATAGATAGGAGATAGACAGATACAGATATCGATAGGAGATGGATAAATAGATAGATGGATATGAGATAGATAGATATATAGATAGACATGAGATAGATATATAGATAAATAGATAGATAGGAGATAGACAGGTAGATAGATAGATAGGAGATGGATGAATAGATAGATGGATATGAGATAGATATATAGATAGACATGAGATAGATAGATAGATAAATAGATAGATAGGAGATAGACAGGTAGATAGATAGATAGGAGATGGATGAATAGATAGATGGATATGAGATAGATAGATATATAGATAGACATGAGATAGATAGATAGATAGATAGATAGATAGATAGATAGATAGATAGATAGGAGATAGACAGATATTAGATATGAGATAGATAGGAGATAGATAAATAGATGGATATGAGATAGATAGATATATAGACATGAGATAGATATATAGGTAGGTAGGTAGATAGATAGATAGATAGATAGATAGATAGATAGAAGACGCACAGCTAGATGTTTTAGTTTTAACACTTGTATCCATATTTATGCTAGAAGTGACTTGCAGGGTGCTGTTGTCTTTACCTGCCATCCTGCGGTCACTGCCAGCTCAGTGTTGTATGGGCTGAAGGAGAGGCTTGGAGAGATATTACCACCGTTTAGGGGTGACCTCCAATCCCAGCTCTCCGGGGGTCCACATAGCCGCTGTAGAGCCATATATAACGGCTGGTCACTGCAGATACTCAGTATACTGTATGTCTATATCCGCCTCCCTTCTGCTTCTCTGTAGCTTGTACTGTACTCTTCCTCTGGCCTCGCCGTAAACGTCTGCGTATCTCTTCCGTCCAGTCACGCAGGTATTTCTGTCTGTCGCCTCTCGGTTTCTGTACCGTTCTCTTTAGCTGGCCGGTTACTTCACGGTTAACCTCTTGCCTTTGTATTTTCTTCCGTAGGACGAGGCTGCTGCCGATGAGATAGAAAGTGAAAGTGCCGTTCTTGTATCTCCTCCTCCCAGTATTATATGTGATACATGAGACACAAATATGAAAGAAAGCGACTAGATTTCCGTGACGAGCCACTAGCGCCGATCCCCGGTCTAGAACGATAGGGAAGTAGGCATTATAGTTTGTAGATCAGTTTCCTAATGTACAAATGGTACAATATTTGTGACTTTTTGAACTTTTACACCTTGACCTGCTACTTCTTCCAAAGTGGTAGAATTAGGGGTGTGGCCATGTGCTGCCTGTCAGATTTACTATCATTTAAATCTGGTGTCATTAACCCCTTAATGACACGGCCTATTTTGGCGTTGAGGACCAAGCGATTTTTGGTATTTTTCCATCTCCATTTTTCAAAAGTCATAACTTTTTTATTTTTCCGTTGACGCAGTCGTATAAGGGCTTGTTTTTTGCGTGGTGAACTGTAGTTTTTATCGGTGCCACTTTTGGGTACATAGACTATATCGTAAAACATTTATTATTTTTTTTTATGATAACAGGGAGAGAAAAACTCATCAATTCTGCCATAGTTTTTTTCTTTTTATAGCGTTAATCATGCAGCATAAATGACACACAAAATTTTTTCTGCGGGTCGGTACAGTTACAGCAATACAAAAGTCTTATTTTTTTTAGGTTTTTACACTTTTTTGCAATAAAACCCCTTTTTTTTGGAAATCTTTTTTTTTCTCTATAGCTGCATTCAAAGTCCTGTAACTTTTTTATTTTTTTATGTACGGAGCTCTGTGAGGGCTTATTTTTTGCGAGTCGAGCTGTAGTTTTTATTTGTACCATTGTGGGGAATGTACTTTTTTTATCACTTTGATTGCATTTTTGGGAGGCAAAACTCTTTCCCTGCCGCGATCTACTTAGATTGCGGCAGGGAAGGGGTTAAAAGTGGAGGGGCGCATCACCGATGCCCCCCCCCCCTCGCTGTTGCAGCGGGACGCCAGCTGTGACTGACAGCCGGCTCCCGCTGCGGGATAGCGCGAGGTCAGTCATGATCTCGCGCCAACCCGATGATGTACCGGTACGTCATATCGCGGGAAGTACCAGGCTCCCATGACGTACCGGTACGTCAAGGAGCGGGAAGGGGTTAATAGCTGTAACCAACCCCAGCTTGTGGCCGGCATACATTTCTATCTGGTGCACGGAGGCGCCACTTAAAGCATTTTTTATATTACGAAACGCATATTATCGGTGAAGAGTCAATGGAGGCCGTCCAATCCGCTGCCCATATGCAATTAACATTGTGTCCGGACTGCGGGTACCCACGTCATCACTTAGCGACTGTGTGGGAAGTACAAACAATGTAAAAGAAAACTGTACTACGCATGACTGACGGCGAGCCTTAGCGGTCATCCGGGAAATCAGGTACACAGGGTGACTGGCCGGCCTCACAGCCGTAAGCCAGCGTGATAACTAATCAGTGAGATCTGCCGTTGGGGTGCAGACGTCCAGTGACATCACGCTTGGGTCATTTTTATAGATGTCAGGTGATCTACATTGTCTGCGGACAGGCGAATGCGTCTGTCAGGTATCACACCCCCAGCAGTGCTGAACACCCTCTCTGATAGCAGTGGGGCAGGTGATCACCTCTATCGCATGTTGGACAAGCTCTGGCCACTCATATAATTACCCAGAAGTCAAAGGGGCCAAGTACAGCTGTGCAGGAGCTGACATGCTCCATCCATGCAGAATAGCTGGGGTTTGTGATGGATGGAATGTCTTTGTATAGCCTAAGGCAGGGGTCCCCAACTCCAGTCCTCAGGGACCACCAACAGGTCATGTTTTCAGGATATCCTATAGTAGGAACTCCTGTGGCAATGTCTAAGGCACCGACAATAATTACATCACCTGTGCAACACTGAGGAAATCCTGAAAACATGACCTGTTGGTGGTCCCTGAGGACTGGAGTTGGGGAACACTGGCCTAAGGTGATCAGACGTCCCAATTTAGGCGGGATAGTCCCGCTTTGGGACCCTGTGTCCCGCCAGGTCCCCAGCGGGACAGGCTTTCATCCCACTTTCTGGTGACGTCTGGTTACCATTACAGTGATTATTGGGCGAGGTGCCGCAGCTCTCTGCCCGGTAATCACTCTGCAGCGCCGCGGACCGAATACACACTGACAGCAGTGTTTGCATCCGGGATCCTCCTCCCCGCTCTCCTCAGCACTCCTCTTTGGTTCTGCAAGAGAGGAGAGCAGAGGGGAGGAGCGCTATTGCAGGTGCACAGACTTACGACCATCGGCAGCAGCGCTGAGAGGATCATCTGCGCTGTGAAGACAAAAAGGAGGGTAAGTATATGTGTCACAGTGGGGATCATTGGGCTGGTATAGAGCTAATACTATGGGGCTACTGTGAAGGTCACTATTGCTGGCCTGGTATAGGGGAGCACTAATACTATGGGTCACTGCGGGGGTCACTAGTATTGCTGGGGCAAGTATAGGGGAGTGCTTGCTAATACTACTGGGGCTACTGTGGGGGTCACTATTATTACTGGGGATACTGTTGGGGTCCCTATTACTGCTGGGGCTACTGTGGGTCACTATTATTGCTGGGGATACTGTGTGGTGTCACTATTATTGCTGGGACCACTGTGGAGTCGTTATTATTGCTGGGGATACTGTGAGGGTCACTATTATTGCTAGTGATACTTTGGGAAATCACTATTATTGCTGGGGATACTGTGTGGTGTCACTATTATTGCTGGGACCACTGTGGAGTTATTATTATTGCTGGGGATACTGTGAGGGTCACTATTATTGCTAGTGATACTTTGGGGGATCACTATTATTGCTGGGGATACTGTGGGGTGTCACTACTATTGCTGGGACCACTGTGGAGGCATTATTATTGCTGGGGATACTGTGAGGGTAACTATTATTGCTGGAGATACTTTTGGGGATCACTATTATTGCTGGGGATACTGTGGGGTGTCACTACTATTGCTGGGACCACTGTGGAGGCATTATTATTGCTGGGGATACTGTGAGGGTAACTATTATTGCTGGAGATACTTTTGGGGATCACTATTATTGCTGGGGATACTGTGAGGGTCACTATTATTGCTAGGGATACTTTGGGGGATCACTATTATTGCTGGGGATACTGTGGGGTGTCACTACTATTGCTGGGACCACTGTGGGGTCACTATTATTTCTGGGGATACTTTGGGGGTCACAATTATTGCTGGGGATACTGTGGTAGGTCACTATTATTGCTGGAGCTACTGAGGGGTCACTATTATTGCTGGGGATACTGTGGGGGTCACTGTTATTGCTGGGGATACTGTGGTGGGTCACTATTATGCTGGGGTTGGTATAGGGGAGCACTAATACTACTGGGGACACTGTGGGGGTCACTATTATGCTGGGGCTGGTATAGGGGAGCGATAATATTACTGGGGTCAATATGATGGCTGGGGCTGGTATAGGGGAGCACTAATACTACTGGGGCTACTGTGGGGGTCACTATTATTGCTGGGACTGGTATAGGGGAGCACTAATACTACTGGGGTCACTATTATTGCTGGGGCTGGTATAGGGGACACTGTTTACTACTGGGGCCAATCTGCATGTGGCAGCGTACCTAAAGCTTACTTAGGGTATGTTTACACATGGCAAAAATGCTGTGGAATGTCTGCAGCGTAAATTTCCGCATCTAAAAAAAACAGTCAAAATCTGTACCATTGGTGCAGATTTGGACTAAAAATCAGCTACAGATACACAGCGGCACTCCTCCTCACCTCCTCTGAGAGTTTCCCAGCGCACCCCAGTGGCCTCGTCAGGTAATGCTAGTTAGGTGATGCCGCTACAGGCCGCTGGAAACCGGAAGCCGGGGAGCACCGACTGCAGGATGCCTTCGGAGAAGGTGAGGAGGAGCGCCACAAGGGAATTAAATCAGCTGCAGTTATGTAGCTGATTTCCAGTCTAAATCCACCCCAATGGTACGTATTTTGACTATTTTTTGGATGCAGAAATTATGCATAATTTGCTCCCTGTTTTCTTCTGAACCGGCCCTGTACTTTTTAGAATGACTGAGGTAAAATCATATGATGTGATAAGCCCCGCCCCTGACTACACCCCTCTGTCCCGCATTGACCCTGGGAATATCTGGTCACCTTACATAGCTCCTTCAACTGCCTCTGGACCTATATAGTCCCTATTCTCCTCTTCTTCCTCCTGCAATTCCTCCTCTATACTTCTCCCATAGGAAGAGAAACATGTCAGAGGAGACGCACCTCTTGTTCGCCCAAAGCCTCCCTCCCTGCGGTGTTGAGTAATGACGGACTGGCCAGACATCTGGTATACCTTCCTTGTCTTCCTCCTCCAGCGACAACACCACGTCATTGTCCCTGAGTCCCTACAGCGTCTGTCCCAGCCGGCAGACAACAGGATGGTCATAGTGATCAGAATATCATCACAACCATCCCTGATCTGCCTCAAAGCCGACTAAGGCCTCATGTCCACGGGGAAAATCAGGCCCGCTACGGATTCTCCATGTAGAATCCGTAGCGGGTCCCTCCTGCCCCGCGGACATGAGCGCTTAAAATAGGAATAAATCAGAATTAACTTACCTCTCACACGCTCCGGATACTTCCTTCGCTGCGGCGTCATCTTCTCTCGTCGCGGCCGGATCTTCTTTCTTCTGCTCGGCGGATGTGCATGATGACGTCGGTGACGTGCCCCGCGCATGCGCCAGGCCGAAGCAAAATGATCCGGCCGCGACTGAGAGAAGATGGCGCCGCTGCGAAGAGAAGAACCGGAGCGTGTGAGTAAAATCCGATTTTTGTGTCCCGCGGATCCGGACGGCTTCCATAGGCTTCAATAGAAGCCCGCGGGAGCCGTCCCCGCGGGAGACCCGCATGAAAATGGAGCATGGTCCAGATTTTTTCATGCTCCATTTTTTTTAAAATCACTTTTATTGACGATCCGCGGGTATTTATCTACCCCGCGGGTGGTCAATGCATCCCTATGGGATGCGGATCCGCGGGCGGGAGAAGAGTTAAAATCCGCTGCGGATTTTAATTCTTATTTTGCCCGTGGACATGAGCCCTAAGACAACACACGCATCCTTGACCTGCAGCCTCTCCGCAGGCATCAAGTGCCCAACCTCCATACAGCGCCTGCTAAAGGCATACACCATCTGGTACTCCATGATTGCTCTATGCTGTTGGCTTACCCTCTGCCACATATGTAATGTGGAATTCCACCAAAGACAAGACAGTTGGGTTGTAGCCTGGACTGTCACTGCACCTTCGCAAGACAAGAGGCAGCTGGGTGTAAAACTGCAGCAGTTTCCTGGCTTTTTCCAACATTGGATATAAACCTGGGTAATTGGTTTGGAAATGTTGGACTACAAGGTTCTTCATGTGGACCAGGCAAGGTAAATGTATAAGATTTCCAAGGCAAGGGCTACCAGCAGGTCGGCCCCATTGTCATACACGACCATGCCTGGCTTCAGCTTGTGCGGGGTCAGCCACGTGTCCGTCTGGGCCGGCAGACCATGTGGCAGCGCTCCCCTAGAGAGATGAGTTTTATCACAGCATGGTGCTAATTTTTCATATGCAGAGCTGTATGGAGGCCGGGCTTGTCAGGTTCGAATATCAATGTTAATGTGCAAGGTGTTAATAGGTGGTAGGAGGAAGTGGAGGAAGAGAAGAAAGAGGGGGTGAGGAGGGGACAGACATGGATGAAAGTCCCAAAAGTCTTGGGAATACCATGAAATGATGACCACCACTTTCAGCTTCTGTCCACCTGCAGGACAGTGACAGTGTGCTGTTAAGGATATGTAACGCCTTTGACCATGCTTGCTGGACCACATTTCTTTGGTTAGGTGCACCCTGCCATTACCAGTGTTCTGCAATACCAGGGACACCTTATTACTCACATGGTGGTGCAGGGCAGGGAATACTTTTTGGGGTAAAGAAATGGCAGCTGAACATCTGGTACTATGGGTTAGCATGGAGCATCACATTGAGGAAGTCATCTGTGTCCACTAACCTGAAGGGCAGCATTTCCATCACCAGCAGCTGTCTAGTTCTTGCATTCAGGCTCTGTGCTTGGAGGTGGTACGTTTTTTACGCTCCCATAGCTGGGAGATGGAGGGATGCTGACATGGGAAATGTTGGAATATGGGGTAGATGTCAATGTTGGTGATGATGGTGGCTCCACTCCTGACTCTGCAGCCTGATCGTCAGTGCTGGAGGAGGGGCCTGAAGTAGTTGTGCTGCTACTCCTACATAAAACTGCCTCTCTGTGCTCAGAGGCTCCTGCATGACGAGGGAGGGAGAGGGAAGAAGAGGGAGCAGGGTGAGGCTACTCTTTGCCCTCTGGCCTAGCTGGTGCTGGGAGCTCATGTGGCTGTTCATACACGTTGTATTGAAATTCTTTATGTTCTTGCTTTTGTGTCACACGCCACAGATCTTACAGACTGCCACTCCTATGTCATCATGTACGGCATCAAAGAATGCCCAGGCTGTACAAGTTCTGTGAGCAGACCTCGCTGTGGGCTACTAGGGCTGATGGTGGCGGTATGGCCATTACGTTTTTTTGCAACACCCTAGTCCCTGTCTTGGGAGGGTGCTGCTGCACATCCGCCTCTTCCTCCTCCCCTACAAGATGATATTCTGATGCTCCCTGCCTTCACACCATGTTGGGTCAAGTACCTCATCATCTTCCTCTTCTTTCTTCTCCTGAGTAGACTTTATGCTACAGTGAGCCCCGGGGCTGACACCTCCATTTCCGCATTTTCCTGTATATACATTAATTTACTTAAAGGGGTTGTCCCGCGATAGCAAGTGGGGTTAAGCATTTCTGTATGGCCATATAAATGCACTTTGTAATATACATCGTGCATTAAATATGAGCCATACAGAAGTTATTCACTTACCCACTCCGTTGCTGGCGTCCCCGTGTCCATGGCTCCGTCTAATTTCAGCGTCTAATTGCCCGATTAGACGAGCTTGCGCAGAAGGGTCTTCTCCATTCTGGTCGGTCCGGGCACGAGCGGCGTTCTGGCTCCGCCCCCTTCTACGCGTCATCGCGTAGCTCCGCCCCATCACGTGTGCCGATTCCAGCCAATCAGGAGGCTGGAATCGGCAATGGACTGCACAGAGCCCACGATGCACCATGGGAGAAGACCCGCGGTGCATCGTGGGTGAAGATCCCGGCGGCCATCTTGGAGGAAAAGAAAGAAGATGCAGAGAGGGGATTCGGGTAAGTAAATTTTTTTTAAAAATTTCACCACATCCCTTGGGTTTGTCCTGCGCTGAACGGGGGGCCTATGCAAAAAAAAAGAAAAAAACCCGTTTCGGCGTTAGTCTTTAATTCCCCAAAATAAACATACACTTTTTTTCAGATATTTATGGTCAAAGTTCACATCAAGTTGCCTTGAAATTAAGAACTTAATCTTTTATTATAAAACAGCTATTTTTATGGAAAGTGTGCTCTCTTATTTTCAAAACGAGCCCAAGATGAAAGCTCCAATATAATTAGAAGCAAAATTATGAATATATTTTGCTTGTTAAAAGCGACAACCCTGAGTGGATCCCCTTGAAAGTAAACTTTTATTTATCAGATATAAAATTTCACCTCAAAAATATATAAAAAGAACAGATCTGCTGCAGCAGCAGAACAATATTATACTGACTCAAAGAGTCTGAACATATAGACTACCTGACTCACTAAATACATTAGGTGTATATAATAATAATAATAATCTTTATTTGTATAGCGCCAACTTATTCCGCAGCGCTTATATACACTTTATTAGTAACGGTGGAGCTAGTGCTCACTCTTCTGACTCTGGCACACTGGTTTAGGCAAACTGAGTCATAGAAACCAATATGACCATGTGAACTAGTGAATGTATAGCGCTAGTCACTGACCGATATCAGTGGTACTAATATACTGAGAGCACCACAATCAGTAGTGAGGAGATAGATGCCTACAGATCTGAAGCTGAAACATTGCACTAGAGCCCCGACATGTTCCACCAGACAACTGGCGTCCTCAGGGGTACATGGAGATATAGATGCCCGCCGGTAACAGGCATATATATCAGTAAGAGGTGGGATCAGAAACATCCACACCACCAATCAGCTTTGAGAGACAGAGGGATCAACCAACAGTGGCTCTGGGTGTAATGCACAGACACCAGTGCAAAGACCAATAGGAGAAACAGCCAATAGAGGAACACATAACATTCAGCCAGTGAGAGACGCATTGCCAAAACATTCCCTGTGTTTATCAGCCACAGCATGCTCAGTTGATCAAAATTAGCTGATAGGATAAAAGTCTCCACAAGGCCTGGATGTCGGTATAATTTGCGTTCACTCTCATTTTTATTGTACCGAAAATAAACTATAACCCTCTCTAATGCTTACTGCTTCACTGTCATAGCGGCATGAAGCCGACAGCCGGATATATGATTATGTGAAAACAATTTACAAATATGAAATATGCAAATTAGATATACGTTACTTTAGAAGAACTGTGGAGTAAAATCTGTATACACATAGAGGAGCATTAGATTCTCCTCAGGCTGCATATACTGATGTCCCTCTGCAGAATGTGATTCTCCTCAGTATATACACATAGAGGTGAGGTAGATTCTCCTCAGTATATACACAGAGAGGTGAGGTAGATTCCACTCAATGTACGCATGTAATGGATTGTAATAAACTAAAATGCCTATTGCAAATATGTGTTTCTTTTACTCACTACTAACACACAGCTGTCTGAAAGTGCTGACTAACTCCCTCTTCATCCCCTCCCACCATGTTTCTAACAATTTACTCAAAATGGTGACTCCCTAGTCCAAGAATTCCAAGATAAGGACCTCAGCTCCTGGAGGAAGAGACCCATATAAGGGCATTAACAAATCAGCTACAGATTCGTACTTCATGACGTACTAATTATGCACACTGTCTATAAAACCCTATGCAGCTTGATTAGAATAAAGAAGTTTCATTTAGCTGAATAGCAGGTTTCAGTGTGATTCTTCTGTGCATGCACAGGCTTCAGGCCTTGAACCTTCTAATAAGGAAGGGGGCAGATATTCATTAGGTATATTAGTACCAATCTATAAGACGCATGTAGAGGTCAGTTAGATTCTCCTCAATATATACATCCAGAGGTCAGTTAGATTCTCCTCAGCACTGTATATTCCGGCGTATAAGGCGACGGGGCGTATAAGACGACCCCCCAACTGTCACCTTATATGCCGGGAATACAGTGTAGGAAAAAAAATCAGTACTCACCTCCCCCGGCGTTCTGCGGCGCTGCTGCAGGCTGTCGCTCCATCCTGGTCCCCAACAGAGCATTGCTTTCTGGATGCGGGGCTTGAAATCCCCGCCTCCAGAAAGCTAATGCTGTGATTGGTTAACACACGTGCTGTCAGCCAATCACAGCCATTCAATGGCATAATTGAATGGCTGTGATTGGCTAAAACACACGTGCCTTCAGCCAATCACAGCCATTCAATGACATCACTGAATGGCTGTGATTGGCTAACACACGCATGCCTTCAGCCAATCACAGCCATTCAATGATGTCATTGAATGGCTGTGATTGGCTGACGGCGTGTGTTAGCCAATCACAGCATTAGCTTTCTGGAGGCGGGGGTTTCAAGCCCCGCATCCAGAAAGCAATGTTCTGTCAGGGACCAGGAGAGAGCGACAGCCTGCAGCAGCGCCGCAGAACGCCGGGGAAGGTGAGTAATGATTTTTTTTTTGAGACACTTTCTTTTTTTTGTATTACCGGCGTATAAGACGACCCCCAACTGCAGAGCAGATTTTTCGGGGTTCAAAAGTCGTCTTATACGCCGGTATATACACAGAGGTAAGGTAGATTCTCCTCGGTATATACACATTGAGGTGAGTTATGTTTTCCACAATGTATACACATAGAGGTGAGGTAGATTCTCCTCAGTATATACACAGAGGTGAGGTAGATTCTCATCAGTATATACACATAGAGGTGAGTTATGTTTTCCACAATGTATACGCATAGAGGTGAGGTAGATTCTCTTCAGTATATGCACGTTGAGGTCAGTTAGATTCTCCTCAATATATACATAGAGTTGAGGTAGATTTTCCTTAGTATATGCACATTGAGGTCAGTTAGATTTTCCTCAGTATATACATAGAGGTGAGGTAGATTCTCTTCAGTATATGCATGTAGAGGTCAGTTAGATTCTCCGCAGTATATATACATAGAGGTGAGGTAGATTCTCCTCAGTATATACACAGAGGTCAGGTACATTCTCCTCAGTATATACACATTGAGGTGAGGTAGATTCTCCTAAGTACACAAATCATTTCCCCTTAATGGGTTCTCATTTATTGTGGATTTTTGCACAGTTTTTAACTCTTAGAACTGATACTGAAGTTGCGACCCCTTTACTTTTCCTATTTAGGACGTAAAGAATGATCGTGACAGATTTCACATTTGTGCTGTTCAGATGTGTGTTATTAGTTACATTACATAGGAGGTCACTTACTTTTGCACTTAGAATTAAATAATCAAGTTGTGACTCTTTTATTTTTCCAATTTAGGACATATAGAATGGTCGTTCCAAATTTAACCCTTTCCAATCCACTGTGTAACGTCTAAAGACATTATGATTTAAGGCTGCACTGCTCCGATGTTGGAAGACATCCATCGGTGTTCTCTCGTGTATGTTGACAGCCTCTCTGCTGTCGGAGCCTATCCAATGTGTCACCTCATGCAGTACTGGCTTTAGCCAGCATATAGCGCCGTTGTATAACAGCAGAAAAATAGTAAGCCCCCTAGGAAAACCAGGATACAAACTGAATTGGAAAGGGTTAAAGTTTGTATGACACCAAGTAGTTAACATAGGTTTAAAGGAAACAATGTCCATCTAGTCAGCCTATTTCTACCTCCAACCCCTTGTTGATCCAAAGGAAGGCAAAAAAAGCAATGAGGCAGAAGCCAATTAGCCCATTGGCGGTAGAAATCCCTTCCCAACTCCATAATGACAGTCAGAATAATCCCTGGTTAGGTAGGAACAACCACCCCGCTGGTCACCTAATGTCCATATCCTGTAATATCATAGTGCTCTAGAAAGACATTTAGTCCCCTCCTAAACTCCTCAATGAGTGAGAGTTCCACAGTCTCACTGCTCTTACAGTAAAGAACCCCCTCCTGTGTTGGTGATGAAACCTGCTTTCTTCTAGACGTAGCATATGCCTTCTTATTACAGACGCAGTCCTCGGTATAAACAGGTCATGGGAGAGATCCTTGTATTGTCCCCTCATGTATTTATACATAGTTATTTGATCACCCCTTAGCCGTCTTTTTTCCAGGGTAAATAACTCCAGTTTTGATGCCTCTCTGGGTATTCTAGTCCTCTCATTTCATTTATTAATGTAGTCACCCTTCTTTGAACCCCCTCAAGCACTGCAACATCTTTCCTGAGCACCGGTGTCCAGAACTGTACGCAGTATTCCATGTGAGGCCTGACTAGTGCCTTATATAGTGGGAGGATAATGTTCTCATCCTTCACCCCTATACCTCTTTTAATGCACCCCAAGACTTTATTTGCTTTTGCAGCAGCTGACTGGCATTGATTGCTCCAGTTAAGTCTACAATCCACTAGTACCCCAGGTCTTTTTCCATATCACTTTTCCCTAGCAGTACCCCATTTAGTGTATATTGGTGACATTCATTTCTCCTGCCTATGTGCATAACCTTACATTTATCAATATTAAATTTCATTTGTCATTTTTCCACCCAAGCCCCTAACTTCTCCAAGTCCGTTTGTAGCAGCATATTGTCCTCCTTTGTATTAATTACCTTGTATAATTTCAGGGAGTCACTGAAAAGAGAATATCTCTAAAAACTAACTTTTATTAAATATCTTAAAAAATAGTGGACAGACTCAAAAACACATAGTTAGGGTGAAACCCAGGTATGTGATTGTTAACCATAGGTTTAATCACCCTATCCAACTGATGGCGAACCTTTTAAAGACCCAGTGTCCAAACTGCAACCCAAAACCCACTTATTTAGCGCAAAGTGCCAACACGTCAGGGGGCGGGGCTTATCACGATGTATGATTTTTACCTCCGTCGTTATAAAAAGGACAGGGCTGCTTCAAAATAGACTGGATGCAGATTTTGACTGCTTTTTGGATGCGGAAATGCTGCAGAATTTGCCACGGAAATTTCCGCTGAGGACACTGTGCAGCATTTCCACCAAGTGTAAGCATACCGCAGCTGTATTAGTGCCCCCCCCCCCCCCCACAGCAGCCCCAGTGGTAACAGTGACCTCCCACAGCAACCCCAGCGGTAACAGTGACCCCCCACAGCTGCCCCAGCAGTAACAGTGATCCCCCACAGTGGCCCCAGCGGTAACAGTGACCCCCCATAGCAGCCCCAGCAGTAACAGTGACCCCCCCACAGAGGCCCCAGCGGTAACAGTAAACTCCCCACAGTGGCCCCAGTGGTAACAGTGACCCCCAACAGCTGCCCCTAGCAGTAACAGTCACATCCCACAGTGGCCCCAGTAGTAATAGGGACACCCCACAGCGGCCCCCCAGTAGTAATAGTAACATCCTACAAAGGATAGTGGGTATAAGGAGGGGTTACGACAACGGGAAAACAACTAATCTAAGAAGGTGAAATAGAAAACCATATTAAACCTAGCGCTGTATGCATATGTGATCCTATATGATCAGTGTGCTTTAGACTACAAGAATCTAGGCAGATTAAGACACACATTCCTGTGCAAGTGTGTCATTTTAGGGATCCAATCTTTAACGGTTCCTGTGTGTATAAAGGAAGTGCCTTCCTACTCACTGGCTAATTTTAGTGTGGTGCCTGGGACCTGTAATTCTCCACTTATATTGTGGCATCATATGTGGATTTGCAGGTACAAGATACAGGTCGCCGGCACTGTCTGGCCAACTGTGAATAGGTTATAGGGTGTTTAAACCTATGGTTATCAATCACATACCAGGGTTTCACCCTACATATATGTGTTTTTGAGTCTGTACACTATTTATCAAGATATTTAATAAAAGTCAGTTTTTAGAGATATTCTTTTTTCGGTGACTCCACATAAGTATTGTGAAAAGAATTATACTGCCTCTGTGAACCTTGTGTAATTTTGTATCATCTGCAAATATTGATATTTTATTGTGCAGTCTCTTTATCAGGTCATTGATAAATATATTGAATAGAATGGGGCCTATTACTGAACCCTGTGGCACCCCACTAGCGACGGTGGCCCAATCAGAGTACGAACCATTTATTTCCACCCTCTGCTTTCTATCTCTGAGCCAGTTCTTTACCCAGATACACACGTTTTCGCCCAGTCTGAGCTGTCTCATTTTATAAATCAGCCTATTATGCGTCATGGTGTCAAAGTTTAGTTTATTTGACGCTCCCTGATAAGGCTTCCTATTGAATGACAACTTGAAATTAATTAGATTGTGGTCACTATTTCCCAAGTGTCCCTGTACCCCCGTGATTCTGTCCGGTTTGTTAGTTAATGGTAAATCCATGATGGCCCTCCCTCTAGTTGACTCCCGCATAAGTTGGGTAAGGTAGTTGTCTTTAATTGTTCTCAAGAGCTTATTACTCTTGTGAGACTTGCAGGTTTTTTCTTCCCAAATTATATTAGGATAATTAAAGTCCTTCATAATAATTACTTTATTGCGGTTTGACACCTCTTCTATTTGCCTTAATAATAAGTTTTTAGTTTCTTCTGTTATTTTTTTGTGGCCTATAGAAAACACGATCAGTATTTTGTTACTTTCCCTTCCTGTATTTCTACCCACAGAGATTCCACGTGTTCATCTCCTGCACCTATATCTTCCCTTAGCTTCAGCATTAAGTAGGATTAAATGTACAGACACACCCCTTTCCCTTTGTGGTTCCCATGGTCTCTTATGAAGAGATTATAACCCTGTAAATTCACCGCCCAATCGCATTTATCATCAAGCCATGTTTTCGTTATTCCCACTATATCATAATTTTCTTTAGATATTCTTGCTTCAAGCTCACCCACTTTACCAATCAGACATCGTGCATTTGTTGCCATACAGTATATACGGTTGTTGTTATTTTTTATATTCATTATGCTACTTATGGTCCTGTTAGCTGTTCTATCAATTCTAACTATACTAACCCCACCCCCGCTCGACCCCCAAGTTAAAGAACTAGATTAGGTACATTACATAGGGGGTCACTTACTTTTGCACTTAGCATTGAATAATCAAGTTGCAATCCCTGTACTTTTCCTATTTAGGACCTAAAGAATAATCGTGACAAATTTCATGCTTCTTCGACACCGGGAAGTTAGCGAATTAGAGGCATGTGAGACAGTCAGTCAGTCAATTGGTGAGGGCTTTTATCTTGATATATATAGACTAGTAATTATTAGGAAATTATATAGTATCAGTGTTTCCGGTCGTCCGCGGCACTCGTGGGTGCAACAGATAGGCAACGGTGCCTCCTCCGACATCAACACTGAATGGAACAATGCTCTCGGTCGTGGTTATTCTAGATCGGCACTACAGACCCTCGTCATCCAAGCGAGATAACTAACTAATGTGCCATACAGCTCTACTACATGCACGTCACACACATACAGCTCTGCTACATGCACATGACACACACACAGCTCTACTACATGCATGTTACACAAACACAGCTCTGCTACATGCAAGTCACATACACAGCTCTGCTACTTGCACATCACACACACACAGCTTTGCTACATGCACGTCACCCACACAGCTTTGCTACATGTATGTCACACACACAGCTCTGCAACATGTGCATCACAAGCAGCTATGCTACATACATTTTTCATCCCATACAACAAGGATCACAACCAGCACAGCAGAATCCTGTACACACTGATCAACCCCTGGTCATGTAACTCCGGAATCCTACCACACAGGTGATTGATCACATGACGGTGACATCATCACTGGTGCTGTAAACACATGGCTGCTATCCGGCTCTACAGCTTTTTAATAAAGTGAAAGACCTGTGATGACGTCACCATCATATGGTCAGGGGCGGAGCTCAGAGCCTCGGTGACTGATCCTGTGGCGGTGGCATCTTCACATGTAACTGTCACAGTCACTCACTTACAGAAAGGTGGTTATTAGTATTCCACTAGCAATTAGGAAATTATAGTAGCAGTGTTTCTGGTGGTGCGATGCACCACTTACCACACAGCTCTGCTACATGTGCGTCACACACAGATGTGCTACATGTGTGTGTGACACACACACAGCTCTGCTACATGTGTGTCACACACACCACACACAGCTCTGCTACATGCATGTGTGACCTATACACCAGATCACAAACAGCTGTGCTACATGCACGTGTGACACACACCACACACAGCTCTGCCACATGTGTGTTACACACACCACACACAGCTCTGCTACATGCGTGTGTGACCTACACACCAGATCACACACAGCTGTGCTACATACATTTGTATTGTGCTTCTGCTGCTTTAGGATCTGTGTCACACACAGCACACACAGCTCTGATACATACATTTGTCATGTGGCTCTGCTGCTTTAGGATCTGTGATGAGGTCACCGTCATGTAATAAGGGTCAGAGCAAATAGTCGGTGAGTGATCACATGACAGTGACATCGTCAGAGGCCCTATCAGTACTGCTGTCCGGCTCTGCAGGTTTTTTTAATTAAGTGAAGCAGCACTTGTGATGACTTCACGTTCATGTGATCAGGGGCAGAGCTAAGACCCAGTAACTGATTACATGACGGTGACATCATAACAGGTCCTGTAAGCACACGGCTGCTTTCACAGATATATGCCTGCTGTCAGGCTCTGCATGTTTTATGTTTTAGGACCTTTGATGACATCACCATCATGTGATTAGGGCGAAGCATGTAACACACAGTCACTCACGGACAGTATCACTCATACTGTCACTGGCAGCACATGGAGTAAATATATGTCCATGTGAACGGACCTTAATCAAGAATTTACATGCTGATTACTTTTCTGTATATGATGGCCAAGCACCCCACAAGGTGGGACGATGCCCGTTCACCGCCTCCGGTTTGCACCACTGCCTCTCCCCCTGTGCCCCAACCTGCCACTGAGATCCAACCCCCCTCTGAGGACACAGGCACTACCGTCTCCTGGCCTGCACCCACACCATCACCTCCGCTGTCCTCGGCCCCATCCAGCAATGTCTCTCAGCGTAGCGTCCAGACGTCGCTAGTGCCACAGTTTGAGCGCAAGCGCAAGTACGACGCCACGCACCCGCACGCTCAAGCGTTAAACGTGCACATTGCAAAATTGATCAGCCTACAGATGCTGCCGTATAGGCTTGTGGAAACGGAGGCTTTCAAAAGCATGATGGCGGCGGCTGCCCCGCGCTACTCGGTTCCCAGTCGCCACTACTTTTCCCGATGTGCCGTCCCAGCCCTGCACGACCACGTCTCCCGCAACATTGTACGCACCCTCACCAACGCGGTTACTGCCAAGGTCCACTTAACAACGGACACGTGGACAAGCACAGGCGGGCAGGGCCACTATATCTCCCTGACGGCACATTGGGTGAATTTAGTGGAGGCTGGGACAGCGTCAGAGCCTGGGACCGCTCACGTCCTACCCACCCCCAGAATTGCGGGCCACAGCTCGGTGGTGGTATCTGCGGCGGTGTATGCTTCCTCCACTAAAGCACCTTCCTCCTCCTCCTCCTCCTCCAACGCAACCTCTGTCTCGCAATCAAGATGTGTCAGCAGCACGTCGCCAGCAGTCGGTGTCACGCGGCGTGGCAGCACAGCGGTGGGCAAGCGTCAGCAGGCCGTGCTGAAACTACTCAGCTTAGGAGAGAAGAGGCACACGGCCCACGAACTGCTGCAGGGTCTGACAGAGCAGACCGACCACTGGCTTGCGCCGCTGAGCCTCCAACCGGGCATGGTCGTGTGTGACAACGGCCGTAAGCTGGTGGCGGCTCTGCAGCTCGGCAGCCTCACGCACGTGCCATGCCTGGCCCATGTCTTTAATTTGGTGGTTCAGCGCTTTCTGAAAAGCTACCCCCACTTGTCATACCTGCTCGGAAAGGTGCGCCAGCTCTGCGCACATTTCCGCAAATCCCACACGCACGCTGCCACCCTGCGGACACTGCAACATAGGTTTAATCTGCCAGTGCACCGACTGCTGTGCGACGTGCCCACACAGTGGAACTCTACGCTCCACATGTTGGCCAGACTCTATGAGCAGCGTAGAGCTATAGTGGAATACCAACTCCAACTTGCGCGGCGCAGTGGGAGTCAGCCTCCTCAATTATTTACAGAAGAGTGGCCCTGGTTGGCAGCCATCTGCCAGGTCCTTGGAATATTTGAGGAGTCTACCCAGGTGGTGAGCGGCGATGCTGCAATCATTAGCGTCACCATTCCTCTGCTATGCATCTTGAGAAGTTCCCTGCAAAGCATAAAGGCAGACGTTTTGCGCTCGGAAACAGAGCCGGGGGAAGACAGTATGTCGCTGGATAGTCAGAGCACCCGCCTGTCTATATCTCAGCGCGTTGAGGAGGAGGAGGAGGAGCATGAGGAGGATGAGGGGGAAGAGACAGCTTGGCCCACTGCTGAGGGTACAGATGCTGCTGGGCTGTCATCCTTTCAGCGTGTATGGCCTGAGGAGGAGGAAGAGGAGGAGGAGGAGGATCCTGAAAGTGATCTTCCTAGTGAAGACAGCCATGTGTTGCGTACAGGTACCCTGGCACACATGGCTGACTTCATGTTAGGATGCCTTTCTCGTGACCCTCGCGTTACACGCATTCTGGCCACTACGGATTACTGGGTGTACACACTGCTCGATCCACGGTATAAGGAGAGCCTTTGCACTCTCATTCCCGAAGAGGAAAGGGGTTTGAGAATGATGCTATACCACAGGGCGCTGGTGGACAAACTGATGGTAAACTTCCCATCCGACAGCGCTAGTGGCAGAAGGCGCAGTTCCGAGGGCCAGGAAGCAGGGGAGGAGCAGAGATCAGGCAGCATGTACAGCGCAGGCAGGGGAACATTATCCAAGGCCTTTGCCAGCTTTATGGCTCCCCAGCAAGACTGTGTCACCGGTCCCCAGTCAAGGCTGAGTCGGCGGGAGCACTGTAAAAGGATGGTGAGGGAGTACGTAGCCGATCGCACGACCGTCCTCCGTGACGCCTCTGCCCCCTACAACTACTGGGTGTCGAAGCTGGACACGTGGCCTGAACTCACGCTGTATGCCCTGGAGGTGCTTGCTTGTCCTGCGGCTAGCGTCTTGTCAGAGAGTGTGTTTAGTGTGGCTGGGGGAATCATCACGGATAAGCGTACCCACCTGTCAACCGACAGTGCCGACAGGCTTACACTCATCAAGATGAACAAAGCCTGGATTTCCCCAGACTTCTGTTCTCCACCAGCGGACAGCAGCGATACGTAAGCAATACGTAGGCTGCACCCGCGGATGGAAGCTACGTTCTCTCTCACCATCCAAAACGGGGACATTTCTGCTTCATCAATCTGTGTCTAATATTCCTCCTCCTCCTCCTGCTCCTCCTCCTGAAACCTCACGTAATCATGCTGAACGGGCAATTTTTCTTAGGGCCACAAGGCTCACTCATATAATTTTTCTAAACAATTTTTATATGTTTCAATGCTCTTAAAAGCGTTGAAACTTTAACTTGAACCAATTTTTCGTTAAACTGGGCTGCCTCCAGGCCTAGTTACCACTTAAGCCACATTAACCAAAGCGATTAATGGGTTTCACCTGCCCTCTTGGTTGGCCATGGCCAATTTTTTTGATGTACATTAGTACTGTTGATACAGCAATTTTTGTGGGCCCTCGCCTACAGTGTAATCAAATGAATTTTTAGCCCACCTGCATTACAGCTGATGTTACATCCGCTGTGTTGGGCAATGCAATGGGATATTTTTGTGTATCGCCGGTGGGTTCCAGGGAGCCACCCATGCTGTAGGTGCACACGGAGTTTAACCTACATGTGTCCACTTGTAAAGAACCCCAGTCTGACTGCGGCATGCAGTGTGGGCCGAAGCCCACCTGTATTAAGCACGACATTACTACCTCAGCTGTGTTGGGCAATGCAATGGGATATTTCTATGTACCGCCGGTGGCTTCCTGGCACCCACCCATGCTGTGGGTCCACAGGGAATTATAAATGCATCTGTTTCCACTTGTAAAGAACCCCAGTCTGACTGGGGCATGCAGTGTGGTCCGAAGCCCACCTGCATTAAACATGACATTACTACCTCAGCTGTGATGGGCACTGCAATGGGATATTTTTATGTACCGCCGGTGGGTTCCAGGGAGCCACCCATGCTGTCGGTCCACAGGGACTTCACAATAGGGAGTTGTACCTGCCTGTGTCTATGAATTAAAAACCGCAGTCTGACTGGGGCATGCAGACACCTTGACAGAATGAATAGTGTGTGGCACATAGCTTCCCCATTGCTATGCCCATGTGTGCAGCTCCTGATGGCGGTGGCACAGGATTCTATTTCTCATTGCTTCTGTACAGCATTGTGGGCTATCGCCCCGCCCCTTTTAAAGAGGGTCGCTGCCTAGCCGTGCCAACCCTCTGCAGTGTGTGCCTGCGGTTCCTCCTCATGGCAGACGCACTTCTAAATAGACATGAGTGTGGCGTGGCATGAGGGCAGCTGAAGGCTGCGCAGGGACACTTTGGTGTGCGCTGGGGGGGGGGGAGGGGGGGCGGTTGGGCAGCATGTAAGCCAGGAGAAGTGGCAGTGGAGTGTCATGCAGGCAGTGATTGTGCTTTGTTGGAGGTAGTGTGGTGCTTAGCTAAGGTATGCATTGCTAATGAGGGCTTTTCAGAAGTAAAAGTTTTTGGGAGGGGGGGGGGCCCACTCTTGCCGCTATTGTGGCTTAATAGTGGGACCTGTGAACTTGAGATGCAGCCCAACATGTAGCCCCTCGCCTGCCCTGTCCATTGCTGTGTCGTTCCCATCACTTTCTTGAATTGCCCAGATTTTCACACATGAAAACCTTAGCGAGCATCGGCGAAATACAAAAATGCTCGGGTCGCCCATTGACTTCAATGGGGTTCGTTACTCGAAACGAACCCTCGAGCATCGCGATAATTTCGTCCCGAGTAACGAGCACCCGAGCATTTTGGTGCTCGCTCATCTCTAGTGGTTTCCCCATTGAAAATAATGGGAGACACTCTGCAATGGACCGCTACTTCCTTGAAGTGATGTGAGGTGGTTTGACATAAAAATGCCTTGCATCCGTGGGGAAATTGCATGTTGGCGAGTGCGATATCGGCCTGTGATTCACAGCACCCATATAAAGTTAGCCTCAGCATATTCTCATAATTGCAGTAAAAAAACAAACCACAAGAACAAAACTAGATACGTGTGCTGTTGTTGGCGCCCCCTGCAGGTGAACTCTGCATATAATGGAGCCTGTCATTTTAGCAATATTGATAGTTAAAAGATCCAAAGAAACATATTCTGCTACATTAAAGTATATTTACAACATGTGGTACAATGTTTCCCTGAAAATAAGACCCTGTCTTATATTGATTTTTGCACCAAAAGAGGCGCTAGGTCCTATTTGGGGGGGGGGGGGATGTCTTATAATACTTACCTAGCAAGTTCAGTCCAGGTCCCTCCCACTGCTCTCAACGGAGCTCCCAACGCGCTCAGCCACGGCATTGATTTGCCAATTCATAAATTCTAACTCCACAAGGTGATGGTTCTTCGACTGCTGCTCAGTTAATTAATGCAGCGCTTGATGAACCAAATCAAAGCCATCGTATTGGTTCATCTAGCACTGCATTGATTGGCTGAGCAGTGCTTGAGACCAAATCAGAATCATCGCTTCCTGGAGGTGGGATTTATGATTCCCGTAACCAGGAAGTGATCTTCTGTGGGTGGCCAAGGACTGCAGGATGCACAACGGAGCTCCGGAGAGAAGCAGGAGGACCTGGACCGAGCCTGCTAGGTAAGTATGCCTTTTTTTTAAAATTCTATGTAATGCAGTTAGTGCTTATTTTCAGGGTGGGGCTTATATATTAAGGCTCCCCGAAAAAAATTAGGATAGGGCTTATTTTCAGGGTAGGCCTTATTTTCGGGGAAGCAGGGTATTACAACGTTTTGTGTAGCACTGACACATGCAGGAGACAAGCACAAGTAGAAACATCCGAGCTGTGACTAACCAGCACTGACAGCATTGAAGGGAACCCGTTAACGTCCCCCACACAGACTAAGTTATGGTGCTGTCAGGGAAGGTGACGGAGAGCCGGGGATGTACACTTTAAGGTGGAGACCCACTAGCATTTTTTTTTTCTTGTGCTGCGAGAGCGAGTGAAAACACTCGCATCGCAGCGCAAAACAAATGCTGCTATATCGCAAATGCTGTCAATGGGGCCAGCAGTAGCAGCAACGCTAGCCCCATTGAAAGCATAGGGAGTATATTGCGGACTTCTGCCACAGCTGTTGATGAATAGCTAAGCCCTGCCACATTCATCAATGAATAGCTAAGCACTGCCTGTAATTGGCTGAGCGCTCAGCCAATCAGCACAGCCCTTTCAGGAGGTGGGGATTCTTAAATCTCCACCTGCGGAAAGTGCTGGACAGCAGTGAAGGGGAGCCAGCCGGAGGACGCGCCTGAGCAGCGGAGAGATGAGTAAAGAATTTTTTAGTTTTTTTCACCAGCTAGGGATAATTTTCAGGGAAGGGCTTAAATTTCAAGCCCTTCCCCGAAAATCATGCTGCGGGGGTTGCTTTAAAACCACTGCTTTCAAAGGGGGTGGCAGCAGCAGCGCCGACCCATTAAAAAGCAATTGGGTAGCATCCTAGACTTCTGCCACAGATGTGACAGCTGTGGCAGAGGATTCCTTCATCCCTGCGGTCACAGCTGTGGCAGAAGTCTGCTATATACTCCCTATGTTTTCAATAGGGCTAGTGCTGCTGCCCTTGGCCCCATTGAAAACACTGAGCGATATCGAAGATTTCTTCTCTGCGATGCAAAGCTCTACTGAAACATCGCAAATGAGTATGAAACCATTGAAAATCATTGGTTTCATAATCATTGCTATCACATCGCAGGGAAAAAAATCACAAGTGGGTGTCCACCCTTACTCCCGCGATCCAGCGCTGTCGCAATTCGAAGATTGTTCGACGCTGGAAATTTTGACTCTATTTAGAGTTCTGAGTGCACATTCTCCTATACAAGTCTACGGGCAACAGCGCTGGATCGCAGGAGCATATCCCTTGGAGTACATCCCCTGTCTCTCCGTCACTTTCCCCGACAGCACCATAACTCAATGTGAGACGTGGCAGCCATAAACTGGATCATTGTTACTATAAGGCCGCTCTCAGACCTGCGTCAGGGTCAGTTCAAGTGAGGCCACTGTAACATGTGCGTCAGGGTCAGTTCAGGTGAGGGCACTCTCACACCTGCATCAGGGTCAGTTCAGCTGAGGCCGTTCTCTCACCTGCGTCAGGTTCAGTACAGGGGAGGCCGTTCCCTCACCTGCGTCAGTGCCAATTCAGGTGAAGCCGCTCTCACACCTGCATTAGGCCGCCTGCAGACGAGCGGGTCGGATCCGGCAGCGAGAAATCTCGCCGCGCGATCCGACCCCAGAGCCTGCAGGGGCGAGCGCGTACTCACCCGCGCCTGGCGGCCCCGGCTCTTTGATGTGCCGGCTGCCGCGCAGCCGGCGCATGCGCAGACCGGAGCCGGCGGCCAGGTGAGTGCGTGCTCCGCACAAAATTAGAACATGCCGCGGTTTGTTTGCCGCGCGAGATTTCGCGCGGCCAAACCGCGGCCGTCTGCATAGGAGTGCGTATTGTAATGCACTCCTATGCAGACTTTCAGCGGCGGAAATCCCGCGGCGGGATTTCCGCTCGTCTGCAGGCGGCCTAAGTGTCAGTTCAGTTGAGGCCGCTCTCACACCTGTGTCAGTCAGAGAAGCCGGTGAGATAACAAGGATTTTGAAGCTTACTGAAAAGTTAGCTGAACAAACACTTAACGATAAGTGAGCGATTTTTTTGCATTTACACTGAAGGACTCAACTTTGTTAGTTAGTACGCATTTTGAGCGATATAATTGATATGTGTAAATGGGCCTTTAGGGTCAGTTTTGAGGCCGCTCTCACACCTACTTTAGGGTCAGTTTTGAGGCCGCCCTCACCTACGTTAGGATCAGTTTTGAGGCCGCTCTCACACCTATGTTAGGGTCAGTTTTGAGGCTGCTCTCACCTGTGTTAGGGTCAGCTTTGAGGCCGCTCTCACACCTTTGTTAGGGTCAGTTCGGGGTATTTTTGAAGGAGAGAAACTGAAATAAAACAGAAAAAAGGGAAACATTTTTCTACCCTTTGATTTCAATAAGGTTTCAAAAAAACAGGAAGCACCTGCATCGTCTCCATTCTATTAGGAGAAAACACTGCAGACTGCGCTATTTTCCTGTCGAAAAAAAACGGAAACCTAACGGAACTGAAGTAAAATGAAGCTTTTCCGTTTGTTTTCCTTTTCTTTGAAACCCCTGTAAAATCAATGGGGAAAAAATGTCTTTGTTCTTTTCCATTTATTTCGATTTCTCTCTTTCAAAAACAGAGCAGAGAGATGGACCCTGAACTGATGCTACTGCCGGCAAGAGCGACGGGTGCAGGAAAGTCCCTCTTCTATGCCAGGAGTCTGACAGCAGCCAATGGGAAGTCAGCTGACAGGAGCGTCAGCAGTTACCAGGCAGGTGTAGTCATCGGGCTGCAGGGACTGTCATGTCTGTGAGGTAAATGATTGCAGCTCCCTCTCAGCGGCGGCTGATAGTACGGGAATAATCACAGAAGTATCGCTCAGCCCCGTTACAAAATATAACGGACCAAGGAGGTCGCAGCAAATGCTTCAATGCAATTTTGTAAAGACCCCCGGACTCAGCAGACTGTGCGGTCCTCTGGAAGATTCTGCAACCAAAACTGCCCGGCTAATTGTAGACTGGACGGACTTTCATTTTATACTGGATTGGTCCCATAGAAAATAATACAAATACACAAAAAATAGGTCATGTGTTTAAAAACAAAAAAGCAGCCCAAAAAATGTGACTAGATAGATAGATTTACATTAGCTGCATATTACGCGCGTGTTTACACGCTCCGTATACTACCGCCCGCGGCCGCTAAGCCCGGGATTAGCCAGCCATGTGGACGAGGTTTCTCAGAAATCTCGTCCACACGGGACGGCTAATCCGCTGCGGTAAATCCGGTTGAAACCGCGGCTGCGGCGGCCGCAGCCGCGGTTTCAAAAGAAGCAGCATGCTCATTCTTTTTTTCATTCCGCTGCGGCCGCGCTCTCCTCTATGGGAGCGCCGGCCGCAACGGAAGAGCAAGCGGCCGGACCGCTTCAAAGCCGCCGCGGCTTAAACCGCGGCGGCTCTGCCGGCGGAGATCTCGCGGTTTTTGCTGCGGCCAAACCGCGAGATTTCCGACGGCAATCCGCCCCGTGTGACCCTAGGCTTAGGACTCCTGCAGACAAGCGTATGTGAAGACACGCCCGTGACTGCGTGACTTAACCCATTTAGGACCAGCCACTGTATATATACGGCGGCTGGTCCTGGGCTTAGAGGACCACCGATAGTAAAAATAGTGCTCTAAGTCTCCTGCTCTGCAATCAATCAGAGGCAGGAACCGGTTATCAGCTGTTAGTGACAGCTGATAACCTGGAGCAGAAAGCAGGAGGGGTTTTTAACCCTTCCTGCCTTCTGCTTCCCCGATATATGGGCAAAGTGAAATAAGTTCTTTCACTACGGGAGGCATATTAACACATTCTGCCACAGTTCTACAGCGCGGCCGATTCAGCCAATCAGCTGGCTGGAATCGACATCACGTGACTCAGCGGCGTGCCCGCGCATTGCCGTGCACGATGAGCTGTGCCCGCGCGTCACGTGGGCTGTGACGTCACCGAGCCTTGCATTTGCCCGCGGATTTTGAACAGTATTGATCTACGGAGGAAGCAAGCTGATGGTTGGAGCCTTTTCCCC
This sequence comes from Eleutherodactylus coqui, assembly GCF_035609145.1. Classification (NCBI taxonomy): domain Eukaryota; kingdom Metazoa; phylum Chordata; class Amphibia; order Anura; family Eleutherodactylidae; genus Eleutherodactylus; species Eleutherodactylus coqui. The sequence goes on from NC_089846.1 coordinate 73,827,384, forward strand.
AATTTACAAGATGGGAGAGTAAGATTTGTGCTCTACGTGTGGTGAGTACCCACCTGAGATTTGTGCGCTGTGCGCTACGTGTGGAGACGCGGTCACCTGAGATTTGTGCGCTGTGCGCTACGTGTGGAGACGCGGTCACCTGAGATTTGTGCGCTGTGCGCTGCTACGTGTGGAGACGGTGTCACCTGAGATTTGTGCGCTGTGCGCTACGTGTGGAGATGCGGTTACCTGAGATTTGTGCGCTGTGCGCTGCTACGTGTGGAGACGGGGTCACCTGAGATTTGTGCGCTACGTGTGGAGATGCGATCACCTGAGATTAATGCGCTGTGCGCTACATGTGGAGACGCTATCACCTGAGATTAATGCGCCGTGCGCTACGTGTGGAGACGCGATCACCTGAGATTAATGCGCCGTGTGCTACGTGTGGAGACGCGATCACCTGAGATTAATGCGCCGTGCGCTACGTGTGGAGACGCGATCACCTGAGATTAATGTGCCGTGCGCTACGTGTGGAGACGCGATCACCTGAGATTAATGTGCCGTGCGCTACGTGTGGAGACGCGATCACCTGAGATTAATGCGCTGTGTGCTACGTGTGGTGAGTACCCACCGTAGATTTGCGCGACGCTATCTGACGCGACCTGACTTTTTTTGCAGATTTGTGCGCTACGTGTAAAGACGCCACCCGAGATTTGTGCGCTACGTGTGGAGACGCCACCCGAGATTTGTGCGCTACGTGTGGTGAGTACGTCACCTGAGATTTGCGCGACGCCACCTGACGCAACCTGTCTTTTTTTGCAGATTTGTGCGCTCGGGTGGAGACGCGCCACCCGAGATTTGTGCGCCTTATTGCAAAATTACGTGTGGAGAGGATCCTGACGTTTGGACGCGTTTCGAGAAGAATTTCGCTTCGCTCGGACACCATCTGACATCACTCAGCGAGGTAAGCAGCTGCATCTGCCCAAATTTTCATCGCGTGCATCTGTTCATATGTGCATATTTGGCGCATATTTGCAGGTTTTCGCTTGCATCTGCTGACATGTGCATATTTGGCGCATATTTGCAGGTTTTCGCTTGCATCTGCTGATATGCGCATATTTGGCGCATATTTGCCGGTTTTCTCCTGCATCACCTGATATGTGCATATTTGCTGGTTTTTGCTTGCATGTGGTGATATGCTCTCAGTTTTCCACAGGACGACTCGTGTGGAGAGGAACCTGACATTTGGCTGCGTTTTGTACAACGTACGGAACCGGAGATTGGCGTTTTAGGTGCTGATCTCACATTTGCCCCCCGCCTTTTGGAGAGGACGACTCTTCTGGAGAGGAATTTCGCTTCGCTAGGACACCACCTGACGTCACTCGGCGAGGTAAGCTGCTGCATCTGCCAAATTTTTCATTGCTTGCATCTGCTCATATGTACATGCATGCCTGTATGTGTACATGCATGCGTGCCTGTATGCGTACATGCACGCGTGCCTGTATGCGTACATGCACGCGTGCCTGTATGCATGCGTGCGTGCCTGTATGCGTGCATGCGTGCGTGCCTGTATGCGTGCATGCACGCGTGCCTGTATGCGTACATGCACGCGTGCCTGTATGCGTACATGCACGCGTGCCTGTATGCGCACATGCACGCGTGCCTGTATGCGCACATGCACGCGTGCCTGTATGCGCACATGCACGCGTGCCTGTATGCGTGCACGCGTGCCTGTATGCGTGCATGCGTGCGTGCCTGTATGCGTGCATGCGTGCGTGCCTGTATGCGTGCATGCGTGCGTGCCTGTATGCGTGCATGCGTGCGTGCCTGTATGCGTACATGCGTGCGTGCCTGTATGCGTACATGCGTGCGTGCCTGTATGCGTACATGCGTGCGTGCCTGTATGCATGCCTGCCTGTATGCGTACGTGCATGCCTGCCTGTATGCGTACGTGCATGCCTGCCTGTATGCGTACGTGCATGCCTGCCTGCCTGCGTGCGTACGTGCATGCCTGCCTGCCTGCGTGCATGCCTGCCTGCCTGCGCTTCCGTGCATGCCTGCGTACATGCCTGCCTGCCTGCCTGCGTACGTGCATGTATGCGTACATGCGTGCGTGCCTGTATGCGTACATGCGTGCCTGTATGCGTACGTGCGTGCCTGTATGTATGTATGTATGTATACATGCATGTATGCTCACCCACTTACTCAGCCACCCCCTCTCTCTCACACACACACACACACTTGCTGTGTTAAATTCGTCTTATTGGCCGAAAAAGACATTACATTTGAGTATTTAATTCCTTTTTTTAGCAAACGTACAGGTTCCATCACAATACTGCACCTAATCTGCACTAACTGAACAAACCTTCGGAGAAACATACCAATTGTCCAAATAAGATATCTTTATCTATTAACGTAGGAGTGAAGAAAAGCAGGGACAGTGCAATAACTATGAAAACCCACGGAATTAAGCCAATTGCAGGCAGGGTTAATTTTTTTTTCTTCCTTGTTATAGGTCAGCTGATACCTTTTGGTCAGAATACTGCACTGGTGTAACCGTTTCCGGTGCTCGCAACCACAGAGTTGAATCACCAGAGAGCCAGAAGTTCCCAGATGTTGGCTCAGGAGGACGCTTAAAAGCTGGAAATGGCCCATCACCTGCTATGGAAATACATCATCAGGATCTGATGGAGCAGTACGATGAAGATTGTCAGGTTGCATGTGATGCTGCTCACTGTCCCTCGTTAGTCGGTTCACAGTTTATACACTAAGCTATTTATCCCCTTAGAGAACAAGCCTGTTTGCGCCTTAGTGACAGACCGAAAATTTGGAACTTTACATGTGTCACTTGACATATCATAAGTCCGTAAAGGTTTTGCATATCCAAGTGACTGACATTTTTTTCTTCCCCTTGTTGTACTTCTGTTAGGTAGTAAAAAAGGACTGTTAAACGTTGTGTATATTTATTAAAATTGCTACTTTGCACAATTTTGAATTTTCATTTTTTCACATTGTCAAATGTCATATATAAAATAAGTGCAAACATACTGTACAAATTTTTGCTCACATATAGATTTCCATCTGTTCACTTTATTCTGGATGCACGGTTTAAAACTTTTGTAAATTTATTTTTTCCATTTAGGAGACGTACAAATTTAACATTACTTTTCAGAATTTAGAGGAACACTTAGTTTTCCTACACCAATCCAAGTTTGCAAAGGCTGCTAGGTGTCATAATTAAGGATGAGCGAGTATACTCGCTAAGGCACTACTCGTTCGAGTAATGTGCCTTAGACGAGTATCTCCCTGCTCGTCCATAAAGATTCGGGGACTGCTGTGGCTGACAGGCGAGTCGCGGGGGAGATAGAGAGAGATCTCTCCTCCGTTCCTCCCCGCTCTCCCCGGCCACCGAATCTTTAAGGACGAGCAGGGAGATACTCGTCTAAGGCACATTACTCGAACGAGTAGTGCCTTAGCGAGTATACTCGCTCATCCTTAGTCATAATGATAGATACCCTTACAAATTACCACATTTTAAAAACTGCACCCCTTAATGTATTCGCTGAGAGGGTCAGGAGTATTTTGACCCCACATTTATTTTTAGGAATTAATGCAATTTAGGAGACCAAATAATATTTAATTTTTAGAAAACATATCCTTTTCAAGACCTTTTTTTTTCTATATTGCACATCAAAAGGAGGATTGAACCTCCGAAATAGATACCCCTGTTTTGTCTCGTGTTCAGAAGTATACACATTGTGGCCCTAATGTTATGTCTGTATGCACCACTGGGCCCAAAAAGAAAGGAGTAGTCAGTGGCTTTCTGAACAGACTGTTACAATCGTGTGAGCAGATAAAGCAGAGGGCCCACACGATCGTGACTAAAGGAGTGGTAGTCTAGTAGTATACACGCACACAGGGAACACAGGAGAGTCACACAGAATCCAGGCAACCAAGCCTGTGCTACAGGGAGGATGACAGTGGCCCTACCTAAGCGGGGACATCAGCCCAGTAAGAGGACGGCCCAGCGATCTTAAAAACTGGGCCCTAGCAGATCCGAGGAGCCACAGAACAGGAGTCATACACATGCCACATAACAGACACCGCCAACTGCATCAGGAGCAGGACAGGGCACACCGCCAACTGCATCAGGAGCAGGACAGGGCACACCGCCAACTGCATCAGGAGCAGGACAGGGCACACCGCCAACTGCATCAGGAGCAGGACAGGGCACACCGCCAACTGCATCAGGAGCAGGACAGGGCACACCGCCAACTGCAACGTATAGTGAAAACCAGACAGACTCCACCCAATTCAGATTTTCTAATTTATTGCTAGTGTGGATGTTACACCAAGGTTCATTCCGTGATATAGACAAAAGGCCGCTGTGTTCATGGGTCTTTACTGTTTACTGCATCGCAGTAAAATATTGCGCAGTTTTTCAGGATCCTCCGTCATAATTCTTTTTTTAAAAAAGCGTATCTAAAATAAGGGAGTCACTGGGAAAAAAAAGTTCAGCAATCTTGAAACCCTTCTTTTTATGAACGTCGAGGGTCTCTTCACTGTCTGCCAGCCTTCCCGTTCTCAAGGACGTCAGATCTGCAGGAAATGGCGAGAAATCAGCAGGTTAACAGTCACATCCCACCAGTATTACTGATTCCTAGATCCGCTCAACCCACTTACAATGACCACTACTCCCCCAACCTGGACAGAAGAATTAGACATACATACAGGCATGCATGCATGCACGTATACACGCACACATGCACGCACGCATGCACGCACGTATACACGCACGCACGTATCAGGCCCACTAAATCCGTAGCGGGTCCCTCCTGCCCCGCGGACATGAGGCATAAAAATAAGAATTAACTCACCTCTCGCCCGCTCTGGATCTTCCCTTCGCCGCGGCTTCATCTTCCTTCCGTCGCGGCCGGATCTTCTTTCTTCGGCCTGGCGGATGCGCAGGGCACGTCGGTTGCGTGCCCCGCGCATTCGCCGGCCCAAAGAAAAAAGATCCGGCCGCGACGGAGAGAAGATGAAGCCGCGGCGAAGGGAAGATCTGGAGCAGGTGAGTAAATTCTGATTTTGGTCTCCCGTCGATCCGGACGGCTTCCATAGGCTTCAATAGAAGCCCGCGGGAGACCCGCACGAAAATGGAGCATGGTCCAGATTTTTTCATGCTCCATTTTTTTTAAAAATCACTTTTATTGACCATCCGCGGGTATTTATCTACCCGCGGGTGGTCAATGCATCCCTATGGGATGCGGATCCGCTGGCAGGAGAAGAGTTAAAATCCGCTGCGGATTTTAATTCTTCTTTTGCCCGTGGACATGAGGCCTTATAGACTCCTAAGGAGTCTTAGGTGCGTAAGTGCGCACATAAATAGACCATGTCACGTATATTTTCGTGTGCGCAAAAATTTTACGCAAAAATGCAGAATATGATATCTGCAGAAATCAATGGCTTCTATTCTCTGCAGTTTGCAAAATCGCCCATCTGCAGAAGCCCTAATACAGTATTTTGGCGTGACATGACCGAAGCACGCTGCGAGAATATGCAAATGTGATAAACCCTTTGAAATCAATGGATTCTATATACAGGAATTACGCGTGCAAAAAAAGCGTGTAAATATGCGGTGTGTAAATGCTCGTGTGAATGAGCCCGTACACTGTAAGGCGCTATTGGAATACTTCGAGGCGCCACGTATCCCACCTGCAGGCGCCCTGTATTACACCCCAACTTCTTTGTAAATAATGAAGATGTTTGACGTGAATAGCGGCTCAGGACAGCGCTTCCTGCATGAGAGCGGCCATGGCTATAACTGTAAGCTCCTATAGACAGGAGTCTATCTGATAGACGTATCCGCGTTGTTCTGCACTGGTGAAGCTGGAGCAACGCTATGCATGTGACTCGGGTTCTGTCTGCACCTGTCCTGCTCCCTCAGATGCAGCAGAGCTGAGTCAGTGTAGTGACACATCCGCTCTCACAGCTCCATAGCTCAGACTCTGCACTTCACTTTCACTTTTGCTTCAGTTTGCAGGAAGAAACAAGATGCCTTCTCCTGGGGTCCCGTATAACTCGTCTTGTGAAGTGTCTACCGGGGTAAGAATCATTTACCTAATAAGCTGTAAGGAGTGGAAGATACGGCGCAGTGTGTGGGATACAGTGTGGGGGATACAGTGTGCAGGACACAGCGTGGGGATACAGTGTGTAGGATACAGTGTGTAATAATAATAATAATCTTTACTTGTATAGCGCCATCATATTCCGCAGCGCTTACATAGACAGGGGATACAGAAAGACAAAAGTACAAAAATTACAGAACCACGGTTACAAAGTAATCAATTGATGGAAACAATAGGGGTGCGGGTCCTGCTCCAACGAGCTTACATACTACAAGTAATGGGGTGATACAGAAGGTAAAGGGGCTGGAGATGTGCACTGTATGGCGAGGTGGAGAGTGAGGGGTGATATACACATAGACAATGGTCAGACATTTAGCCATGTGACGGCAGACACAGTATGACTGCAGGAGCGGTTTATGATGGCTAGCAGGGATTGCAGTCAGTAGGTCAGGGAGCATGTTGTCAGGCGGAGTACAGAGGGGTTTGTTTAGGGAATTCGGTATGCCTCCCTGAAGAGGTGCGTTTTTAGAGCACGCCTGAAGTTCTGCGAGTCCTGGATTGCTCGGGTAGCCTTTGGTAGTGCGTTCCAGAGGACCGGTGCTGCTCTGGAGAAGTCTTGGAGGCGGGAATGAGAAGTTCGAATTAAAGGGGCGCTCAATCTGGTTTCGTTAGCAGAGCGGAGAGCCCGGGCTAGGTGATGGATTGAGATGAGGGAGGCAATGTAGGGGGGGGGGGCGCTGCGCTGTGGAGGGCTTTGTGGATGAAGGTGGCGAGTTTAAATTGAATTCTGTATTTAACGGGCAGCTAGTGCAGTGACTGGTACAGGGCAGAGGCGTCCGAGTAGCGGCTGGACAGGAAGATGAGCCTGGCTGCCGCATTCAGGATGGATTGGAGAGGGTAGAGTCTGGTGCAGGGGAGGCCGATCAGCAACGAGTTGCAATAATCGAGCCGGGAGTGGATGAGGGCAACAGTAAGCGTTTTTAGCGTGTCCACAGTGAGAAAAGAGCGGATTCTTGCGATGTTCTTGAGGTGCAGCTGACATGTTCGGGCCAGAGATTGGATGTAGGGGGTAAAAGAGAGATCAGAATCAAATATGACTCCAAGGCAGTGGGCATATTGTTTAGGAGTTATGGTGGCACCACACACTGAGATGGAGATGTCAGGAGGAGGGCGGTTAGTGGAGGGTGGAAATACCAGCAGGTCAGTTTTAGAGAGGTTTAGTTTTAGGTAGAGAGAGGACATAGTGTTAGAGACAGCAGACAGACAGTTAGTGATGTTTTGGAGTAAAGGTGCAGAGATGTCACGGGAAGAGGTGTATAGCTGGGTGTCATCAGCATACAGGTGGTATTGGAGGCCAAAGCTCCTGATGGTTTGTCCAATAGGGGCTGTGTAGATAGAGAAAAGAAGGGGGCCGAGGACAGAGCCCTGGGGGACTCCAACAGCAAGGGGAAGAGGAGGGGAGGTAGAGCCAACAAAGGAGACACTGAAAGAGCGGTCAGATAGGTAGGAAGAGAACCAGGAGAGGGCAGTATCCTTTAGGCCAATGGAGCATAGCATACTGAGGAGGAGTTTGTGGTCAACAGTGTCAACAGTGTGTAGGATACATTGTGGATGATACAGTGTGCAGGATACAGTTTGGTGGATACGGTGTGGAGGATACAGTGTGCAGGATACATTGTGCAGGATACAGTGTGGGGGATACAGTGTGGGGGATACAGTGTGCAGGATACATTGTGGAGCACACAGTGTGCAGGATACATTGTGGAGGATACAGTATGGAGGATACAGCATGTGGGATACAGTTTGCGAGATATAGTGTGGAGGATACAGCGGGAAGGATACAATGTGCAGGATACATTATTGAGGATACAGTGTGGGGGATATAGTGTGCAGGATACAGTATGGAGAATACAGTATGCGGGATACAGCAGGGAGGATACAGTGTGCAGGATACAGTGTGCAGGATACAGGGTGGGGGATACAGTATGCATGATACAGTGTGCAGGATACAGGATGAGGGATACAGTGTGCAGGATACGATATGCAGTATACAGTGTGGGGGACACAGTGTGCAGGATACAATCTGTGTGATACAGTGTGCAGGATACAGTCTGGGGGATACAGTATGCGGGATACAGCGTGCAGGATACAGTGTGGAGGTTACAGCATGGAGGTTACATTGTGCAGGATACAGTATGGAGGATACAGCGTGGAGATACAGTGTGCGGGATACGGTGTGCGGGATATGGTGTGCAGGATACGGTGTGCAGGATACGGTGTGGGAGATATAGTGTGCAGGATACAATGTGAGGGATACAGAATGCGGGATACAGCGTGGAGGATAAAGTGTGGGAGATACAGTGTGGAGGATACATTGTGGGAGATACAGTGTGCAGGATACAGCGTGGAAGATACAGCGTGGGGGATACAGTATGCATGATAAGGCATGGAGGATACACGCGTGGGGGATACTGTATGTGGGATACAGCGTGGAAGATACATTGTGCAAGATACAGCATGGAAGATACAGTGTGCAGGATACGATATGCAGGATACAGTGTACGGGATACAGTGTACAGGATACAGTGTACAGGATACGGTGTGGGGGATATAGTGTGGGGGATACAGTGTGCGGGATACGGTGTGCGGGATAAGGTGTGCGGGATACGGTGTGCGGGATACAGTGCGCGGGATACAGTGTGAAGGATACACTGTGGGGGATACAGTGTGAGGTATATAGTGTTGAGGATACAGTGTGCGGGATACGATGTGGAGGATACAGTGTGGAGGATACGGTGTGCAGGATACAGTGTGCAGGATACAGTATGGAGGATACAGCATGGGGGATACAGTTTGCGAGATACAGCGTTGAGGATACGATGTGCAGGATACATTGTTGAGGATACAGCGTGGGGGATGCAGTGTGCAGGATACATTGTGGAGGATATAGTGTGCAGGATACAGTGTGGGGAATACAGTATGCGGGATACAGCAGGGAGGATACAGTATGGGGGATACAGTGTGCAGGATACATTGTGGAAGATACAGCATGGGGAATATGGTGTGCGGGATACAGTGTGCGGGATACAGTGTGCAGGATACAGCGTGGAGGATACACTGTGGGGGATCTAGTGTTGAGGATACAGTGTGCGGTATAGGGTGCGGAGGATACTGTGCGGAGGATACTGTGTAGAGAATACAGTGTGCAGGATACAGTGTGCAGGATACAGTATGGAGGATACAGCGTGGGGGATACAGTTTGCGAGATACAGCGTGGAGGATACGATGTGCAGGATACATTGTTGAGGATACAGCGTGGGGTATACAGTTTGCGGGATACAGTGTGCAGAATAGAGTGTGCAGGATACATTGTGGAGGATACAGTGTGGGGAATATAGTGTGCAGGATACAGTGTGGGGGATACAGTATGCGGGATACAGCAGGGAGGATACAGTATGCAGGATACATTGTGGAGGATACAGTGCAGAGATACAGCGTGGGAGATACAGCATGGGGGATACAGTATGCATGATACAGTGTGGAGGATACAGTGTGCAGGACACAGTATTCGAGATACAGCGTGGGGGATACAGTATTCGAGATACAGTGTGCGGGATACAGTGTGCGGGATACAGTGTGAGGTATATAGTGTTGAGGATACAGTGTGCGGGATACGGTGTGGAGGATACAGTGCGGAGGATACAGTGTGCAGAATACCGCGTGGGGGATACAGTTTGCGAGATACAGCATGTAGGATACGATGTGCAGGATACATTGTTGAGGATACAGCGTGGGGGATACAGTTTGCGGGATACAGTGTGCAGAATAGAGTGTGCAGGATACAATGTGCAGGATACATTGTGGAGGATACAGTGTGGGGGATATAGTGTGCAGGATACAGTGTGGGGCATACAGTATGCGGGATACAGCAGGGAGGATACAGTATGCAGGATACATTGTGGAGGATACAGCGCAGGGATACAGCATGGGAGATACAGCATGGGGGATACAGTATGCATGATACAGTGTGGAGGATACAGTGTGCAGGACACAGTATTCGAGATACAGCGTGGGGGATACAGTATTCGAGATACAGTGTGCAGGATACAGTGTGCAGGATACGGTGTGCAGGATACGATGTGCAGGATACATTGTTAAGGATACAGCGTGGGGGATACAGTTTGCGGGATACAGTGTGCAGGATACAATGTGCAGGATGCATTGTGGAGGATACAGTGTGCAGGATACAGTGTGCGGAATATAGTGTGCAGGATACAGTGTGGGGGATACAGTATGCGGGATACAGCAGGGAGGATACAGTATGCAGGATACATTGTGAAGGATACAGTGTGCAGGACACAGTATTCGAGATACAGTGTGGGGGATACAGTATTCGAGATACAGTGTGCAGGATACGGTGTGCAGGATATGGTTTGCGGGATACAGTGTGCAGGATACACTATGGAGGATACACTGTGGGGGATACAGTGTGAGGTATACAGTGTTGAGGATACAGTTTGCGGGATACAGTGTGCAGAATAGAGTGTGCAGGATACAATGTGCAGGATACATTGTGGAGGATACAGTGTGGGGGATATAGTGTGCAGGATACAGTGTGGGGGATACAGTATGCGGGATACAGCAGGGAGGATACAGTATGCAGGATACATTGTGGAGGATACAGCGCAGGGATACAGCATGGGGGATACAGTATGCATGATACAGTGTGGAGGATACAGTGTGCAGGACACAGTATTCGAGATACAGCGTGGGGGATACAGTATTCGAGTTACAGTGTGCAGGATACGGTGTGCAGGATACAGTGTGCAGGATACAATGTGCAGGATGCATTGTGGAGGATACAGTGTGCAGGATACAGTGTGGGGGATATAGTGTGCAGGATACAGTGTGGGGGATACAGTATGCGGGATACAGCAGGGAGGATACAGTATGCAGGATACATTGTGAAGGATACAGTGTGCAGGACACAGTATTCGAGATACAGCGTGGGGGATACAGTATTCGAGATACAGTGTGCAGGATACGGTGTGCAGGATATGGTGTGCAGGATACAGTGTGCAGGATACACTATGGAGGATACACTGTGGGGGATACAGTGTGAGGTATACAGTGTTGAGGATACAGTGTGCGGGATACGGTGTGGAGGATACAGTGCGGAGGATACAGTGTGCAGAATACCGCATGGGGGATACAGTTTGCGAGATACAGCATGTAGGATGCGATGTGCAGAATACATTGTGAAGGATACAGCGTGGGGGATACATTATTCGAGAAACAGCGTGGAGGATACAGCGTGCAGGATACGGTGTGCGGGATACAGTGTGCAGGATACACTGTGCGGGATACAGTGTGAGGTATATAGTGTTGAGGATACAGTGTGCGGGATACGGTGCGGAGGATACAGTGTGCAGGATACAGTGTGCAGAATACATCGTGGGGGATACAGTTTGCGAGATACAGCGTGGAGGATACGATGGGCAGGATACATTGTTGAGGATACAGTGTGCGGGATACAGTGTGCAGGATACAGTGTGCAGAATACAGTGTGCAGGATACGATGTGCAGGATACGATGTGCAGGATACAGTGTGGGGGATATAGTGTGCAGGATACAGTGTGGGGGATACAGTATGCGGGATACAGCAGGTAGGATACAGTATGGGGGATACAGTGTGCAGGATACATTGTGGAGGATACAGCGCGGGGATACAGCGTGGGAGATACAGCATGGGGGAAACAGTATGCATGATACAGCGTGGAGGATACAGTGTGGACAATACAGTGTGCAGGACACAGTATGGAGGATACAGCTTGGGGGATACAGTATTCGGGATACAGTGAGGATGATACAGTGTGCAGGATACAGCATGGGAGATACAGTATGCGGGATACTGCGTGGAGAATACAGTGTGCAGGATACAATCTGGGGAATACAGTGTGCAGGATAGATTGTGGAGGATACAGTGTGCAGGATACAGTATGGATGATACAGCGTGGGCGATACAGTTTGCGGGATACAGCGTGGAGGATACAATGTGCAGGATACATTGTTGAGGATACAGTGTGGGGGATATAGTGTGGAGGATACAGTATGCGGGATACAGCAGGTAGGATACATTGTGGAGGATACAGTGTGCAGGATACAGTATGGAGGCTACAGTGTGCAGGATACAGGATGAGGGATACAGTGTGTGGGATACAGTGTGTGGGATACAGTGTGGGGATACAGTTTGCGAGATACAGTTTGCGAGATACAGCGTGGAGGATACGATGTGCAGGATACATTGTTGAGGATACAGCGTGGGGGATACAGTTTGTGGGATACAGTGTGCAGGATACGATGTGCAGGATACATTGTGGAGGATACAGTGTGCAGGATACAGTGTGGGTGATATAGTGTGCAGGATGCAGCAGGGAGGATACAGTATGGGGGATACAGTGTGCAGGATACATTGTGGAGGATACAGTGTCCAGGATACAGTGTGGGCGATATAGTGTGCAGGATGCAGCAGGGAGGATACAGTATGGGGGATACAGTGTGCAGGATACATTGTGGAGGATACAGCGCGGGGATACAGCATGGGGGATACAGTATGCATGATACAGCGTGGAGCATGCAGTGTGCAGGACACAGTATGGAGGATACAGCTAGGGGGATACAGTATTCCGGATACAGCGTGGATGATAAAGTATGCAGGATACAGTATGCGGGATACTGCGTGGAGGATACAGTGTGTAGGATACAGTGTGCAGGATACAATCTGGGAAATATATTGTGGAGGATACAGTGTGCAGGATACAGTTTGCGGGATACAGCGTGGAGGATACGATGTGCAGGATACATTGTTAAGGATACAGTGTGGGGGATATAGTGTGCAGGATACAGTTCTGGAGGATAGAGCAGGTAGGATACAGTGTGAAGGATACAGTGTGCAGGATACAGCGTGGGGATATAGTATGGAGGATACAGTGTGCAGGATACAGGATGAGGGATAAAGTGTGCAGGATACTGTGTGCAGGATTCGATATGCAGGATTCGATATGCAAGATACAGCGTGGAGGATACAGTGTGCAGGATACAGTATGGAGCATACAGTGTTCAGGATATGGTGTGCAGGATACAATGTGTGGGATACAGTGTGCAGGATACAGTCTGGGGGATACAGTATTCGGGATAGAGTGTGGAGGATACAGCAGGTAGGATACAGTGTGAAGGATACAGTGTGCAGGATACAGCATGGGAGATACAGTATGCAGGATACAGTATGCGGGATACTGCGTTGAGGATACAGTGTGCAGGATACAATCTGGGGAATACAGTGTGCAGGATACATTGTGGAGGATACAGTGTGCAGGATGGATGTACAGTATGGATGATACTGCGTGGGGGATACAGTTTGCGGGATACAGCGTGGAGGATACAATGTGCAGGATACATTGTTGAGGATACATTGTGGAGGATACAGTGTGCAGGATACAGTATGGAGGATACAGTGTGCAGGATACAGGATGAGGGATACAGTGTGCAGGATACGATATGCAGGATACAGTGTGCAGGATACAGTATGGAGCATACAGTGTTCAGGATATGGTGTGCAGGATACAGTTTGCGAGATACAGCGTGGAGGATACGATGTGCAGGATACATTGTTGAGGATACAGCGTGGGGATACAGTTTGTGGGATACAGTGTGCAGGATACGATGTGCAGGATACAGTGTGCAGGATACAGTGTGGGTGATATAGTGTGCAGGATGCAGCAGGGAGGATACAGTATGGGGGATACAGTGTGCAGGATACTTTGTGGAGGATACAGTGTGCAGGATACAGTGTGGGCGATATAGTGTGCAGGATGCAGCAGGGAGGATACAGTATGGGGGATACAGTGTGCAGGATAGATTGCGGAGGATACAGCGCGGGGATACAGCATGGGGGATACAGTATGCATGATACAGCGTGGAGCATACAGTGTGCAGGACACAGTATGGAGGATACAGCTAGGGGGATACAGTATTCCGGATACAGCGTGGATGATACAGTATGCAGGATACAGTATGCGGGATACTGCGTGGAGGATACAGTGTGTAGGATACAGTGTGCAGGATACAATCTGGGAAATATATTGTGGAGGATACAGTGTGCAGGATACAGTATGGAGGATACAGCGTGGGGGATACAGTTTGCGGGATACAGCGTGGAGGATACGATGTGCAGGATACATTGTTGAGGATACAGTGTGGGAGATATAGTGTGCAGGATACAGTTCTGGAGGATAGAGCAGGTAGGATACAGTGTGAAGGATACAGTGTGCAGGATACAGCGTGGGGATATAGTATGGAGGATACAGTGTGCAGGATACAGGATGAGGGATAAAGTGTGCAGGATACTGTGTGCAGGATACTGTGTGCTTGATTCGATATGCAGAATTCGATATGCAGGATTCGATATGCAGGATGCAGCGTGGAGGATACAGTGTGCAGGATACAGTATGGAGCATACAGTGTTCAGGATATGGTGTGCAGGATACAATGTGTGGGATACAGTGTGCAGGATACAGTCTGGGGGATACAGTATTCGGGATACAGTGTGGCGGATACAGCAGGTGGGATACAGTGTGAAGGATACAGTGTGCAGGATACAGCGTGGGGATACAGTATGCAGGATACAGTATGGAGGATACAGCATGGGGGATACGATGTGCAGGATACAGTGTGCGCGATACGGTGTGGAAGTATTCTGTTATCTCTATATTATAAAGTATATGATTGTATACAGTATTATATTGTGATCATGTAGAGCACAAGTTGGTTGCAGTAGGGCAGTGATGGACTGAGGGCCCACCAGTAAAAGTCATTCTGGGAGCCCACTGTAGCACTGCTTGCGAATATTACCTGGTCCCTGCTTGCAAATTCCTGTCCGCTGCATTCTTTGACTGTTGTCTGCAATGGAGTATATGGAGAACTAGCTGATATACCCGGCTTCGCCCGAGTTAATTTGGTACTGGTGTTTATCTGGTGGTCACACGGAAATCTTATGAAGTCGTGGTTACTTTAGAGATACCGAGGAAAAACATATGTTCACCATTTTGCATAGTTCTCTGCGTTACCCAGGAAACACCACGGGGAGGTAACCATGCGATGTTTCCTTTATATAAAATGACACCAGGAAGTGAGAGAATTTGATTACGTACATAAAATTTGGACACTAATTCTTTTGCGCATAGAATTGAATAATCGAGTTGGGACCCATTAGCTTTTCCTATTTATGACATAATCAATGCTTGTGCCAAATTTCCCGTTTCTATGACACCGGAAAGTGAAAAAATTACATTCCGCACTTAAAATTTGGATGCTAATTCTTTTGCGCATAGAATTGAATAATCGAGTTGGGACCCATTAGCTTTTCCTACTTATAACATAATCAATGCTCCTGCCAAATTTCCTGTTTCTATGACACCGGAAAGTGAAAAAATTACATTCCGTACGTAAAATTTGGACGCTAATTCTTTTGCGCATAGAATTGAATAATCGAGTTGGAACCCATTAGCTTTTCCTATTTATGACATAATCAATGCTCGTGACAAATTTCCCGTTTCTATGACACCGGAAAGTGAAAAAATTACATTCCGCACGTAAAATTTCGATGCCAATTCTTTTGCGCTAGAATTGAATAATCGAGTTGAGACCTATTAACTTTTCCTATTTATGACATAATCAATGCTCGTGCCAAATTTCCTGTTTCTATGACACCGGAAAGTGAGAAAATTACATTCCGCACGTAAAATTTGGACGCTAATTCTTTTGTGCATGGAATTGAATAATGGAGTTGGGACCCATTAGCTTTTCCTATTTATGACATAATCAATGCTCGGGGCAAATTTCACGTTTCTATGACACCGGAAAGTGAGAAAATTAGATTCCGTACGTAAAATTTGGACGCTGATTCTTTTGCGCAGAGAATTGAATAATCAAGTTGGGACCCATTAGCTTTTAATATTTATGACTTATTCAGTGCTCGTGCCAAATTTCCTGTTTCTATGATACCGGAAAGTGAGAAAATTACATTCCACACGTAAAATTTGGACGCTAATTCTTTTGCGCATAGAATTGAATAATCGAGTTGGGACCCATTAGCATTTCCTATTTATGACATAATCAATGCTCGTGCCAAATTTCCTGTTTCTATGACACCGGAAAGTGAAGAAATTACATTCCGTACGTAAAATTTGGACGCTAATTCTTTTGTGCATAGAATTGAATAATCGAGTTGGGACCCATTAGATTTTCCTATTTATTACATAATCAATGCTCCTGCAAAATTTCGAGTTTCTATGACACCGGGAAGTGAGATAATTAGATTCCGTACGTAAAATTTGGACGCTAATTCTTTTGCGCATAGAATTAAATAATCAAGTTGGGACCTATTAACTTTTCCTATTTATGACATAATCAATGCTCATGCCAAATTTTAAGTTTCTAAGGCATTGGGAAGTGACAGATTTAGATTATGTACGTAAAATTTTGACGCCAATTCTTTTGCGCTAGAATTGAATAATCGAGTTGGGACCCAATTACTTTTCCTATTTTGGAGATAATCTATGCGTGTGCCAAATTTCATGTTTCTACGACATCGGGAAGTTGGAGAACTTTTGGCGAGTCAGTCAGTCAGTGAGTGAGTGAGTGAGTCAGTCAGTGAGTCAGTGAGGGCTTTCGTCTTTATATATATATATAGATGTGTGTGTCCGTGCCCGCTGATCAGCTGTCTGAAGGGGTCATGGCACTTCCATGAACACTACTGCCCCTTCGTTGTGTACCTGGCAGAGCTCCGTACATTGTATAGTGGCGATGCCTGGTATAGCAGCTCAGTCCTATTTACTAGGCCATGTGCCTGATGAGCATGGTGTGAGAAGCCAGAGAGGCTGCAGTACCCGCCTGAATACTGCGGCCCCTTTATTCAGATGGGGGAGTTGGGAGTCAGTAGTTTTATGGTTTCCATGGATGGAGGCTACTATGTAACTCTTGAATCCAGTATTTTATTCTTCATGGGCTCCTGTAGGTGTGGTAACCCAGAGGGCCATTCAGGATACGCGGCCTATGCTGAGGAGCTGAGAGGGTAGAGTGATCACTTGTCATGGTAGCACTTACCAGATTCCTCCCCGTAGGGACACACGCGACCTCCGCCCAAGTACTACTAGGCCTCTTCTGGACAATCCTGGGACAGGGATGACATATAAACATAAAAACAAATTGTAAGGAGGCGCCTTGATGATATAAAGATTGTTATATACTTATAACAATAATGAAAAAATGAGTGTTAACTCACCTGGTGTCAAGCGAGGATACCTTTCCCAAGGCACCTCGCTGACACCGTAATCCAAGTTCGCTTATAGTAAAGCCTTTCGTTCCATCCGACCTCATTCGGAGAGCTGCAGGACCATTTTGATTAAGCTCCACCGGATAACCGGGGCTTAGATAGAGTATGCAGAGTAGATAAAATAAACTATCCGCGCTCCACGGGAATAAAACGGCTTCAAAGTAGGGAACCAATGTCCTTCTTTATTAATATTCTTTGAGCAACGCGTTTCGGTAGATTAACTACCTTTTTCAAGCTCTATACATTTAAAATAGCTAGCACATATAAATAGGCACTCACATGTCAATCCATTTGTCTCCAGCCCTGTGAATAGCAGGTCTGTAATTAGCGGGGGCGTGGTGCACGCCTCCCAGGTAGATCCCACTTCATCTATGTTGATCACCTGGAACGCTCCGATCTGCGCTCCACAGTTTTCAATAAAGTTTTATTTAGGTTGCAAAAGAAAAAAAAAAACAAAAAAAAAAAAACAACCCTCTTACAAATTTTGTGCATTCCCGCTAAGCGCTGGCTATTGTTATGTTAAAATTTCAATGATTACACTCTAAATAAATCCATTCTAAACTCTATAATAATCAATTTAAAGATTAGTGAATAAATTTTACAAAGATAGGTATTACACCCGGTATATTCCTATTCACTGACAATATAAAATACATTCCTCGCTTAAAATAATAAATTCATAAATTAACACAATCATCCCCTATCCATACACATATATATTCATTATACCCACAAAAGACTGTTCGATCGTTATTTCTTAGTAATAATTTTTAACCTTTTTCCTTTTTTTATTTTTTTTAAAATAATTTTTCTAATACCTCGTTTAAACCGTTTGGGCATAATGTGTTTAGTCTATAGATCCAGAACATCTCGCGTCTTCTCAATTCGCTAACTGAATCTGTCTCTATGCATTCCAGGGGGGTTACTGACATTTTTAAAAAATCGGCACCATGCACGTCATTGAAATGCCTTGATAAACTATGGGTGCGTAGATTGTTTTTGATGTTTAATCTATGGTTGTTAATTCTCGTTTTAAGTTTATTTTTAGTACGACCGATATATTTAAGGTTGCACGGGCATTCAATTAGATAGATCACTCCGATTGTGTTGCAAGATAAATGTTGGCTAATGGAAAATTTTTTACTATTATCGCTCTCATCGTGCTCAGTTTCTATTCTTTTATTAGTAATTATTTGGCAACATTTACATTTACTGTGTCCACATTTGTATACTCCCACTGCTTTATTATGTAATTGTTTTTGTTTATGTCGAGTGCGTTTTTTGTCTGGATTGGAAGGGGATATAATGTTTTGGATTGTTTTGTTTTTCCTAAAAATTAGTACGGGATTTTTTTCAAGATTCCTAGATAGAAACGGATCTTGAAATAATATTGGCCAATGTTTTTTGACTATATTTCTAATTTTGCTGCTATCTGTACTAAATTTAGTTATAAAGGATATATTTTGCTGATTCATTTTTGTCTTTTTTGTTAGTTTTTTACTATTGTTTGCATTTGTTTCATTAGCTATTTTATTGTATGCATTTTCTAAAATTTTTTCAGGAAAATGTTTCTCTCTAAATCTGTTTTTTATTCTCGCTGCCTGATCTTCGTAATCACTATTTAAGGTGCAATTTCTTCGGATTCTTTTTAGTTGACCGTATGGTATGTTGTTAAGCCAATGTTTGGCATGGCAACTTCTGTAATCTAAGTATGAATTTTTGTCAACCTGTTTAAAGTGCGTTTTAGTAGTAATTTTATCATTGATGGGAATTAATTCTAGATCTAAAAACGTTATTTTTTCTTGGCTAATATCACTGGAAAATTTTAAATTATTATTATTATTGTTTAAAACTCCTATAAATTCTAAAAGACTATTACGAGGGCCCTTCCAAATTATTAAAATATCGTCTATGTAGCGTTTATAAAAAGCTAAATTTTCGTGTGATAAAAAGGACTTTTCAAAATGGCCCATATATAGATTTGCGAAAGATGGGGCGAATTTACATCCCATGGCCGTTCCGTGGGTCTGTAAATAAAATGTTTTTTTATATAAAAAATAATTATTTTTTAAAATAAAATCTATCGCTTTTGTTATAAAATTTTGTTGATTCGGGGGCATAAGGATATCTTCATTAAGGAATGCTTGTGTGGCTGCAATTCCAAGGTCGTGAGGGATGCTAGTATACAAAGCTTCAACGTCCAGGGTGCATAAAAAATAATTACTGTCCCATTTAAAATCGTTTATAAGCTCCAATAAGTGACCTGTATCCTTTAGGTAAGCCGGTAAAGTTACAACGTATTTTTGTAGGATCCTATCTACGTGTTCGGCCAATCTACTGGTAACTGAATCAATTCCGGCAATAATAGGGCGCCCAGGGGGATCTGATTGATCCTTGTGGATTTTGGGGAGGTGGTACATAAATGGTATTTTGGGTTCTATCGATGTAATGTAACTACCCTCATTTTTGTTTAGTCCCTTTAATTCAATATTTTCATTAATAAAATTTTTTAATTGTCTAGCAATTTCTTTAGTAGGATCGCTTGAAATAATTTTATAGTTAGTTTTATTATTTAGCATTTCTAGGTTTACTCTATCATATCGACTATAGTCCATAAGGATGATCCCACCTCCTTTGTCTGCACATTTGATTATTAAATTATCATTATCTCTAAAATTATTTAAAATGTTTCTTTCCGATAGAGTTAGGTTTTGGGGGGATGTGGATTTATTTGAGTTTTTGTTTTTATCACACATTTCGGTCAAATCTTTTAAAATATTATTATAAAACAATTCTATAAAAGGACCTCTAATGTCAGTGGGATAAAATTTGCTTTTGGTTTTAAGGTCTGAACTAATAGGTTCATTAATATCAAATTCTACTGTTAATTCTTTAGGGGTATCTTTTTCGTGTATAATGTAATATTTATTTAAGGTTATTTTCCGTACGAAGTTGTTTAAATCAATAAATAATTCAAATACATTAGATTTAGATGATGGGCAGAATGATAATCCTTTGGATAATAGATCTAGTTCTTTTTTGACTAATATATGGCTAGATAGGTTAAAGATCCCGTGTACTTGTGCTGTACTTTTATCTATTTCCTTATCTTTATCGATGTGATCCTTTTGTTTTTTATTGGTTCTTTTGCCTCCTCTTGTGCCTCTCCTGTGTTTCTTTTTTGGTTGCTTGGTGTGTTTTGTACTAGAGGTATGAGATACTGACTTATTTTGGATCTCGTTACGGGCGGTGTTATGTTTATATTTGTCGTCTTTTTCTTTTTTATTGGTACTGTTTCGGGATTGTTGGTTATAATATGTTTTATTTTGGGGCGTGCCCCTAAAAAAGACACCGTAGGGGATTTATTTCTCAACGAAATGCTACTTGATTGACACTCTAAGGTGTTTGTTACAGACCTGCTATTCACAGGGCTGGAGACAAATGGATTGACATGTGAGTGCCTATTTATATGTGCTAGCTATTTTAAATGTATAGAGCTTGAAAAAGGTAGTTAATCTACCGAAACGCGTTGCTCAAAGAATATTAATAAAGAAGGACATTGGTTCCCTACTTTGAAGCCGTTTTATTCCCGTGGAGCGCGGATAGTTTATTTTATCTACTCGACATATAAACATGTGGTGGTTTGTAGATTTGTCACCTGTGACGCCACCGCTCCCTACACACCAGAATGATCCTCCGCGGAGAAATGAAGGAAATCCACACACAGAATTAACTTTAGTACCTCAGTCCCTGGAAACGGTCAGGGCCTGGTAAAACTTTACTTGAAACTCTTCAGCATACAAATTAATACACACTGATGCATGTAGGACAGTAGATTTGAGGTCAGGGAGGAACATAGGATGACACCGGCCTTACAGTCCACGTTATCTGTATCATACAGCTAATGGAAGGGGAACACTCCAGAGGAGGAGACTCACAGAATAACACCGGCTCTACAGTCTTCGTTATCTGTATGGTACCGCTCATGAAGGGGAACACTCACTGAGAGGATAGGGGTAGGATCACTCCACAGACACTCACTTGGTAAAGAATCTCTGCACAGTGGACTCGTCACTCTTCTTCACTCTGCTCTCTCTCTTAATGATTCTTGGCATTGGGGACCTCAGGATACCTCTCTTTCTCCTCCATCACTCTTCACCACATGACGGTTGAAGGTAACCCCATGTGGCCGGCACTTCACTCCACTCTCTGCCATTGAAGATGATGAACTACCACACCCAAATCACTCATAATTATAATGTCTACCATACCACATGACAGAACATAAATTGATACATTTGCAGACATATTCCAGGCATATCCAGACATTAACCCTTCATTTGCTGCAGCTGTGCAATACACATAACGAGAGACAAGACATTTTGCACAGTGCAGCGTGGATCCACTATAAATTCATAATATGGCCATATGCCTGCATGTAATGTGCCACTCACTCTGAATATCTCATGTTCGCCTCTCCCTTGTTCATCCGCAGACAACAATCATTGCCGTGGAGTTTGATGGAGGAGTTGTCATCGGATCGGACTCCAGGGTGTCTGCTGGGTGAGTTTCTACCCCTCTGTGTGATGTCCGTACCCCTGGAGGGGTCTCAGCATGTTCTCTTCCCTCCCCAGAGAAGCTGTGGTCAACCGAGTGTTCAATAAGCTGGCCCCAGTCCATGAGAAGATATTTTGCGCTCTGTCAGGCTCTGCTGCGGACGCCCAGGCAGTGGCAGACATGGTGCATTACTACATGGAGGTGCACAGGTTAGTGCGGCAGTTACCCACATATCATTATATATTTGCAATGCTAATATATTGGCACATTGAGAATCAGCTAGAACATTCCAGCTTTAGTAAACTTCGTCACAGGACAGTCCTTTCACTAGAACTATGCAGGATTATTAGTTATATCTATGGCAGCTTAAGGGGGGCTTCCACTTATGTAAGAAAGCTAACTGTATGATGAAAAGTGATGTCAGATACGGTATAATCTGTGTAGTCACTATTTGTAAGTTATCTGCTTGCTGTCAGGGAGTGGAAACATTCCTGCTTATATGCAGAGGCAGAATGTCCAACGCCCGCAAGCGAATGCTTGTTCCGTGTCTTTTATGAGAAGCTGCACATCATCTCCGCTTCTGAATGTAAGGGCGCATAAACACAGTGGGCAGCATATTGGTAGGAGAACCTGGACTGATATAACACTTGTAAAGTAGCAATTCTGGATGCGAGCAGTGCATTTTTGCTTAACAAAACACATCGGCCCGCACCTATGTACTTGCGGTTGTCACACATTTTTCACGTGTTTCCAATAGTTTTCAATGGTAAAAATTGCGTTGCACTCACGTGGCGTGGGGGTGCGATGTGATGGTTTTAAAGATCCCATAGGAAATAATAGGCGATTCCTTGCAAGAAATCGGCCACAAATAGGACATACAGAGTTTTTCATCACTGAGAGAAAGATCGCTGATGTGAATAAACACATTGAATTCCAGGTGTTATTAACACGCGAACCGTGTTCATACCGCTATCAGATGGAACTCGCTGAGGTATCTTGAAAATAGTTAAGGGTGCATCACAGATGTCTTTACGAATTTGATCGGTAATAATTGGCCTAATTTGTCATGTAATTTTTTTGCGTTTTAGCAATTTTCATGCATGATTTTCTTCTGTTTTGCATGCATTTTTCATTAAAAAAATTGCTTTCTGGTTCTCTTTCTTAATTTATGGTTCCCATGGTTACATGTGTTAAAAACAGATTACAGTCGTATTGTTCTAAATGCTCCCATAGACTTGAATTTGCAATTCTCGTATGAAAATCGCACCAAAAAACAGGACATACTGAAATTTTTTTTACTCCATCCGTGTGAATATACTTTAAATGTATATTGTAATATGTAGTGTATAATATATGGAATATATTAGAAAGTTGCTGAATGGACATAAACCTGAAAGCCCTGTAAGCCAGTGGCACATCTGCAGTTTTGACTAATGTTTTTTTAATTTTCTGAAAGTTCAAATAAAGAGAACAATATAAGAGATATTAAAGTAACTTCTGTTGTCTGATGTTTTCTGTCCTTCTCCAAACAGTGTAGAGATGGGAGCTCCTCCTCTAGTATTAGCAGCTGCAAACTTGGTGAAGGGGATCAGTTACAAGTACAAGGAGGAGATGGTGGCCCACCTCATTGTGGCGGGCTGGGATCAGAAGAACGGAGGGCAGGTGAGTGAGCGCCAGAGGTGATGGCCAGGAACAGTGGGAGCAGTGCTCAGATGTGCCAACCTGGCTCAGTGTTCAAGTGATTTGGGTCCAATAATGATGCCAGCAGCCAAGAAACCCCATGCAGAATGTCAGAGTACTTAGACCATGGTCTGGGGTCCAACTGGTGGCCTGAGGGCTGCAGTACGTGTGGCTCTGGGGCCCCTGTGTCAGTCTTCCCAGCTATTGGCAGCAGTAGCTCCTACTGTTCACCGGGGGGCGTTACAGCATTACTGAGGTCATCAGCACAGTATATCTGATCCACTTCTTTAATATTCCTCGTGGTTTAACACATGAAGGAACGGAGAATTAAGACTCGTATAACATCTGCTCCGCAGGTCTATGGGACTCTGGGTGGGATGATAACGCGGCAGCCTTTTGCTATCGGTGGATCTGGCAGCACCTACATATACGGTTATGTGGATTCCGTCTTTAAACCTGGCATGTCGAAAGAACAGTGTGAAGCCTTCGCTGTCCGCGGTAAGGGAAGAAATAACAAATAAAACTAAAGTACATATCGTGTGACCCAACAATGCAAACACCATATTGGCATTATTGGGAGATGTTGCTTGTAAAGAGCTTTGCCAAGATACACAAGCACGTGTAGAATGGGCATCTTGGGGCAAGCAGCTGAACCGCCCCGAGTCCTGCTTACAGCACCCCTGGCAAATAGAGAGAAGCTGCAACCAGGTCAACATTTCTTGCTACAGGTAAAGTGTAGTATTACATGAATGGCCTGTAATACCAGGATGTCAGAAGCTCCGCTAGGTTGGAAGCTGCTTTTACTAAGCTCACCGTTTTGGGCATAGGTCTCTAGTGGGGACCCCACTTTGTGATGTTCCTATCCCCTAATATGGCATATGAACAGGGGATGCCATCTTGGCCAAAACGCTTTTAACAAACCGCCTAGCTAGAGACATTACGGAAGATTTATCAAAACTAGTGCAAGTGCAGCCATTGTGGATGCCAACCAGCTCCTCCTCTTATTATTCAGTCACTTTTGGGCTCCATTTTAATCTTGAACTTGTTTTTCTCCCGCTGCCTTCCCCACCTTCCTTCTCCTCCATGAAATAGTGATACACACGCCTAAATCCTCACTCCACTAGAAGTGCTGGTGGGACAGGAGGACTGAGATGTGAACATGCCGACACGCTCAGTGGTGTTCCTAACAAGATGGCCAATGCAGAAATCATTAGAGAGTCTGAATGTCTCTTAAATGATTATATGGGGAAATAAGAGTGAATATTTATCCTACATAACATCCAATTTTATCAAAACAGAAACCTTTGCCATAACAGGAACATATCACAAAGAAGCAAGGTACATAAAAGGACAGGTCTACCATATCAGGAAAGCAAACTATATCAAAAAGGTTTATCAACTGGCAGAAAAATATTATATAACAATTCTGTATTATTCCATACCAAATATTGGGGTACCATGTCCAAAGAGACAGAAGAGCTGCCCTAGTTGGGAGTGGATGGAGAGACTGGCTTCCCATCTGGAAGGGGATCAATGAGAGGAATATTTAGTGTAGGAAAGTCCATAAAGGATGAAGAGGAGGGCAGAGAAAAGTGATAAAATGATGGATCTCAGTACAGAGGTCTCTAAAAAAGAAACATCAGACATAAGTCTTGTTTTTTTTGTTTTTTTTAAGGTGGTGCCTACTTCTAGGAGAGAGAGGTAGACCCTCAGCAGGAGGATGAGGCACAGAGAGGGAGAAGATTCCATTCTGTGATAGGGTATTTACTCTGATAACCATGTGCTGTCTCCTCTCTTCGCAGCCCTAGCCCTGGCGATGGGTAGAGATGGTTCTAGCGGAGGCGTCATCTATCTCGCTATCGTCACAAAGGATGGGACAAAGGAGAAGATTGTCAGCGGGGACAGCATTCCTTGCTTCTATGACCAGTAGAAGTGTAATCACCAAATTTAATAAACATATTTCTGCTAATCTATATATTGTAGTCAATTCACTTGGCCGCTGTTCGTTTTGTCAGTATGTTTTCTAGTGTCGGGACTCCCCTTACGGGGGTCTTCACATCAATTTTTAGCCATCTTTCAATAAAACATATTGCCTGATGTACCCATAGACCATAACTGGTCAAACGTCGTACAAAAGTGCATATTTTTTACTGTTTTACCTCACAAACAGTTGTATATATTCATTTTGTGGTATAGAAAGTATATCATGCCACACTGTTCTGTCCCACAAAAAGATATGCTCAATACATACCTATACTAGCTGGGTCCAACCCCCTGCTCAGTGCAGGATTCACTGAGTCATCCCAGACAGATATTTGTCCAGCCTCTGAACATTTCCATTGAAGGAGAATTCCCCACCTCCCGTGCCAACCTGTTCCACTCATTGATCCTCCTCACTGTCTAATATCTAATCTGTGTCTCCTCCCTTTCAGTTTCATCCCACTGCTTCTAGTCTTTCCTTGCGCAGATGAGAATAGGGCTGATCCCTCAGCACTGTGACAGCCCTTCAGATATTTGTAGACAGCCATTAAGTCTCCTCTCAGCCTTCTCTTCTGCAAGCTAAACATTCCCAAATTTTTTAACCGTTCTTCATAGGACATGATTTGCAGACTGCTTACAATCTTGGTAACTCTTCCCTAAACTTGCGCCAGTTTGTCGGTCTTTTTTAAAGTGGGGTACCCAGAACTGGACACAGTATTCCAGATGAGGTCTGACTAAGGAAGAATAAAGGGGAATAATTACCTCATATGATCTAGACTTTATGCTTCTCTTAATACATCCCAGAATTGTGTTTCTCTTTCTTGCTGCTGTAATCACATTGTTGGCTCATGTTCACCTTGCACTTCTCCTTGTTAAATACCATTCTGTTAGTTGCCGCTCACTGTTCAAGCTTATCTAGATCTTTTTGAATTCCTTCTCTCTCCTCTAGTGTTAGCTATCCCTCCTAGCTTTGTGCCTTCCTCACATTTCATCAGTTTCCCCTCAATTTCTTGCTCCAGATCATTAAAAAAAATGTTGAACATCACTGGGCCTAGGACAGAGCCTTGTGGTATCCCACTTGATACATTCTTCCACTTGGATGTGCAGCCATTCATAACCACTCTTTGAGTACGATCACTCAGCCAGTTGTGAATCCACCTAACAGTTGCCCTGTCAATCCCATAAATTGGTGCACGATACAGAAATCTGACTTTTCCTAGAGTCCTGTTATATTGGGGGATGGAATAAGGGTATCATTATCATTGGCCAGATTTAAACTGGGAATGTTGTATACAGTAACAAGAAGATAGTCAGAGGAAAAAGATTGAACTGATGTAACTAACTTCTCTAAAAGGGCACATGCTGGTGAGTTCCCACTGTGTGGATGAGGTCATTCAGCAATACTAGCTGTTGTATGTGATATACATGAAAATGTTGTTGGGGGAAAAGACCGGGATGTAAGATGCTTAGATTGTTCCACAAGTAGTACAGTGGCTGTTGGATGTCACTTTGGATGGTAGGGAAGTTAGTGGCAATGGGGTCTTACTTAACATAGTAGTTGCAGATTTTGTACTTTCTGTACCTGATCTTGGGCAATGGGGTTGCCTAACTTTTGGTCGAACAACTGGAATTTTTTCAACGGAATTTGAGGGAAGAGGGTAATTTTGAACAGTTTCAATGACCGATGTACGATTTGATTGAGAACAAGGAACTGATGAAGGGGTGAGCTATATACCAGACTAGCTGAGATATCCGTCTTCGCCCGAGTTAATTTGGTACTGGTGTTTATCTGGTGTTCACACGGAAAATCTTATGAAGTCGTGGTTACTTTAGAAATACCGGAAAAACATATGTTCACCATTTTGCATAGTTTTCTGCGTTACCTAGGAAACACCACGTGGGGGCAACCATGCGACGTTTCCTTAATATAAAATGACATCAGGAAGTGAGAGAATTAGATTCCATACATAAAATTTGGACACTAATTTTTTTGTACTTAGAATTCAATAATCGAGTTGGGACCCATTAACTTTTCCTATTTATGACATAATCAATGCCCGTGCCAAATTTCAAGTTTCTATGACATAGGGAAGTGAGAGAATTAGATTTCGTACTTAAAATGTGGACGCCAATTCTTTTGCGCTTAGAATTGAACAATCGAGGTGGGACCCATTAACTTTTTCTATTTATGACATAATCAATGCCCGTTCCAAATTTCATGTTTCTATGACACCAAGAAGTGAGAGAATTAGATTCCGTACGTAAAATTTGGACGCTAGTTCTTTTACGCTAGAATTGAATAATTGAGTTGGGACTAGAGATGAGCGAACGTGTTCTTCCGAGCTTGATATTCGTGCGAATATTAGGGTGTTCGGGATGTTCGTTATTCGTAACGAACACCATGCGGTGTTCTGGTTACTTTCACTTCCTTCCCTGAGACGTTAGTGCGCTTTTTTTGGCCAATTGAAAGACAGGGAAGGCATTACAACTTCCCCCTGTGACGTTCAAGCCCTATACCACCCCCTGCTGTGAGTGGCTGGGAAGATCAGGTGTCACCCGAACATAAAAGTCGGCCCCTCCCGCGGTTCGGCTCAGATGCCGTGTGAGTTAGTGAGGGACAGTGCTGTTTGTACCGGAGCTGCTGTAGGGAAAGAATTGGTAGTTAGTGTAGGCTTCAAGACCCCCCAAAGGTCCTTATTAGGGCCACTGATAGCTGTGTGTTGGCTGCTGTTAGCAGTGCCATTTTTTTTTTCTCAAAATCGGCTCTGCAGAGCGTTGCACCCGGCATTAGGGACAGAAGTGCTGCATAGGCAGGGAGAGTGTTAGGAGTGAGTGTAGCCTTCAAGAACCTCAACGGTCCTTTCTAGGGCCATATTTATCCGTGTGCAGTACTGTCCAGGCTGCTGTTAGCTGTGCTGCATTTTTTTTTGCTTCTCAAAATCGCCTCTGCAGAGCATTCCACCCTCCATTGATACTGCAGGGAAAGAATTGTATAGGCAGGGCCACAACACAGTTATTATTCATTGAATATACGCAGTGCTGCCTTTTGCTTGTAAAACAAGTGAAAATAATTCTATTTGTCCTGCCTCTGTCCGTCCTAACGCCGGTGGACACGTGTCGGCTGCGTGTGCAACCTGTAAAAATCATACGCACCCAGCTACGTTTTACTCCTGGCTTCGCCATTTGCTTTCCTTAATTAGGAAAAAAAATACCTGCTCTGCCACAGTTAATAACTCTGCTACCCTCACGTTCTGTGACACATTAGCAGGAAAACAGCACAGTTATTAAACTTCTCATGTTCATAGAATATACGCAGTGCTGCCTTTTGGTGCAAAAAAACAGAAAATAATTCTATTTGTCCTGCCTCTGTCCGTCCTAACGCCGGTGGACACGTGTCGGCTGCGTGTGCAACCTGTAAAAATCATACGCACCCAGCTACGTTTTACTCCTGGCTTCGCCATTTGCTTTCCTTAATTGGGAAAAAAAATACCTGCTCTGCCACAGTTAATAACTCTGCTACCCTCACGTTCTGTGACACATTAGCAGGAAAACAGCACAGTTATTAAACTTCTCATGTTCATAGAATATACGCAGTGCTGCCTTTTGGTGCAAAAAAACGGAAAATAATTCTATTTGTCCTGCCTCTGTCCGTCCTAACGCCGGTGGACACGTGTCGGCTGCGTGTGCAACCTGTAAAAATCATACGCACCCAGCTACGTTTTACTCCTGGCTTCGCCATTTGCTTTCCTTAATTGGGAAAAAAAATACCTGCTCTGCCACAGTTAATAACTCTGCTACCCTCACGTTCTGTGACACATTAGCAGGAGAACAGCACAGTTATTAAACTTAGATTATTCATTCACTAGAGGCAGTGGGGCCTTTCGTTTTCAAAAAAGGGAAAAAATTATATTTGGCCTGCAGTCTTGCGCCAATTTATTAGCTGCCTGTGAAATCAAATCACTGGTAATACAGCATGCTGAGGGGTAGGGGTAGGCCTAGAGGACGTGGACGCGGCCGAGGACGGGGAGGGCCAAGTCAGGGTGTGGGCACAGGCCAAGCTGCTGATCCAGGTGTGTCGCAGCCGACTGCTGTGCGATTAGGAGAGAGGCACGTTTCTGGTGTCCCCACATTCATCGCCCAATTAATGGGTCCACGCGGGAGACGGTTATTAGAAAATGAGCAGTGTGAGCAGGTCCTGTCCTGGATGGCAGAAAGTGCTTCGAGCAACCTATCGTCTACCCGCAGTTCTGCGCCGTCCACTGCTGCCAATCCGAATCCTCTGTCTGCTGCTCCTCCTTCCTCCCAGCCTCCTCACTCCACTACAATAACACCTGCTCAGGAGCGGGAACACTCCCAGGAACTGTTCTCGGGCCCCTGCTTAGATTGGGCAGCAGCGGTTCCTCTCCCACCAGAGGAGTTTATCGTCACTGATGCCCAACCATTCGAAAGTTCCCGGGGTCCGGGGGAAGAGGCTGGGGACTTCCGCCAACTGTCTCAACAACTTTCTGTGGGTGAGGAGGACGATGACGATCAGACACAGTTGTCTTGCAGTGAGGTAGTAGTAAGGGCAGTAAGTCCGAGGGAGCAGCGCACAGAGGATTCGGAGGAAGAGCAGCAGGACGATGAGGTGACTGACCCCACCTGGTGTGCAACGCTTACTCAGGAGGACAGGTCTTCAGAGGGGGAGTCAAGGGCATCAGCAGGGCAGGTTGCAAGAGGCAGTGCGGTGGCCAGGGGTAGAGGCAGGGCCAGACCGAAAAATCCACCAAGTGTTTCCCAAAGCGCCCCCTCGCGCCATGCCACCCTGCAGAGGCCGAGGTGCTCTAAGGTCTGGCAGTTTTTCACAGAGACGCCTGACGACCGACGAACAGTGGTGTGCAACCTTTGTCGCGCAAAGCTCAGCCGGGGAGCCAACACCAACAGCCTCACCACCACCACCATGCGCAGACATATGATGGCCAAGCACCCCGCAAGGTGGGACGAAGGCCGTTCAGCGCCTCCGGTTTGCACCCCTGCCTCTCCCCCTGTGCCCCAACCTGCCACTGAGATGCAACCCCCCTCTCAGGACACAGGCACTACCGTCTCCTGGCCTGCACCCACACCCTCACCTCCGCTGTCCTCGGCCCCATCCAGCAGTGTAGTTCAGCGCACCGTCCAGCCGTCGCTTGCGCAACTGTTGGAGCGCAAGCGCAAGTACGCCGCCACGCACCCGCACGCTCAAACGTTAACCGTCCGCATAGCAAAATTCATCAGCCTTGAGATGCTGCCGTATAGGGTTGTGGAAACGGAGTCCTTCAAAAGTATCATGGAGGCGGCGGCCCCGCGCTACTCAGTTCCCAGTCGCCACTACTTTTCCCGATGTGCCGTCCCAGCCCTGCACGACCATGTCTCCCGCAACATTGTACGCGCCCTCACCAACGCGGTTACTGCCACGGTCCACTTAACTACGGACACGTGGACAAGCACAGGCGGGCAGGGCCACTACATCTCCCTGACGGCACATTGGGTGAATTTAGTGGAGGCTGGGACAGAGTCAGAGCCTGGGACCGCTCACGTCCTACCCACCCCCAGAATTGCGGGCCCCAGCTCGGTGGTGGTATCTGCGGAGGTGTATGCTTCCTCCACTAAAGCACCCTCCTCCTCCTCCTCCTCCTCTGTCTCGCAATCAAGATGTGTTAGCAGCAGCATGTCGCCAGCAGTCGGTGTCGCGCGGTGTGGCAGCACAGCGGTGGGCAAGCGTCAGCAGGCCGTGCTGAAACTACTCAGCTTAGGCGATAAGAGGCACACGGCCCACGGCCCACGAACTGCTGCAGGGTCTGACACAGCAGACCGACCGCTGGCTTGCGCCGCTGAGCCTCCAACCGGGCATGGTCGTGTGTGACAACGGCCGTAACCTGGTGGCGGCTCTGCAGCTCGGCAGCCTCACGCACGTGCCATGCCTGGCCCACGTCTTTAATTTGGTGGTTCAGCGGTTTCTGAAAAGCTACCCACGCTTGTCAGACCTGCTCGTAAAGGCGCGCCGGCTCTGCGCACATTTTCGCAAGTCCCACACGGACGCTGCCACCCTGCGCACCCTGCAACATCACTTTAAGCTGCCAGTGCACCGACTGCTGTGCGACGTGCCCACACGGTGGAACTCTACGCTCCACATGTTGGCCAGGCTCTATGAACAACGTAGAGCTATAGTCGAATACCAACTCCAACATGGGCGGCGCAGTGGGAGTCAGCCTCCTCAATTCCTTTCAGAAGAGTGGGCCTGGTTGGCAGACATCTGCCATGTCCTTGGTAATTTTGAGGAGTCTACCCAGGTGGTGAGCGGCGATGCTACAATCATTAGCGTCACCATTCCTCTGCTATGCATCTTGAGAAATTCCCTGCAAACCATAAAGGCAGCTGCTTTGCGCTCGGAAACGGGGGCGGGGGAAGACAGTATGCCGCTGGATAGTCAGGGCACCCTCCTGTCTATTTCTCAGCGCGTACAGGAGGAGGAGGAGGAGCATGAGGAGGATGAGGAGGAGGGGGAAGAGACAGCTTGGGCCGCTGCTGACGGTACACCGGCTGATTGCCTGTCATCCTTTCAGCGTGTATGGCCTGAGGAGGAGGAGGAGGAGGAGGAGGAGGATCCTGAAAGTGATCTTCCTAGTGAAGACAGCCATGTGTTGCGTACAGGTACCCTGGCACACATGGCTGACTTCATGTTAGGATGCCTTTCTCGTGACCCTCTCGTTGCACGCATTCTGGCCACGACGGATTACTGGGTGTACACACTGCTCGATCCACGGTATAAGGAGAACCTGCCCACTCTGATTCCCGAAGAGGAAAGGGGTTCGAGAGTGTTGCTATACCACAGGACCCTTGCGGACAAGCTGATGGTAAAATTCCCAGCCGACAGCGCTAGTGGCAGAAGGCGCAGTACCGAGGGCAAGGTAGCAGGGGATGTGCGTAGATCGAGCAGCATGTACATCCCAGGCAGTGCAACAGTCTTTAAGGGCCTGGCCAGCTTTATGGCTCCCCACCAAGACTGTGTCACCGCTCCCCAGTCACGGCTGAGTCGGCGGGAGCACTGTAAAAGGATGGTGAGGGAGTACGTAGCGGATCGCACGACCATCCTTGGTGACGCCTCTGTCCCCTACAACTACTGGGTGTCGAAGCTGGACACGTGGCCTGAACTAGCGCTGTATGCCCTGGAGGTGCTTGCTTGTCCTGCGGCTAGCGTCTTGTCGGAGAGGGTGTTTAGTGCGGCTGGGGGAATCATCACAGATAAGCGTAGCCGCTTGTCAACCGACAGTGCCGACAGGCT
The DNA here is from genome assembly GCF_035609145.1 of Eleutherodactylus coqui. Classification (NCBI taxonomy): domain Eukaryota; kingdom Metazoa; phylum Chordata; class Amphibia; order Anura; family Eleutherodactylidae; genus Eleutherodactylus; species Eleutherodactylus coqui. Next base: position 73,860,400 of record NC_089846.1, read on the forward strand.
AACACTCATCAAGATGAACAAAGGCTGGATTTCCCCAGACTTCTGTTCTCCACCAGCGGACAGCAGCGATACGTAAGCAATACGTAGGCTGCACCCGCGGATGGAAGCTACGTTCTCTCTCACCATCCAAAACGGGGACATTTCTGCTTCATCAATCTGTGTCTAATATTCCTCCTCCTCCTCCTGCTCCTCCTCCTGAAACCTCACGTAATCACGCTGAACGGGCAATTTTTCTTAGGGCCACAAGGCTCACTCAAATAATTTTTCTGAACAATTTTTATAAGTTTCAATGCGCTTAAAAGCGTTGGAACTGTAACTTGAACCAATTTTTCGTTACACTGGGCTGCCTCCAGGCCTAGTTACCACTTAAGCCACATTAACCAAAGCGATTAATGGGTTTCACCTGCCCTCTTGGCTGGCCATGGCCAATTTTTGGGATGTACATTAGTACTGTTGATACAGCAATTTTTGTGGGCCCTCGCCTACAGTGTAATCAAATTAATTTTTAGCCCACCTGCATTCCAGCTGACATTACCTCAGCTGTGTTGGGCAATGCAATGGGATATTTTTGTGTACCGCCGGTGGGTTCCAGGGAGCCACCCATGCTGTAGGTGCACACGGAGTTTTTAACACATCTGTACACTTGTAAAGAACCCCAGTCTGACTGGGGCATGCAGTGTGGGCCGAAGCCCACCTGTATTACGCACGACATTACTACCTCAGCTGTGTTGGGCAATGCAATGGGATATTTCTATGTACCGCCGGTGGCTTCCTGGCACCCACCCAGGCAGTGGGTCCACAGGGAGTTTAACCTACATGTGTCCACTTCTAAAGAACCCCAGTCTGACTGGGGCATGCAGTGTGGGCCGAAGCCCACCTGTATTACGCACGACATTACTACCTCAGCTGTGTTGGGCAATGCAATGGGATATTTCTATGTACCGCCGGTGGCTTCCTGGCACCCACCCATGCTGTCGGTCCACAGGGACTTCACAATAGGGAGTTGTACCTGCCTGTGTCTATGAATTAAAAAGCCCGGTCTAACTGGGGCATGCAGACACCTTGACAGAATGAATAGTGTGTGGCACATAGGTTCCCCATTGCTATGCCTACGTGTGCAGCTCCTGATGGCGGTGGCACAGGATTCTATTTCTCATTGCTTCTGTACAGCATTGTGGGCTATCGACCCGCCACTTTTAAAGAGGGTCGCTGCCTAGCCGTGCCAACCCTCTGCAGTGTGTGCCTGCGGTTCCTCCTCATGGCAGACGCACTTCTAAATAGACATGAGGGTGGTGTGGCATGAGGGCAGCTGAAGGCTGCGCAGGGACACTTTGGTGTGCGCTGTGGGGGGGAGGGGGGGCGGTTGGTCAGCATGTAACCCAGGAGAAGTGGCAGCGGAGTGTCATCCAGACAGTGATTGTGCTTTGTTGTAGCTAGTGTGTGTTACCATACAGTGCGGCATGGGGTCCCGCGGTCGGCGCGCGTCGCTCCGGCGTCGGCTCCAGCAGCCTGGAGCCCTGTGTCGAGGTCATCCCAGCAGCTTGGGTTGGCCAGTGGGCGGCGGCGTGGGCGTGCCCGCCCATAGGGTGCCGCCCGCACTCCTCTGTGCTTCTTATACAGCAGTGGGTGGAGTTGCCTCCTCCCACTCTCCGCCCCTGGGCGGAACCTTGTGGTTAAAAGACTGGCAGTGAACTGAGCTCATTGCCAGTTATTGGTTCTGCATGCACCTAGCCAGTCTGTCTGTGGGTCCCCTCAGTCAGTCCCTAGTTGTCGGTCAGCTCCCTCTGGTCCCCTATCACTCTGTCTGTTTGTGTTGGTTCTGTTTGCCTCTAACCTGGTCTGGCCCAGTCAGCACTAGTTGCTATCCTGCACCCTGCCAGTTTGCCTGTGAGCTCCATCTCCAGCCTTGTCAGTTTTGTTGGTCTGATTCATCTGCCTCCTCTGTCGGCTCTCTGTTCCCCCCATTAGGTAGTTTCCTGCTTGTCAGCCGCCAGGTCCCCAGCCAGAGCAGGGACCGCCGTCCAGTTGTCCGCCTGGGGTTAGCCAGGGCCGAGGCAAGTAGGCAGGGACAGTGGGGTGCGGGAAGATCAGGGCATCCCACTTGGCACTCGGGGGGGCAGAGTGCCGTAACAGTGTGGTGCTTAGCAAAGGTATGCCATGCTAATGAGGGCTTTTCAGAAGTAAAAGTTGTTGGGAGGGGGGGGGGGGCCACTCTTGCCGGTATTGTGGCTTAATAGTGGGACCTGTGAACTTGAGATGCAGCCCAACATGTAGCCCCTCGCCTGCCCTATCCGTTTCTGTGTCATTCCCATCACTTTCTTGAATTGCCCAGATTTTCACACATGAAAACCTTAGCGAGCATCGGCGTAATACAAAAATGCTCTGGTCGCCCATTGACTTCAATAGGGTTCGTTGTTCGAAACGAACCCTCGAGCATCGCGGGAAGTTCGTTCCGAATAACGAACACCCGAACATTTTGGTGTTCGCTCATCTCTAGTTGGGACCCATTAACTTTTCCTATTTATGACATATTCAATGCTTACGGCAAATTTCATGTTTCCTTGACTTTGGAAAGTGAGAGATTTAGATTATGTACGTAAAATTTCGACACTAATTCTTTTGCGCTAGAATTAAATAATCGAGTTGGGACCTATTAGCTTTTCCTATTTATGACATAATCAATGCTCGTGCCAAATTTCACACTTCTATGACACCAGAAAGTGAGAAAATTACATTCCGTACGTAAAATTTGGACGCTAATTCTTTTGCGCATAGAATTGAATAATGGAGTTGGGACCCATTAGCTTTTCCTATTTATGACATAATCAATGCTCGTGCCAAATTTAATGTTTCTATGACACCGGAAAGTGAGAAAAATACATTCCGTACGTAAAATTTGGACGCTAATTCTTTTGCGCATAGAATTGAATAATGGAGTTGGGACCCATTAGCTTTTCCTATTTATGACATAATCAATGCTCGTGCCAAATTTCACGTTTCTATGACATCGGAAAGTGAGAAAAATACATTCCGTACGTAAAATTTGGACGCTAATTCTTTTGCGCAGAGAATTGAATAATGGAGTTGGGACCCATTAACTTTTCCTATTTATGACATATTCAATGCCCGTGCCAAATTTCAAGTTTCTATGACATCGGAAAGTGAGAGATTTAGATTATGTACGTTAAATTTCAACGCCAATTCTTTTGCGCTAGAATTGAATAATCGAGTTGGGACCCAAGTACTTTTCCTATTTTGGAGATAATCTATGCTTACACCAAAATTAATGTTTCTACGACATCGGGAAGTTGGAGAACTTTTGACGAGTCAGTGAGTCAGTGAGTGAGTCAGTGAGGGCTTTCGTCTTTATATATATATAGACTAGCGTACCCGTCGCGCGTTGCCGCGAAGACAGACATACATACATACATTCGTTTTTATATATCTAGATCCAATCAATCACAGCGCAGCTTTCAAGTTACCTCAGCGGTATAATATATAACAACCAATCACAGTCCAGCACAGCTTTCATGTTACCTCAGCAGTATAATATATAGCAACCAATCACAGCACAGCTTTCATGTTACTTCAGTGGGATAATATATAGCAACCAATCACAGCACAGCTTTCATTTTACCTCAGCAGTATAAGAAATTGCAACCAATCACAGCACAGCTTTCATTTTACCTCAGCATTCTCAATATCCAGCAATTGTCTTGCGAAACGTTCGGCGGATGCATCATTTTGTAGTTGAAAACGCATCCTGTTGCTCGTAATGCCCTTTGCTTTTGTGCTTGAGATGGAAATCAAACGATCTTTGTCTGCGGGGCATAACTGTCGACGATGCTCGCAGGATAGTTGTACTATGCCAGTAATCTTCCCAGGAGTGTACTCAACAACTCCCCAAAGTTTCATGGTGATTAGATGAATGGTGCAGTAGCGCAAAAAGGACAGACAGAATACATTCCTTTTTATATAAATAGATGACATCAGGAAGTGAGAGAATTAGATTCCGTAGGTAAAATTTGGACGCTAATTATTTCGCGCTTAGAATTGAATAATTGAGTTGGGACCTATTAACTTTTCCTATTTATGACATAATCAATGCTCGTGCCAAATTTCAAGTTTCTATGACATTGGGAAGCGAGAAAATTAGATTCCGTACGTAAAATTTGGACGCTAATTCTTTTGCGCTTAGAATTGAATAATCGAGTTGGGACCTACCGTGTTTCCCCGATAGTAAGACACCCCCGATTGTAAGACGTATCGGGGGTGTCAGGGGGGTCGGCCAATGTAAGCCGTACCCCGAAAGTAAGACATACCGTAGAAAAAAAAAAATCATTACTCCCCTCCCCCGGCGTTCTGTCGCGCTCCGGCAGGATGTCGCTCGCTCCTCGTCCCCGGCGCAGCATTGCTTTCTGAATGCGGGGGCTTGAAATCCCCGCCTCCAGAAAGCTAATACACACGCCGTCAGCCAGTTACAGAATGGCTGTGATTGGCTGAAGGCGCACGTGGCTTCAGCCAATCACACCCATTCAATGATGTCATTGAATAGTGTGATTGGCTGAAGCCACGTGCGCCTTCAGCCAATCACAGCCATTCAATGCTGTCATTGAATGGCTGTAACTGGCTGACGGCGTGTGTATTAGCTTTCTGGAGGCGGGGATTTCAACCCCCGCATTCAGAAAGCAATGCTGCGCCGGGGACGACGAACGAGCGACATCCTGCCGGAGCGCGACAGAACGCCGGGGGAGGTGAGTAATGACTTTTTTTTATTATAAGACATACCCCGAAAGTAAGACATAGTCTGGCTTTTGGGGATAAAAAGAAAGTAAGACACTGTCTTACTTTCGGGGAAACACGGTATTACCTTTTCCTATTTATGACATAATCAATGCTCATGCCAAATTTCAAGTTTCTATGACATTGGGAAGTGAGAAAATTAGATTCCGTACGTAAAATTTGGACGCTAAATCTTTTGCGCTTAGAATTAAATAATCGAGTTGGGACCCATTAGCTTTTCCTATTTATGACATAATCCATGCTCGTGCCAAATTTCATGTTCCTATGACATTAGGAAGTGAGAAAATTAGATTCCGTACATAAAATTTGGACGCTAATTCTTTTGCGCTTAGAATTGAATAATCGAGTTGGGACCCATTATCTTTTCCTATTTATGACATAATCAATGCTTGTTGCAAATTTCAAGTTTCTATGACATTGGAAAGGGAGAAAATTAGATTCCGTACGTAAAATTTGGACGCTAATTCTTTGGCGCTTAGAATTAAATAATCAAGCTGGGACCCTTAAACATTTGCTATTTATGACATAATCAATGCTTGTGCCAAATTTCATGTTCCTATGACATTAGGAAGTGAGAAAATTAGATTCCGTACGTAAAATTTGGACGCTAATTCTTTTGCGCTTAGAATCGAATAATCGAGTTGGGACCCATTATCTTTTCCTAATTATGACATAATCAATGCTCGTTCTAAATTTCAAGTTTCTATGACATTGGGAAGTGAGAGAATTAGATTCCATACGTAAAATTTGGACGCTAATTCTTTGGCGCTTAGAATTGAATAATCAGGTTTGGACTCATCACATTTTCCTATTTATGACATAATCAATGCTCGTTGCAAATTTCAAGTTTCTATGACATTGGAAAGGGAGAAAATTAGATTCCATACGTAAAAATTGGACGCTAATTCTTTGGCGCTTAGATTTGAATAATCGAGTTGGGAGCCATTAACTTTTCCTATTTATGACATAATCAGTGCTCGTGCCAAATTTCATGTTTCTACGACATCGCGAAGTGAGAGAATTAGTGGCAGTGATGGAAATCAAACGATCTACGTGGGGGGGCGTAACTGTTGATGACGCTCGCACGCGCGCCATTTATCATAGCATAAGATTACTATGCCTATAATCTTCCCAGGAGTGTACTTAACAACTTCCCAAAGTTTCATGGCGATCGGATGAATGGTGTAGTAGCGCATAAAGGACAAACAGACAGACAGACACGCACGCACACAGACATACATTCAATTTTATATATATAGATAAGGGGCTGTATATTATCGATAGTGTTATTCATTAGGCAAAAAGGGACTAAGTGAGTTTTCCTTTTGTATCAAAGAAAATCTTTGCTTATTTGATGTGCCCTATCTGGTTTTCCCTTATGCCAAACCCTAATATTATTAGTACGATAGTCGTTACGGTCTCTGTTAAGTTTGTCAATCTTTTTGTTCAGGATTTCATTTTCATCGAGCATACAGGTAGTTGGTATCCTTTCGCATCTCGCAAATTGAGTATGCAGTTTGTATTTGTTAACATGCTTACTGGCTTCACTGATACGGACGTTCAGCATACTGCAAAGTGTATTGTGTTTCTTTTTCAGTAAGCTTAAGTGCTAAGCTTATAACATGTAGAATGGAATCCCACTTTTTGGTGAAAGACTCATTTTAGAAAGTAGGAAGTAGTTTCACTCTCTGGCCTCTGGGAATCATGTTTTCTCTAAGATGGATGTCCAGAAATTTAGTCTAAATTATGTCGAGCTTCATCTTTGAGTAAATTTTCCAACTCCAAAAAGGAACCAAAGAGGATTGATGCTTCAACTGGTTGATTCACTTGGCCGTTGAAAAAAATTTCTGGTAAACTGATTAGCAAGGCGTTCTCTTTCGATTAGTCTGTTGTGGCAGTAATCGATTTAGCTAGTAGGCATCTCAGGTACACAAAACACCCCACGAATGCAGATCCAAAGAAGAAGGAAATTTTCAAAGAGGCTGGTATTGGAATCCTGGTAAATATAAGTAAGTAAATAAAAAGAGAGGTGGAGCTCCTTCTGCTGTAAGGGGAAAAAAAAAATATATACCCCCTGTTCTCCAGAACGGTAGTGAGGATAGGAGAAACCTCCGCTATATCCTGCACCTATTACAGTAATTTCTGAGGGCTGTGTCACTGAAACGAGCTACATGTTGGCTGTTTTTTAACCCTTAGGCTTCATGTCCATGGGAAAATCAGGCCCACAGTGGATTCTCCATGCAGAAACCCACAGCGGGTCCCTCCTTTCCCGGGGACATGAGGCTAAAAAAAAGATTAAACTTACCTGTCCGGACGCTACGGATCTTCCCTCCGTCGCGGCTGGATCTTCTTTCTTCGGCCCGGCGGATGTGCTCGGCGCGCCGGGCCGAAGAAAGAAGATCCATTCGCGACGGAGGAAAGTTTTAATTCAGGTATGGGTGTTCCGTGGATCTTGAGGGATTCCATAGGCTTCAATAGAAGCCTGCGGGAGCCGTCCCCGCGGGATACCCGTACTAAAATGGAGCATGCCGCGTTTTTTTTCCCACACACGCAATCCGCGCCTAAAGGGTAAAATGACATCCGCAGGTATTTAACTACCTGTGGGTGTCCAATGTATCCCTATGGGACGCGGATCCGCGTGCGGGAAAAACGCTGCGGATTTTAAATAATCTTTTTACCATGGACATGAGGCCTTAATAAAGGTGAACTGGGTGAAAATACCTCTTTGAATACCATTTTATGAGCGTCCACAAATTTTTACGATTCCTCTCAATCTAATTGCCCTGCTCCGTGCGCTACTGGACTGGAAGCACCTTATTTTATTATTTTTTTCTTCTAATGAAAGCTAATTTTCCTATACAGCAGAAGGAGCCTCCGCCCCTCTCTTTTTATCTACTTTCACTGAAGAATTATCAGCTCCACTGCTCTTACTGCCCATAGATCAGATGACCTTCATTCTGACAGCTTGAATCCTACAATCTCTGTCAGTCTCTTTATGCAAGACTCTTGAGACTCACATAGAGGCATAGATTGGGCTTGGACACCTTGTGATCATTGAGGGAACAATGAACTCTAAGGCCGCCTGCAGACGGCCAGGTCGGATCCTCAGAATTCTCGCAGTGGGACCCGGCCCAAGCCCCTGCAGGGACCAGTGCGGCGCTCACCTCTCCCGCGGCTCCGGCACATGCGCAGAGCAGAGCCGGTGACCCGGGAATGACATTTCTGTGTGGGCCTCTGTGAGACCCGCATAGAAATAGAGCATTCTGCGATTTGTTTTCTGCGTGCATTTTCACGTGGACAAATCGCAGCCGTCTGCATAGGATTGCGTATTGTAATGCAATCCTATGCAGGCAGGGGTGGGAAATCTCGCTGCAGAATTTCCGCCCGTGTGCAGGGGGCCTAAGGTGGATCAACACATCTTACAGAAGGCTGTAAGGCCTCCTTCACACGGGCGACAAAGTCGCGTGATTTTGTAGCATTGCTACAATGCTACAAATGGCATGTATGAGAAGCCCATGGTTTCCTATGGGTTCCTTCACACATGAGATGTTTTGTAGCATGCTACAAAACGACACAAAAACCTCACAGGTCCGGCGATAGGCCCGCGACACGCTAGGTTTTGTAGCCCATGTTTCTCTATGAAGCCTTCCTCTCTGTTGCATCGCATCGCACAAAAACACGGTTTTCATGCGATGCGGTGCAACTTTGACAGTAGCAGATGCTACAAAATCGCGGTATTGCTGCGAGAAAATCGCAGTGATATCACACAGTGCAGCTATGCAATATCGCTGCAATGCGGTGTCGCCCGTGTGAAGGAGACCTTAGGGCGCCTACCCACTTGCGATTTTTTTTTTCCTTTGCGTTTTGCGTTTTTTCTGAAGAGCAATTAGGATAGAATGTGTTCTTGTCCACTTGCGTTTTTTTTTTTCAGTCCGTTGCAATTTTTCACATAGGAACTGTCAGTTGCATATGTGTCCTTATTTTTCTCTTAATGCACCCATGAATGTCAATGGAAATTAACGGAAAAGGCGTGAAAAAGCCGCGAAAAAGCCGCGAAAATGCCGCGGAAAACGCTGCGTTTTTCACGCACAAAAATCGCAAACGCCAGTGCGTAGGCGCCCTTAGGGTACTTTTACACAGAATAAATGTCGACACTTAAGCTTTTGCACAGGACCGATAATCTTCCACTGAATAGAGCACTCCGGAGGTCTCTTCCAGCGGTCCGCTTCCATCAAGAGTAAGATGAGCGACTGTTAGTTTACACAGGCCAGTAGTCGCTCGGGTTTTACATGAGTTAAAAACTTAGTGACTCTGACAAGTGAGCGATTCTTCCCACCTACCCTGTCAGGTCCCGTTTTTACACAGGATGATAATCGCTGAAATCACTCTTTTAAGTGGCCACTTGGGCGACGATCAGTCAATGTACAAGTACCCTAAGGGAAGCCATCCACGACCTCAAGCTGAAGAAGTGTTGGGTGATGCAACAAGACAATGACCCAAAACACACAAGTGATTCAAATACAGAATGCTGGAGAAAAGAAGATTATAATACGCTCTGCCACCAACACCAACCAAAACCGTCACTATATGCGCCCTGTAATCCGAAATTATACATATTATATACCAAAATGTCCAAAACAAAATGAGGAACCCGGTCCTGTACTTTATTTTAGGGTAAAAATACTAATTTTAAAAATAAAATCACTCCCATCTGAAGAAGCCCTCATGCACCAAAATAGGACATGATGCATTTTACTACACACATGTTGGGGCCCCTGCTCTCTCGGGCCTATGCGTATATACGCTTGGGAGAGCATGACTTGAATGCACGGTGAATTTAGCACTATCACATGCTTTTGCACGTTCCTTCACATTTTACTGCACTTTTTTATGTTGCAGGCCCTTTTACATCGGCACAGGAAATATTTGCGCTGTTTTTGAACTGGTTGTGCATCAAAATTTGTCCTTGGTGTTAGGAATTAACACCCCGAAATCACGAACAAAATCATCCAGGTGAAGGAGCCCTAAGGGCAGCTTCAGATGACCATATGCACAATTGTGCATTCCTCAGTGCAACACAATTGCACCGCGAAAGAGGTAGATTTGTGTGCGTATCGGTGCATAGTACTGTACATTCTGCGCATGCAGGGCCTGTTCACACGCGCGATACAACCCCGCAGTGATTTAAAAGGCCTATTTAGCCATATGAAGTTCAGCAGCATTTTTTTTGCAGAATTGTGCAATGTGTTGCACATTTGCATGCATATTAAGTGCGCTGCTGTGCATCACCCTTAGGGCGGACACCCACTGGCGTTTTTCTCTCCACTGCGCTGCGAGAGTAAAGGTAAAGTCTCACAGCGCAGTGCGAGGAAAAAAAACGGCATCATGCTGGGATATCGGCATCACGCCAGGATATCGCCAGTCCTCTCAATGGGGCCAGCGGCAGCAGCGCTAGCCCCATTGAAAAGAGATGGAGAATGCCGGGGACTTCTGCCACAGCTGTCACAGTTTCCTTCATCCCCTGCTGTGGCAGAAGTCTGCGGCATTCTATCCTATTGATTTCCATGGGATCAGCACTGCTGCCGATTCCATTGAAAGCACTGCTTTGTGCCAAGCCCTGCTGTATGATTATCGGGTAAGGGCTTGAAATATAAGCCCTTCCCCGATAATCAACAATAAGTGTAAAAAAAAAAAATTACTCACCTCTCCGGCGCTCAAATGTGTCCTCCGCTGGCTCCCCTGCACTGCTATTAAGCTCTTTCAGCAGGCGGGGATTTAAAAATCCCCACCTCCTAAAAGGGCTGTGCTGATTGGCTGAGGGCTCAGCCAATAGCAGCTAGTGCTTAGCTATTGGCTGAGTGCTCAGCCAATAACACATAGCCCTTAGCTATTCATTCATGAATAGCAAGGAAACTCCTGCCACAGCTGTCACAGCTGTGGCAGAAGTCCGTGGCATTCTCCCTATGTTTTCAATGGGTCTAGCGCTGCTGCAACTGGCCCCATTGAATGCACTAGCGATATGCCAGTTCTATACTCTCGCCTCGCAGCGCAAGAAAGAAAATATCGCCAGTGAGTGTCCACCCTTAGACTTCAATGAGGCCTTTGGTGTACAAAATAGAGCAGGTCTTATTTTTTTCCCTGTGCGCAAAATACAGAGGTAAGGCCATACCTATTGACATAAATGGATTCTATTTTGTTCTTATTGTGTGAGCAAATTTTGTGTGTAAATACTGTCGTCTGAAGGAGCTCTAATACGTAGGCCTGAATGTCCCAATGTAAGCTAATGGGCTTTTAGCACTGCGTATTACATGCCGAAAATACGCTCATGTGAATAAGCCCTAAAAGCACGACTGTGTGTTTGTGAGATGCGCACTTGTGTGCATGTAACTGCGTATCATCGTGTGATAACATTCTGCTGTTTGCGGCATATTTTCTAAACTTGTAAAGGGTTTCTTCAGATGGGTGTGATAATCATGTAGTGGCGAGCACAGTTGTGCATATGTCCGTGTGTTTTTGCCCCTAAGGCTAGTTGCACATGGTTTAAGAAATCCGCTAAGTTTCTGCCCAAAAATTATGCAGTGAAATCGTCGGCACGTGATCTTGTTGCAGATTCACTGATTATATTATAAGGAATGAAATCCCCGGTGAAAGATCTGCCACAAATATGGAATGCTACAAAGTGGAGAATCCTCAGCGGATACGGGATACAACTGTGTATCAGCTATAGGAGAGTTCTGAGGGATTCCTTTTTTATTTATTTACTAGCGTACCCGTCGCGCGTTGCCGCGAAGACAGACATACATACATACATTCGTTTTTATATATCTAGATCCAATCAATCACAGCGCAGCTTTCAAGTTACCTCAGCGGTATAATATATAACAACCAATCACAGTACAGTACAGCTTTCATGTTACCTCAACAGTATAATATATAGCAACCAATCACAGCACAGCTTTCATGTTACTTCAGTGGGATAATATATAGCAACCAATCACAGCACAGCTTTCATGTTACCTCAGCAGTATAAGAAATAGCAACCAATCAGAGCACAGCTTTCATTTTACCTCAGCAGTATAAGAAATTGCAACCAATCACAGCACAGCTTTCATTTTACCTCAGCATTCTCAATATCCAGCAATTGTCTTGCGAAACGTTCGGTGGATGCATCATTTTGTAGTTGAAAACGCATCCTGTTGCTCGTAATGCCCTTTGCTTTTGTGCTTGAGATGGAAATCAAACGATCTTTGTCTGCGGGGCATAACTGTCGACGATGCTCGCAGGATAGTTGTACTATGCCAGTAATCTTCCCAGGAGTGTACTCAACAACTCCCCAAAGTTTCATGGTGATTAGATGAATGGTGCAGTAGCGCAAAAAGGACAGACAGACATACATTCCTTTTTATATAAATAGATGACATCAGGAAGTGAGAGAATTAGATTCCGTAGGTAAAATTTGGACGCTAATTATTTCGCGCTTAGAATTGAATAATTGAGTTGGGACCTATTAACTTTTTCTATTTATGACATAATCAATGCTCGTGCCAAATTTCAAGTTTCTATGACATTGGGAAGTGAGAAAATTAGATTCCGTACGTAAAATTTGGACGCTAAATCTTTTGCGCTTAGAATTAAATAATCGAGTTGGGACCCATTAGATTTTCCTATTTATGACATAATCAATGCTCGTTGCAAATTTCAAGTTTCTATGACATTGGAAAGGGAGAAAATTAGATTCCATACGTAAAAATTGGACGCTAATTCTTTGGCGCTTAGATTTGAATAATCGAGTTGGGAGCCATTAACTTTTCCTATTTATGACATAATCAGTGCTCGTGCCAAATTTCATGTTTCTACGACATCGCGAAGTGAGAGAATTAGTGGCAGTGATGGAAATCAAACGATCTACGTGGGGGGGCGTAACTGTTGATGACGCTCGCACCCGCGCCATTTATCATAGCATAAGATTACTATGCCTATAATCTTCCCAGGAGTGTACTTAACAACTTCCCAAAGTTTCATGGCGATCGGATGAATGGTGTAGTAGCGCATAAAGGACAAACAGACAGACAGACAGACACGCACGCACACAGACATACATTCAATTTTATATATATAGATGACATCAGGAAGTGAGAGAATTAGATTCCGTAGGTAAAATTTGGACGCTAATTATTTCGCGCTTAGAATTGAATAATTGAGTTGGGACCTATTAACTTTTCCTATTTATGACATAATCAATGCTCGTGCCAAATTTCAAGTTTCTATGACATTGGGAAGTGAGAAAATTAGATTCCGTACGTAAAATTTGGACGCTAATTCTTTTGCGCTTAGAATTGAATAATCGAGTTGGGACCTATTACCTTTTCCTATTTATGACATAATCCATGCTCGTGCCAAATTTCAAGTTTCTATGACATTGGGAAGTGAGAAAATTAGATTCCGTGCGTAAAATTTGGACGCTAATTCTTTTGCGCTTACAATTGAATACTCGAGTTGGGACCTATTAGCTTTTCCTATTCATGACATAATCAATGCTCGTGCCAAATTTCATGTTCCTATGACATTAGGAAGTGAGAAAATTAGATTCCCTACGTAAAATTTGGACGCTAATTCTTTTGCGCTTAGAATCGAATAATCGAGTTGGGACCCATTATCTTTTCCTAATTATGACATAATCAATGCTCGTTCTAAATTTCAAGTTTCTATGACATTGGGAAGTGAGAGAATTAGATTCCATACATAAAATTTCGACGCTAATTCTTTGGCGCTTAGAATTGAATAATCAGGTTTGGACTCATTACATTTTCCTATTTATGACATAATCAATGCTCGTTGCAAATTTCAAGTTTCTATGACATTGGAAAGGGAGAAAATTAGATTCCATACGTAAAAATTGGACGCTAATTCTTTGGCGCTTAGATTTGAATAATCGAGTTGGGAGCCATTAACTTTTCCTATTTATGACATAATCATTGCTCGTGCCAAATTTCATGTTTCTACGACATCGCGAAGTGAGAGAATTAGTGGCAGTGATGGAAATCAAACGATCTACGTGGGGGGGGCGTAACTGTTGACGACGCTCGCACGCGCGCCATTTATCATAGCATAAGATTACTATGCCTATAATCTTCCCAGGAGTGTACTTAACAACTTCCCAAAGTTTCATGGCGATCGGATAAATGGTGTAGTAGCGCATAAAGGACAAACAGACAGACAGGCACGCACGCACGCACACACACAGACATACATTCAATTTTATATATATAGATAGTTAAGGTAAAATTGAGGAATAGTCTATTAGATTCGCTCCTATGGTAATAGCAATACTCTATATGGTTAATTGTCTAGTGATAGCAGTAATCTATAATTACGGCAATAACGGAGACCATTGCCGGTGTGAGAAGGCTACAGGAAAGAATTACTCCTTGCACGTAAAACAAAGGTTAAATGACGTCAATACGACACATGGGTGTCGTCCAGGGATCTGTATTGTGATAGAGTTTGTGTAGAAAACACTGTACTTTTCATCATAATAATTTTTTTTGTTGCCTTAAAGGGGTTGTCCCGCGCCGAAACGGTTTTTTTTAAATTTTTACCCCCCCCCCCCCCCGTTCGGCGCGAGACAACCCCGATGCAGGGGTTAAAAAAACAAACCGGAGAGCGCTTACCTGAATCCCGGCGGTCCGGCGTCTTCATACTCACCTGCTGAAGATGGCCGCCGGGATCCTCTCTCTCTGTGGACCGCAGGGCTTCTGTGCGGTCCATTGCCGATTCCAGCCTCCTGATTGGCTGGAATCGGCACGTGACGGGGCGGAGCTACACGGAGCCGGCATTCTGCACGAGCGGCCCCATTGAAGACAGCAGAAGACCCGGACTGCGCAAGCGCGCCTAATTTGGCCATTAGAGGCCGAAAATTAGTCGGCACCATGGAGACGAGGACGCTAGCAACGGAGCAGGTAAGTATAAAACTTTTGATAACTTCTGTATGGCTCATAATTAATGCACAATGTACATTACAAAGTGCATTAATATGGCCATACAGAAGTGTATAGACCCACTTTGTTTCGCGGGACAACCCCTTTAATTGTATGTTATAGAGTTACTGGAAACATTCTAAAAAGGTTTATTGTCTACTTACATATTGTAATTTAATTTGTATTGTTGTCTTATACTGAATTAAGCGGCTGTGTGAGTGATTGAGATAAGCTAAACTGATCTGTGTCACACGTTAACAGAACTATCAGATCAGCAAAACTGTAAGGTAGTTCCTGCCGCCAGGGCAATGAGTCTGGACATGGCCCCCTGCAGTTTTGTTGTATTTTTCAATGGCCAGGGGATTGTTTTATGTGTATGAATGTATAAAAACAATAAGGCTGGGTTCACACAGGGCGGATTCCCGTCGGAAATCTCGCGGTCTGGCCTCAGCAAAAACCACAAGATTTCCGCCAGGAGAACCGCCACGGAAAAACCCGCGGCGGCTTTGAAGCGGCCCGGCCGCTCACTCTTCCACTGCGGCCGGCGCTGCCATAGAGGAGAGCGCGACCACAGCGGAAAGAAAAGATAAATAGACATGCTGCATATTTGAGAGCCGCGGCTACGGCGGCCGCAGCCCCAGTTCCTGCCTGACTTACCGCAGCGGATTGGCCATCCCGTGTGGACGAGATTTCTGAGAAATCTCGTCCACATGGGTGGCTAATCCCGAGATTAGCAGCCGCAGGCGGATTTGCCATGTGGAAATACCGCACGGAATTTCTGCGGCAAATCCGCCCTGTGTGAACCCAGCCTAAGCCTATTGGTGTACATAAGCCACCAGCCGCCACCAATATTGCTGGTATAGATGATAAGGTATGGAAGACTGCAAGGACGCAGGGTTGCAGAAAGCGTGTAAAGGGCCAGTAGTGAGCCCTCACTGACCTCTACATAGGTACAACCTTTGGGTGGCGAGGAGCCTAGATAGAACAGGACTAACTTTAAATAGTAGCTCCTGGGGAAAAAATCTTTTGTAAAAGAGGAAAAATAAGAGTCAGGGAAGGGATAAGAGGGCACTAAGAGCAGACAATATGGGAAACGTACAGGGCAAGAAGTATGCCTATGTGGAAAACAGCTGGAGAAATAGTAAAAGACAGAAAGCAAGTTAGCTGTGGGAAAAGAATGCAGTAAGTTGTTGAGAAAAGCAGGTGTTTAGAATTTTGGGAGAATGGAGTCTTAGACCAGCAAGTTTGGGAAAGATTCAGAGATAGTTACGAATGTTGGATAAAAGTATGTTAAACAGATGGATAAAGGCAAGTGTAGATACGGTAGTAATAGGTTATCAGTCTGTCAGAATTTTATAGTCTGTGTCCCCCTGTGACACGAAGCAAGTTCATGCAGAGTATGTGGACAATTATGTGACAAATAACCATTATTGTTTGTTTTGTATGTTTTGATGTTATGTAATCTAATTTTTGTTGTACGTTTTAGTCTCCTTCAGACAAGTATAAGAAAGTTATACCCCACTCATATCTGTGGGGGCTTTTAAGAATACAAAGGTTAAAAATGCAGAAAATGATGCGCTGTCAGAAGTTCTTGGCGTATATGTTTTTCTTTATGTGTTTAGCTATTCCCTGCAGTTAAACTGAAACAACTTTGTTAAGTCTGTGTTTCATATTCTATTCATATTACTACTTGGACATTCAGAGGGATATACCTCTTGTAATTCATGTTGTAGTACTAATAAAGCTATTTGACTGTTATCTCTTTGTGAAACAGCATGAGTACTTTGAAAGGTGGGGGTTTTAGTGAGAGAAGGAATGTGTGCTGTGAGGAGCTGGAGGTGTGGGCACAGCCCCCTCATAGAAAAGAGAACCAATAGAAAGGCGTAGTGTGAGAGACTGACTCTGTAAATCTTATTTCTTTGCTTGCGTGATTTGAATAGAACCCGTAATGAATCCAGTGAATTATACTGTCTTAAAAATAGGAAAGATAGGAATTTTAATGTATATTCTTGCTGTTCTTTGTGTAAATGTCAGTCCTGGGATTGGTTGCACGTATGTTTAATTGCTAAATGGGTGTTTCTATTATGGGAAAATATTAGGGACATCGTAGTTGCTGTGGAATCTGTTGTACATCTGTAGTATTACAAAGAGTTAAAGTTTGAATGTTCTTCTTCCCTTTGCTGCTCTCCCTGATAACATGAATTCCAGAGAGAGGTGGTAGCGATTGCATGCATTTGCATGCAAGATAAGGACAGTGGTAGAACTTCTGTTACTTTTTCTTTGTTTGTTTATTACACTTGGACATTTGCTAGCGTCCCTCTGCTTTCCCTGTCTGCTTTTGTCCAGCACTGAGATAGTTACCCACCTCTCTCCTTCTGAGCTCACCTGAGGGGTTCATTAGTCATTACACCCCTATTTAAGCTGAACTGATGCACTTTAATCCCTTTCAATTGATGTTTGTTCATTACTAGGGATGAGCGAGTATACTCGCTAAGGCACTACTCGCTCGAGTAATGTGCCTTAGCCGAGTATCTCCCTGCTCATCCCTAAAGATTCGTGGGCCGCCGCAGCTGACAGGTGAGTTGCGGGGGAGAGCGGGCAGGAGAGAGGGAGAGAGAGACCTCCCCTCCGTTCCTCCCTGCTCTCCCCCGCAGCTCCCCGCCCCGCGGCGGCACCTGAATCTTTAGGGACGAGCGGGGAGATACTCGGCTAAGGCACATTACTCGAGCAAGTAGTGCCTTAGCGAGTATACTCGCTCATCCCTATTCATTACACTCAGCGTCCCCTGTGTTGTGCCTGTGTTCAGGCAAATCTGTATGTCCTGCTGTGCCTCTGTGAACTATCTCATGCTTCTGTGAGTCTCCTATAGGCTTTTTGAGCTGGTATGGTTACCAGTTCTATCTATATACAGTGGGGGGAAAAAGTATTTAGTCAGATACCAATTGTACAAGTTCTCCCACTTAAAAAGATGAGAGGCCTGTAATTGACATCACAGGTAGACCTCAACTATGAGAGACAACATGAGAAAACACATCCAGAAAATCACATTGTCTGATTTTTAACTAATTTATTTGCAAAAAGCACAAAGAAGCATGCGAACAACCAGAATCAAAGGGGTGGAGCTAGATGATGTAAAAGTACATAATGAGTTATCCCTCTCTTGTCCACAATGGGGAGGGGGGAGTTTGAGAATCTGGGGCAGTCAGGAAAAGTTTTTTTCTCAAATTTAATGAGACATTACAGGCAGGATCAGATTAATAATGAATTTGCTTAAAGGATATCACATTTCCAATGTGGATAGATGTTTGTGGATTATTCTGTCCTGCTGTAACTCGTGTCTCTGTTATTGGAACTGGCATCTTACAAGCCCTATCTGCATCCATCAAATTCTCACTGGATGCATCGGTACAGGCTCAGATCTCAGGTGTTGGTTCAGAAGAGTTTTACAAACTAACTGCTCTCTTGGTGGATCTGACTCATGTGTTTGTCCTGACAGCTGCTGCAGAAACTCCACTTTCCGCAGGTCTTGACAAATTGTGGGCCACCTCCAAGACAGACATAGGGAAATTGGATGTACCCCTATGATGGTAAATCTGAAACCTGGATCCTGTCTCTTTAGGGAACAGTAAGGCCGATGAGGTTGCTAAAAGAGCCTCATTAACACCACTAATGCATGTGTCAGAAAAACCAATGTTAGGCATGCAAATACCAGAAGAAATAAAACATTGGATGGACAAAGGAGCTTACAAAAATATGGGTCGTACATCTCCACAGAGAAAAAAAAACTATTTTACCTAAATCTTTCTTCAGATATGCAGCAGTTCTGAGCCATGGCCTGTGTCATGTCTCAATTGGGTGGATGGTAGCACTCATATCTAAAGTATTCGCAGCCTATGGCTTTACAAACTACTCTAAAAATGTTTGTTTGTTTTGTATTATTTGTGCTAAACACAATGCACAAGGGAATATAAGACCAAGGAGGGGACTCTTTCCTACACCTTAGTATCCCTTACAACACATTTGTATGGACTACATAGAATTAAACAAATGTGAACGTAAGAAATACTGCCTAGTTATCATAGATGTGTTAACTAAATGGGTAGAAGTATTTCCCACAAGTCAACCAGATGCTTCTACAGTGGCAAAAGCATTATTAAGGGAACTAATACCTAGGTTTGGGATTTCAGAACGGATCTATAGTGATAGTGGGACACATTTTGTAAATGAGATAATCGCTAAGCTAGGAGAAGTACTTCACATAGACTTAAAAAATCATTGTGCATATCACCCCCAGTCAGCAGGGCTGGTAGAAAGACATAATGGAAAAGAATAAACTAAAAAAGGTTATGGACCAGGCAGGCAGGAATTGGGTATATTGCCTTCCCTTAGCAGTACTCAGCATGCACATTACACCTAACAAGGAAGGGTTAAGTCAATTTGAAATGTTGTATGGGACACCATATAGACTACCTCAATTTAGTGTGACCAGGTGAAGAAGCAGATCAAACTTTTGCTGAGTATATGGCTAAATTGTTACAATCTAAACAAATCATTCTTTCAAACTCTGTTCCAGAGAAACCAGTACATCTGGAAGAGAAATTGACGTCAGGTGATTGTGTCCTCATCAAGTTTATAAAGAAAAAGAAGGTTGGAAGGCTCCCAAGTGGGAAGGACCTTACCAGGCACTCCTGACCACTCCTACTGCAATAATGATTGCTGAGAGGCAGTCCCGGATTCACCAATCTCACTGTAAAAAGCTAACACAGGCAGAGCAGGGACAGTGTGCTGAGGGGGTTCTAGTTCAGACCGCTACAAAGGGATGGTCCACATTAGGTGGTCTCCGTCTCAACCCGGTGAAGAAATCCACACCCCTTCCCCCATAGACCTCCTTAGTAAGGACAAAATGAAAGGAATACCATTTCATTTTGGTGCATTGGTGAGTCTGGGGAACGCTATTGATGACACCCCTGAAATTGTCAGGGGTGATCATCATATTTACCCGATGCTGGTAGAGCTCTGAATTTAACTTTTATAGGAGTGACAAGCATCATACTGGTAGATATGTGTTAGTTGATGAACTGTGGGAATCACGCTGCAAATTTCAGGGCTGAAAATAGCAATTACTCACCTCTCCGCACGCTCCGGATCATCCCTTCTTCGCGGCTTGATCTTCTCTCCGTCGCAGCCGGATCTTCTTTCTTCAGCCCGGCGGATGTGCACGGCACGCCGGCTGCGTGCCGCGCGCACGCGCCCGCCAGAGGAAAAAAGATCCGGCCGCGATGGAGAGAAGATCTAGCCGCGAAGAAGGGAAGATCCAGAGCAGGTGAGTATATTCTGATTTTAGGTCTCCCACGGCTTCCATAGGCTTCAATAGAAGCCTGCGGGAGCTGTCCCTGTGGGAGACCTGCACCTAAATGGAGCATGGTCTGGATTTTTTCATGCTCCATATTTTTTCTAATTCACATTTATAGACCATCCGCGGGTATTTATCTACCCGCGGGTGGTCAATGCATCCCTATGGGGTGCGGATCCGCGTGAGGGTGGTCTGCTGCGGATTTTTATTGTTATTTTGCCCGTGGACATGAGGCCTAAGGCCTCATGTCCACGGGGAAAATAAGAATTAAAATCCGCAGCATTTTTCCCGCACGTGGATCCGAGCCCCATAGAAATGCATTGACCACCCGCAGGTAGATAAATACCCGCGGATGGTAATTAAAAAATTTCTGGAGCATGAAAAAAAATGGACATGCTCCATTTTAGTGCGGATCACGCATGCGGGAGCTCATAGAGCACATAGCTCAATTGATCTCCCGCATGAAAAATAAAAGACAATTAAAGTGCATCCGCAGCCCAAATCCACGTTACAAATCCGCAGTGGTTCTTATTTTCCCCGTGGACATGAGGCCTTAGGGCTCCAACCCACTTGCATTTTTTTACGCATTATAGCTTGCCTTTTTTTCATGCTATATTGCTGCTTTTTTTCACGCGATTGTCCATGGGACTTTCTAATGTTAAAAACGCACCAACTTGCAAAGCGTTTTTAACATTAGAAAGTCCCATTGACAATAACGTGAAAAAAAAGCAGCAATATAGCATGAAAAAAAGGCAAGCTATAACGAGAGAGAAAAACGCAAGTGTGGAGGAGCCTTTAATGATCAAAGGCTCTTTGCTATAGGAGCATGAGTTTCTGGAACAGATCCAATAGGATATTTCTTTATACAGATAAAGCAAAATAAAAAGACCACAGAATATGAAGAAATAACTAAAGCACAGAGTGAAACTACGGTTGAAAACCTAGGTGACACTGTAAGGTTCACAAATCTCACAATGGAAGATCAGCTAGCCTTAGAAGTGGGTTATGAAGGACAGAATGAGTGGTTGGAATGGTTAAGATACACTGCACATAGCTTAAGAAAAGAGAATTGCATAATTTATGCTACAGTAAGGCCACACCTAGGCTCAATACCCTTTCCACTTAGTTATGCCATAGATTCTGAAGGGTTGAAATGCATGATAAAACTGTTTGGCCATAACTACAAACCTCAGACTAATGATTCATGTCATACTTTGAGTTTGCTGTCCACCCCGTGGCCATGAGTCAGATTCCCCCGCTGTGGTCTCATTCTCCGGAAATTACACTTGTTTTCGCTTATCTGACAACCAAAATGGGGTAGACTACGGGAGCCTACCTGAAGATTACTGCGATGAGAGGATCAACATGGACAAGATAAAGAATTTCTCCAACTTCCCAAGTGCCTCACAGAGACCTCATGCGCATGTCTGGTGGTTGTGTGGAGACAGGAAAATTGTGAGCAACACTTGTACCGAATTCAAATGGGGATTGTGCGCTAGTACAACTAATGATGGCGTTGTTAGGGATAAAATCCATGTTACGTTAATATGCTGTGGGGCTCCAAATCAGAGGTGGTTATGGCTGCCACCGTGAGAAAGCAATAGACACAGGCATCACGGTCGTGTCTTAGAGCAATCTGCCTTTATTGTGTAAATTGACTTAGTCTTATACAGAAAATAGTAGGCGTATCAGTAGGTTAGTGTTACAGAGGTTGACCTGTTTTACTGGTACATAATTTTGTCTTCTCTATAAACAATGCTTTATTTGTTTGTTTGTAGACATCGTGTCTGGTACCCTGATTATCATCACACTCTACATTCTTATCACATGCCCTACCTAGACAGCAGTAAGAAACAAAGCATTCCATACAACCTTTTGATCAGTGTAACGAGATAAACAGGATCTTGGAGACATGATGGACACTTAAGATTACACCTCTACATAATGTAATTAAGTACTAGCCTAAATGTACAAGCATTTTAGCAGAGCTTTTTATAGGACACAGAATAGAGTGTACAATTTAGGCCTACAGCCTCCGGAAACGTATAAAGATACATACATATATAAATTAATATGTTCATAACCCTCACAATCCCCCATTTGAAACAGTCCATCTTGAAAAGAGCCTTTGTAGTGGTACTATCAGGAGTGCTAAGCCACCCCTGCCGGTCTTTCTATCCTCTTCGCCGGATCCCCACTGTTGTTGCTCTTTTATGTATGACTGTTTTAACGATATCGTAGAGGGAGCGATTCCAGATAATTTGCTTGTCTCCGTATCCCACAGAATTTCCATAAATTGCAAACACTCAAAAGAATGAACAAAAGAAACAGTATTAGTAAAGGGTGAAACATAAAATCCATCATCTTTCCTGCTGTAGGTGACCATCCAGTAAAAATATCATACCAGTTATATTCTGTGTCTACCTGGATCTTAGTACCTAGGCTGACTAGCTTATCTCCTACCCATACATTTTTCTAATTCCATAAGGGAGAGGTTAGTAACATCCAAATGTTTTTAAAGGTGTTCAGTATCTATCATTACAATTCTACCCAAGGATACTGTCAGAGTTGACATAGGGATAGCATCTGGGTACCAGTAGTACCTTAATGTTGCTTCAGCATCTGACAAAAATGTGTAAGCTTCTGTAAACCAATGTATCACCGATATGTTCTGTATACATCCAGACAATGGAGTGGTGAGATTATACATACTGGTGGTTCCAGTTCGGTTGGCAACAAAGAACATATACATATTGGGGGCCAACTTCTATCAGCATATAGAAGAAGCAGGTAACACCGTCCAATCACATATGCTGATTGAAGGCTGCTGGAAACATGGCTCATATGCGGCTGTACTCCGTCCGCATGCTAGGCCATCCAGTGTTTCTTCACAGTTCTCTATACCATGGGTTTTACTTTCACTATAAATCATCATACCTGTGAACTTGGGCAACCAATATTGTAAAGCATATAGAGGCGGTCCGAACACCACAGGTAGTACTACAGACTTACACATCAGGCTTGTGTCCTTTACATCATAAAGTCATTTCTCCAGTGCAATATTCATCAGAGCATTCTACACTATCAGCCCCGGGCCGTATCCAGGATGCTACTGGAATTACATTATTGAGAATATTTCTCCACAATTTTTCATTATTTGTCATCACATCTGACTGCTTTGTCCCTCTCGTGAATCATATATACATATTGCAGGCTACATTGTGTATAGTTCTTGAATTTACTCATATTTACAAACAAATCCTTTTAAACCGCAAAACCAGATTAAAAAGCGTTAATACATCCTTATCATATCCTAATGCAAGACATCGGGGGAGGAACAAGGAAGGCATGCATTGTGCCTGAACATTTATCAATCTAGAAACATCCTGTCCCACCCCAGCCATTTTATTCTTCATCACCTCTAAATCTATAGAGTTCAGAACCCCTACACCTGTACCAATTCCCCCTAATAGGGTATCATACCATTTTCGTTTTCCTCTGGTGCAGGGTTTCATTGCCTGAAGAGAAATATTATAATGCAATATGGTTTTCTGGCTCTTTGTGGATGATAAGGGGTGTCAAATGCCTGGGAGTTACCCAGGGCAGACATGAAGTGTTGCATTATTTCACCTGTGAAATGTGTACCTCTATCTGACTCGATTACCTCTGGTACCCCGTATCTGCAGATTACCTTATTCATGAGCTTCTTTTCGGTTACCTGCTCATTTACTTTTGTAACAGGGTACGCCTCCAACCTGAAAAACATCAACAACAAGCACATATTCATACTTCCCAACACGTGGGAGCTGAATGTCGTCAATTTGCAATCCCTGAAATGGGTAGAGTGGTCCTGGCAAGTGCCTTTGTGGTCAATTTACTTCTACCCTGTTGCTTACGGCATAGCTCATGCAAAACTGGACAAATGATGTAGCAGCTACAAAGAACCCAGGGGGCAACCCTTTCTCTCTCAAGCGTAGGTAACATAGCTGCCTTCGATAGGTGAGTCTTTCCATGGATCAGCTGGGCCATCATGGGGTACAGGGATCGTGGTAGGCAAGTTACTGACCGTTTGCCATACGCCACCCTGTTCTACTGCTCCCATATTAGTCCATTTATCTTTTTCTTCTTTGCTGGCTTGTGACTGTAATGTTCAAATTTTTATCAAAGTCCAAATCATAGTCTCTGACTTGTGCGGTCAGTATCTTCTTTTCTTCTTTCTTCCACGGCTTGAGGGCCGCTGTCTGCGCTGAAGTCTGCTAGGGCGTTGCCTTTTGCTTCTGCACTGTTGGCTTTAGTATGAGCTTTCACCTTCAGGATTGCTACTTTGTCTGGTAGGAGTAGGGCTTTCATAAGGTTCTGTACTGCTACACCATTCTCAATGGGTTGTCCTACAGAAGTTTAAAAAATGTCTGGCCTTCCATATTGGGCCGTCACCATGATCTATGCCGAATACATACCAGGAGTCAGTGTAAATGGTTACCTTCTGTCACTCTACACGCCTCAGTGAGGGCCTTCAGTTCCGCTTCTTGTACTGAGACATGCGGAGGCATTCTGCTTTTAGAGATCTTGTTGTGTGAACACTGCATATCTGGTGTGGAGTCATCAATCACCCTGGTACCATCTATAAAAACAACTCAAAATATGTATTAACAAGGGGTTTCAATAACTCTTTAAAACTTAAACTTTTCTTGTTGCATCAATGCTAGACAATCATGCTGATATTCTATTCCAAATAGATCACGTTCTTATTTGCAAAAATTTTTAAAAATAGCTGATCTGTAATACATAGATCACCTATGCATCCCCCTCCCCCATTTGATCACCTATGCCTCCCCCTCCCCCATTTGAAACAGGATACTCGATTGGAAGAAGAGTAGCCGGGTTCACCATTGAAAAGAAATATTAAAGGGGGGGCATGAGCAAAGCACATTGCAACCTTATTTGACAAGCTAGAGACAGGTGTTTAGGTTGTACTTGAGTGAGTATACTCTGGATGTCATGAGGGGTGAGAACCACTAGGGGGTAGTCCAGGACCAACTCAGAAGATTTGTCAACCCTTACTTGTACTGCTGCCACCGCACAGACACAGGAGGGGGCTCCTCGGGCTACCGGAGTAATACCCAAGTGACCGTGGACGTCCTCCATGTTTTTGCGTCAATACTGCTGTCGCATGAAAGGCCAGGGACGGCAGTATGAGACAAGTCCCAAAAAGGTGCGAAGCTTTGGCAGCAGAAGAAGATACAGAAATGGCTTGAACTGCAGCCCTGCGTCGTTCTGTGAGATGTCTGCCTTCTTGAGCTAGACAACAACCTTTTGTTTACAAAGCTGTAATTTTTCCTTTTTAAGCCTTGCAGCCATTTTCTGCTAAAAAAAATTTTTTTAGAAGAGAAATAGATGCAGATTGACATGTTTCAGATCCTCAACACAAAGCTGGAAAGTCATTAACATATTGCAACAGCACAGTCCCCTCAGGCGGAGTCCAAGCCTGCAGGACAGTTACATAAATGCCCTTTTGTCTGAAAAAGGGCCGGAGATTCAGACTGTCTCCACTCTGGTTTATTATCTATGACCTTAGGGATTCCAGTAGACCTTCTACAAAGGCCATACTAAGTACATGTTTGCCCATCTTTTCTATGCCCCTATACCCCAGATCTGACTAATGTTGTTGAAGGCGGGCATAGAATTGTTTTACACTTTCTTCCTTCTCTTTGTGTGATATTAGAAAGAGACAAGGAGGATTCTCTCAAATTTTTTTTTTTTTTTTTTTCTTTTTCCCCAATGTTTCAGACAAATTAAAAATATTTTACCACTTCTCAATTCTCTGTTTAATTTTATCCCAATCTGTGCCACAATAGTCTTTCACATAATTTTAGATTATAGTTCCCGCTGCCTTCCCTGTTCTACATATACTCCTATTCCACCCTCCGCTCCCTGCATCTCTTTCTTGTCCTCATGCTTCCACTCACTAGCCTAGGATCTAGTGAGCATAGGCATAACCGGTTTGTGCCGAGGAGCTCCGCAAGCAGGGCAGCTCTCTCTCCAATCCGGGTTCTGTTGTCCACAATGCCAGCAGGTCCATCCCTCCAGTCCAATGTTTGACCTTGGAGTGGATGACTTGGCATAGGGTGGGGAGGAGACGGTTGGAATTGAGATGAAGGAGGGGGTGAAAATGGAAGAGGGAACTAACCCGACAATGAGAGAACATCTTTGAATTCTTTTCTCATTTCATTTTCAGCTACTGAACAGTATATATATATATATAATACAACATACTTCCTGTATGCCAAATATAACCAATTCTTAATTCAGATTTCTTTGCAAAGACAAGTAGGTCTTCTAAAGCCCAGTACTCCCCACCCTTTGAAATTTATCTTATCTTCTATAGAACACAGAAACTTGTCCAGACAGATAGCTGTATAACTGGTTCCACTGCCTGTGACCATCTTCCTGGGCTGTCTATTTAAGATTAACCCAGAATGTAATACACTTGCCCCCCCACTAGAGATGAGCGAACACCAAAATGTTCGGGTGTTCGTTATTCGTAACGAACTTCCCGTGATGCTCGAGGGTTCGTTTCGAACAACGAACCCCATTGAAGTCAATGGGCGACCAGAACATTTTTGTATTTCGCCGATGCTCGCTAAGGTTTTCATGTGTGAAAATCTGGGCAATTCAGGAAAGTGATGGGAATGACACAGTGACGGATAGGGCAGGCGAGGGGCTACATGTTGGGCTGCATCCTAAGTTCACAGGTCCCACTATTAAGCCACAATAGCGGCAAGAGTGGGCCCCCCCCCCCCCCTCCCAACAACTTTTACTTCTGAAAAGCGCTCATTAGCATGGCATACCTTTGCTAAGCACCACACTAGCTACAACAAAGCACAATCACTGCCTGCATGACACTCCACTGCCACTTCTCCTGAGTTACATGCTGCCCAACCGCACCCCCTCCCCCCCACAGCGCACACCAAAGTGTCCCTGCGCAGCCTTCAGCTGCCCTCATGCCACACCACGCTCATGTCTATTTAGAATTGCGTCTGCCATGACGAGGGACCGCAGGCATACACTGCAGAGGTTGGCACGGCTAGGCAGCGACCCTCTTTAAAAGTGGCGGAGCGATAGCCCACAATGCTGTACAGAAGCAATGAGAAATAGAATCCTGTGCCACCGCCATCAGGAGCTGCACACGTGGGCATAGCAATGGGGAACCTATGTGCCACACACTATTCATTCTGTCAAGGTGTCTGCATGCCCCAGTCAGACCGGGCTTTTTAATTCATAGACACAGGCAGGTACAACTCCCTATTGTGAAGTCCCTGTCGACCCACAGCATGGGTGGCTCCCTGGAACCCACCGGCGGTACACAGAAATATCCCATTGCATTGCCCAACACAGCTGAGGTAGTAATGTCGTGCTTAATGCAGGTGGGCTTCGGCCCACACTGCATGCCCCAGTCAGACTGGGGTTCTTTACAAGTGGACACATGTAGGTTTAACTCCCTGTGGACCCACTGCCTGGGTGGGTGCCAGGAAGCCACCGGCGGTACATAGAAATATCCCATTGCATTGCCCAACACAGCTGAGGTAGTAATGTCGTGCGTAATACAGGTGGGCTTCGGCCCACACTGCATGCCCCAGTCAGACGGGTTCTTTAGAAGTGTACAGATGTATTAAAAACTCAGTGTGCACCTACAGCATGGGTGGCTCCCTGGAACCCACCGGCGGTACACAAAAATATCCCATTGCATTGCCCAACACAGCTGAGGTAGTAATGTCGTGCGTAATACAGGTGGGCTTCGGCCCACACTGCATGCCCCAGTCAGACTGGGATTCTTTACAAGTGGACACATGTAGGTTTAACTCCCTGTGGACCCACTGCCTGGGTGGGTGCCAGGAAGCCACCGGCGGTACATAGAAATATCCCATTGCATTGCCCAACACAGCTGAGGTAGTAATGTCGTGCGTAATACAGGTGGGCTTCGGCCCACACTGCATGCCCCAGTCAGACTGGGATTCTTTACAAGTGGACACATGTAGGTTTAACTCCCTGTGGACCCACTGCCTGGGTGGGTGCCAGGAAGCCACCGGCGGTACATAGAAATATCCCATTGCATTGCCCAACACAGCTGAGGTAGTAATGTCGTGCGTAATACAGGTGGGCTTCGGCCCACACTGCATGCCCCAGTCAGACGGGTTCTTTAGAAGTGTACAGATGTATTAAAAACTCAGTGTGCACCTACAGCATGGGTGGCTCCCTGGAACCCACCGGCGGTACACAAAAATATCCCATTGCATTGCCCAACACAGCTGAGGTAGTAATGTCGTGCGTAATACAGGTGGGCTTCGGCCCACACTGCATGCCCCAGTCAGACTGGGATTCTTTACAAGTGGACACATGTAGGTTTAACTCCCTGTGGACCCACTGCCTGGGTGGGTGCCAGGAAGCCACCGGCGGTACATAGAAATATCCCATTGCATTGCCCAACACAGCTGAGGTAGTAATGTCGTGCGTAATACAGGTGGGCTTCGGCCCACACTGCATGCCCCAGTCAGACGGGTTCTTTAGAAGTGTACAGATGTATTAAAAACTCAGTGTGCACCTACAGCATGGGTGGCTCCCTGGAACCCACCGGCGGTACACAAAAATATCCCATTGCATTGCCCAACACAGCTGAGGTAGTAATGTCGTGCGTAATACAGGTGGGCTTCGGCCCACACTGCATGCCCCAGTCAGACTGGGATTCTTTACAAGTGGACACATGTAGGTTTAACTCCCTGTGGACCCACTGCCTGGGTGGGTGCCAGGAAGCCACCGGCGGTACATAGAAATATCCCATTGCATTGCCCAACACAGCTGAGGTAACGTCAGCTGTAATGCAGGTGGGCTAAAAATTAATTTGATTACACTGTAGGCGAGGGCCCACAAAAATTGCTGTATCAACAGTACTAATGTACATCCCAAAAATTGGCCATGGCCAGCCAAGAGGGCAGGTGAAACCCATTAATCGCTTTGGTTAATGTGGCTTAAGTGGTAACTAGGCCTGGAGGCAGCCCAGTGTAACGAAAAATTGGTTCAAGTTAAAGTTCCAATGCTTTTAAGCGCATTGAAACTTATAAAAATTGTTCTGAAAAATTATTTGAGTGAGCCTTGTGGCCCTAAGAAAAATTGCCCGTTCAGCGTGATTACGTGAGGTTTCAGGAGGTGGAGCAGGAGGAGGAGGAGGAGGAATATTAGACACAGATTGATGAAGCAGAAATGTCCCCGTTTTGGATGGTGAGAGAGAACGTAGCTTCCATCCGCGGGTGCAGCCTACGTATTGCTTACGTATCGCTGCTGTCCGCTGGTGGAGAACAGAAGTCTGGGGAAATCCAGCCTTTGTTCATCTTGATGAGTGTTAGCCTGTCGCCACTGTCGGTTGACAAGCGGCTACGCTTATCTGTGATGATTCCCCCAGCCGCACTAAACACCCTCTCCGACAACACGCTAGCCGCAGGACAAGCAAGCACCTCAAGGGCATACAGGGCTAGTTCAGGCCACGTGTCCAGCTTCGACACCCAGTAGTTGTAGGGGGCAGAGGCGTCACCAAGGATGGTCGTGCGATCCGCTACGTACTCCCTCACCATCCTTTTGCAGTGCTCCCGCCGACTCAGCCGTGACTGGGGAGCGGTGACACAGTCTTGGTGGGGAGCCATAAAGCTGGCCAGGCCCTTAAAGACTGTTGCACTGCCTGGGATGTACATGCTGCTCGATCTACGCACATCCCCTGCAACATGGCCCTCGGAACTGCGCCTTCTGCCACTAGCGCTGTCGGCTGGGAATTTTACCATCAGCTTGTCCGCAAGGGTCCTGTGGTATAGCAACACTCTCGAACCCCTTTCCTCTTCGGGAATCAGAGTGGGCAGGTTCTCCTTATACCGTGGATCGAGCAGTGTGTACACCCAGTAATCCGTAGTGGCCAGAATGCGTGCAACGCGAGGGTCACGAGAAAGGCATCCTAACATGAAGTCAGCCATGTGTGCCAGGGTACCTGTACGCAACACATGGCTGTCTTCACTAGGAAGATCACTATCAGGATCCTCCTCCTCCTCCTCCTCCTCCTCCTCCTCCTCCTCAGGCCATACACGCTGAAAGGATGACAGGCAATCAGCCGGTGTACCGTCAGCAGCGGGCCAAGCTGTCTCTTCCCCCTCCTCCTCATCCTCCTCATGCTCCTCCTCCTCCTCCTGTACGCGCTGAGAAATAGACAGGAGGGTGCCCTGACTATCCAGCGGCATACTGTCTTCCCCCGCCCCCCGTTTCCGAGCGCAAAGCAGCTGCCTTTATGGTTTGCAGGGAATTTCTCAAGATGCATAGCAGAGGAATGGTGACGCTAATGATTGTAGCATCGCCGCTCACCACCTGGGTAGACTCCTCAAAATTACCAAGGACATGGCAGATGTCTGCCAACCAGGCCCACTCTTCTGAAAGGAATTGAGGAGGCTGACTCCCACTGCGCCGCCCATGTTGGAGTTGGTATTCGACTATAGCTCTACGCTGTTCATAGAGCCTGGCCAACATGTGGAGCGTAGAGTTCCACCGTGTGGGCACGTCGCACAGCAGTCGGTGCACTGGCAGCTTAAAGTGATGTTGCAGGGTGCGCAGGGTGGCAGCGTCCGTGTGGGACTTGCGGAAATGTGCGCAGAGCCGGCGCGCCTTTACGAGCAGGTCTGACAAGCGTGGGTAGCTTTTCAGAAACCGCTGAACCACCAAATTAAAGACGTGGGCCAGGCATGGCACGTGCGTGAGGCTGCCGAGCTGCAGAGCCGCCACCAGGTTACGGCCGTTGTCACACACGACCATGCCCGGTTGGAGGCTCAGCGGCGCAAGCCAGCGGTCGGTCTGCTGTGTCAGACCCTGCAGCAGTTCGTGGGCCGTGTGCCTCTTATCGCCTAAGCTGAGTAGTTTCAGCACGGCCTGCTGACGCTTGCCCACCGCTGTGCTGCCACACCGCGCGACACCGACTGCTGGCGACATGCTGCTGCTAACACATCTTGATTGTGAGACAGAGGAGGAGGAGGAGGAGGAGGGTGCTTTAGTGGAGGAAGCATACACCTCCGCAGATACCAGCACCGAGCTGGGGCCCGCAATTCTGGGGGTGGGTAGGACGTGAGCGGTCCCAGGCTCTGACTCTGTCCCAGCCTCCACTAAATTCACCCAATGTGCCGTCAGGGAGATGTAGTGGCCCTGCCCGCCTGTGCTTGTCCACGTGTCCGTAGTTAAGTGGACCGTGGCAGTAACCGCGTTGGTGAGGGCGCGCACAATGTTGCGGGAGACGTGGTCGTGCAGGGCTGGGACGGCACATCGGGAAAAGTAGTGGCGACTGGGAACTGAGTAGCGCGGGGCCGCCGCCTCCATGATACTTTTGAAGGACTCCGTTTCCACAACCCTATACGGCAGCATCTCAAGGCTGATGAATTTTGCGATGCGGACGGTTAACGTTTGAGCGTGCGGGTGCGTGGCGGCGTACTTGCGCTTGCGCTCGAACACTTGCGCAAGCGACGGCTGAACGGTGCGCTGAACTACACTGCTGGATGGGGCCGAGGACAGCGGAGATGAGGGTGTGGGTGCAGGCCATGAGGCGGTAGTGCCTGTGTCCTGAGAGGGGGGTTGCATCTCAGTGGCAGGTTGGGGCACAGGGGGAGAGGCAGGGGTGCAAACCGGAGGCGGTGAACGGCCTTTGTCCCACCTTGCGGGGTGCTTGGCCATCATATGTCTGCGCATGGTGGTGGTGGTGAGGCTGTTGGTGTTGGCTCCCCGGCTGAGCTTTGCGCGACAAAGGTTGCACACCACTGTTCGTCGGTCGTCAGGCGTCTCTGTGAAAAACTGCCAGACCTTGAAGCACCTCGGCCTCCGCAGGGTGGCATGGCGCGAGGGGGCGCTTTGGGAAACACTTGGTGGATTATTCGGTCTGGCCCTGCCTCTACCCCTGGCCACTGCACTGCCTCTTGCAACCTGCCCTGCTGATGCCCTTGACTCCCCCTCTGAAGACCTGTCCTCCTGAGTAAGCGTTGCACACCAGGTGGGGTCAGTCACCTCATCGTCCTGCTGCTCTTCCTCCGAATCCTCTGTGCGCTGCTCCCTGGGACTTACTGCCCTTACTACTACCTCACTGCAAGACAACTGTGTCTGATCGTCATCGTCCTCCTCACCCACAGAAAGTTGTTGAGACAGTTGGCGGAAGTCCCCAGCCTCTTCCCCCGGACCCTGGGAACTTTCGAATGGTTGGGCATCAGTGACGATAAACTCCTCTGGTGGGAGAGGAACCGCTGCTGCCCAATCTAAGCAGGGGCCCGAGAACAGTTCCTGGGAGTGTTCCCGCTCCTGAGCAGGTGTCATTGTAGTGGAGTGAGGAGGCTGGGAGGAAGGAGGAGCAGCAGACAGAGGATTCGGATTGGCAGCAGTGGACGGCGCAGAACTGCGGGTAGACGATAGGTTGCTCGAAGCACTTTCTGCCATCCAGGACAGGACCTGCTCACACTGCTCATTTTCTAATAACCGTCTCCCGCGTGGACCCATTAATTGGGCGATGAATGTGGGGACGCCAGAAACGTGCCTCTCTCCTAATCGCGCAGCAGTCGGCTGCGACACACCTGGATCAGGAGCTTGGCCTGTGCCCACACCCTGACTTGGCCCTCCGCGTCCTCGGCCGCGTCCACGTCCTCTAGGCCTACCCCTACCCCTCAGCATGCTGTATTACCAGTGATTTGATTTCACAGGCAGGAAATAAATTGGCGCAAGACTGCAGGCCAAATATAATTTTTGCCCTTTTTGGAAAACGAAAGGCCCCACTGCCTCTAGTGAATGAATTATCTAAGTTTAATAACTGTGCTGTGTCCCTGCTTATGTGTCACAGAACGTGAGGGTAGCAGAGTTATTAACTGTGGCAGAGCAGGTATTTTTTTTCCCAATTAAGGAAAGCAAATGGCGAACCCAGCAGTAAAGCGTAGCTGGCTGCGTATGATTTAGCAATGTTTTTCACGCAGCTCACACGTCTCCACAGGCGTAAGGACGGACACAGGCTGGACAAATAGATTTGTTTTCAGTTTTTTCCCACCAACAGGCAGCACTGCGTATATTCAATGAACCTGAGAAGTTTAATAACTGTGCTGTGTCCCTGCTTATGTGTCACAGAACGTGAGGGTAGCAGAGTTATTATAACTCTTGGAGAGCAGGTATTTTTTTTCCCAATTAAGGAAAGCAAATGGCGAACCCAGCAGTAAAGCGTAGCTGGCTGCGTATGATTTAGCAATGTTTTTCACGCAGCTCACACGTCTCCACAGGCGTAAGGACGGACACAGGCTGGACAAATAGATTTGTTTTCAGTTTTTTCCCACCAACAGGCAGCACTGCGTATATTCAATGAACCTGAGAAGTTTAATAACTGTGCTGTGTCCCTGCTTATGTGTCACAGAACGTGAGGGTAGCAGAGTTATTATAACTCTTGGAGAGCAGGTATTTTTTTTCCCAATTAAGGAAAGCAAATGGCGAACCCAGCAGTAAAGCGTAGCTGGCTGCGTATGATTTAGCAATGTTTTTCACGCAGCTCACACGTCTCCACAGGCGTAAGGACGGACACAGGCTGGACAAATAGATTTGTTTTCAGTTTTTTCCCACCAACAGGCAGCACTGCGTATATTCAATGAACCTGAGAAGTTTAATAACTGTGCTGTGTCCCTGCTTATGTGTCACAGAACGTGAGGGTAGCAGAGTTATTATAACTCTTGGAGAGCAGGTATTTTTTTTCCCAATTAAGGAAAGCAAATGGCGAACCCAGCAGTAAAGCGTAGCTGGCTGCGTATGATTTAGCAATGTTTTTCACGCAGCTCACACGTCTCCACAGGCGTAAGGACGGACACAGGCTGGACAAATAGATTTGTTTTCAGTTTTTTCCCACCAACAGGCAGCACTGCGTATATTCAATGAACCTGAGAAGTTTAATAACTGTGCTGTGTCCCTGCTTATGTGTCACAGAACGTGAGGGTAGCAGAGTTATTATAACTCTTGGAGAGCAGGTATTTTTTTTCCCAATTAAGGAAAGCAAATGGCGAACCCAGCAGTAAAGCGTAGCTGGCTGCGTATGATTTAGCAATGTTTTTCACGCAGCTCACACGTCTCCACAGGCGTAAGGACGGACACAGGCTGGACAAATAGATTTGTTTTCAGTTTTTTCCCACCAACAGGCAGCACTGCGTATATTCAATGAACCTGAGAAGTTTAATAACTGTGCTGTGTCCCTGCTTATGTGTCACAGAACGTGAGGGTAGCAGAGTTATTATAACTCTTGGAGAGCAGGTATTTTTTTTCCCAATTAAGGAAAGCAAATAGCGAACCCAGCAGTAAAGCGTAGCTGGCTGCGTATGATTTAGCAATGTTTTTCACGCAGCTCACACGTCTCCACAGGCGTAAGGACGGACACAGGCTGGACAAATAGATTTGTTTTCAGTTTTTTCCCACCAACAGGCAGCACTGCGTATATTCAATGAACCTGAGAAGTTTAATAACTGTGCTGTGTCCCTGCTTATGTGTCACAGAACGTGAGGGTAGCAGAGTTATTATAACTCTTGGAGAGCAGGTTTTTTTTTTCCCAATTAAGGAAAGCAAATGGCGAACCCAGCAGTAAAGCGTAGCTGGCTGCGTATGATTTAGCAATGTTTTTCACGCAGCTCACACGTCTCCACAGGCGTAAGGACGGACACAGGCTGGACAAATAGATTTGTTTTCAGTTTTTTCCCACCAACAGGCAGCACTGCGTATATTCAATGAACCTGAGAAGTTTAATAACTGTGCTGTGTCCCTGCTTATGTGTCACAGAACGTGAGGGTAGCAGAGTTATTATAACTCTTGGAGAGCAGGTATTTTTTTTCCCAATTAAGGAAAGCAAATGGCGAACCCAGCAGTAAAGCGTAGCTGGCTGCGTATGATTTAGCAATGTTTTTCACGCAGCTCACACGTGTCCACCGCCCGTAAGGACGGACACAGGCTGGACAAATAGATTTGTTTTCAGTTTTTTCCCACCAACAGGCAGCACTGCGTATATTCTATGAATAATAACTGTGTTGTGGCCCTGCCTATACAATTCTTTCCCTGCAGTATCAATGGAGGGTGGAATGCTCTGCAGAGGCGATTTTGAGAAGCCCAAAAAAAATGCAGCACAGCCAACAGCAGCCTGGACAGTACTGCACACGGATAAATATGGCCCTAGAATGGACCGTTGAGGTTCTTGAAGGCTACACTCACTCCTAACACTCTCCCTGCCTATGCAGCACTTCTGTCCCTAATGCCAGGTGCAACGGTCTGCAGAGGCGATTTTGAGAAAAAAAAAAATCCCACTGCTAACAGCAGCCAACACACAGCTATCAGTGGCCCTAATAAGGACCTTTGGGGGGTCTTGAAGCCTACACTAACTACCAATTCTTT
Source organism: Eleutherodactylus coqui (assembly GCF_035609145.1). Classification (NCBI taxonomy): domain Eukaryota; kingdom Metazoa; phylum Chordata; class Amphibia; order Anura; family Eleutherodactylidae; genus Eleutherodactylus; species Eleutherodactylus coqui. The sequence goes on from NC_089846.1 coordinate 73,895,989, forward strand.
CCCTACAGCAGCTCCGGTATAAACAGCACTGTCCCTCATCTAACTCACACCGCATCTGAGGCGAGCCGCGGGAGGGGCCGACTTTTATATTAGGCGAACACCTGATCTCGCCAGCCACTCACAGCAGGGGGGTGGTATAGGGCTTAAACGTTGCAGGGGGAAGTTGTAATGCCTTCCCTGTCTTTCAATTGGCCAGAAAAGCGCGCTAACGTCTCAGGGAAGGAAGTGAAAGTAACCAGAACACCGCATGGTGTTCGTCACGAATAACGAACATCCCGAACACCCTAATATTCGCACGAATATCAAGCTCGGACGAACGCGTTCGCTCATCTCTACCCCCCACCTTACAAAACTGCAAATTCACACTCACTAAGGGGGGTTTTATTCATTCCTATACGGACTGATAATATGTGAAGTAGAAATTGGGATTGTATTTACTGTACACCAGACTTCCAATAATGAGCGAATTATGTATAGATAAGAAAAACTCTTAGTACCGCGGTTTTTACACAATTTGCTCAGAATAGGCTACCCAATGACAAACACAATACAACTTATGCCCATTTCTACCCACATACTGATATTCACCACACTGCGACCACTCAGCGGCCAATATATTATAGGGGGCTTTATTCCACCCTGGCATTATTAACAATTCATCGGACACTCCTTTGTTCTTAGCTACCGACATTTTCGTACTATTGCGGATTTTCTTAAACAGCGACATTTTCACACTAAGCCCGATTATCACAAGAAATTCTTCAACTATCAGTTTATCAAAATTTTCCTTTAAAACAAACTAGTGTATTACTCTCTGCGTAATCCTGTTCACAGCGCTATTAATGTATTGCTGGAAGGAGCAAGACTTAGTTCAAATTACGCTTTATAGAGAGTTAGACACTATAAAAGGTTCATACTGTAGTTGATTGGGACCCTAATAAGTGGGATGGGGACCAATATTCATTTGCCAATTTCTTTAGCTATCTTCCGCACCTTATCCTCTTTACCAGCAGTATGGACAATGGCTGGCGGTTTATGTACACCAAGAGGCTTATTGTTTTTATTCTTTCACACACATAAAACAATTGTTTGTTTCACTATTTTGTTATGCAGTCTTCCATACCTTATCCTCTTTACCAGCACTATGGCCAATGGCTGGCGGTTTATGTACACCAAGAGGCTTATTATTATTATTATTTTCTTTATACACTCTTCAAATAAAATACTGTTGTTCATTGAAGATGAATTACACTTTAAATAGAACTTTTGTTATTAATTTGACTAAAGTACTTATCAGGTGTTTCAAGTACACAATTATCTCATATTAATATCTTAATTCAATAATATTCAAATTAACACAACCCAATATTTTTGAATTCCACATATTCCACGAATCTGTATATACATATATACACTGTGGTAATCCTGGGCTATTATCTCACACAACTAGTCTCAGGAATAAAATTAGATAATTAGATGCCCCTCCTTTGGTCACTCCATTTGTTCAAGTGAGAGACTTAACATGGAGTCTAAGAGTGACCTTCACTCTATACATTACCACAATATACATATATATACACCAACATCCACTTAAAATGGAGACACACTTTTCACCTAGGCTGGACTGTGTGGAGGGTGGAGCAAGACCTGTTCCTATTGTTCTTCCCTCCCATCTCCTTACATCACCTAGCTCCACCCCCTGTGGTCTGGCTCAGCATTTGGTCATTTTTGCTTCATTTCGTTTCTGGTTACCGGACAGTATACACCATATAACACAGTCTAACTCTCATACAGGTCCTTCCATTTATACACACACATAAAGACAAAAACATTTGCATGTCAGTTACTAAAGTGTCAGTACTTTTTTTAAGTGTCAGTACTTCCTCACTTGTCTAAAAGTGTCGGTACTTCCCAACCCTGCTTATTTCCCCCCGTCTCAACTACTTCTCTTATACCTATAAGAGGATCCCATCAGGGATTTTATCCCCTGAAAATTTTAGGCTTCCCTGGTACAATTTATACCATGCCTTTCAGAGATCGGCAAGCGGGTTTCATATTCTGTACTTCCTCACCCTGCATATTCTGTACACTGACCATGCAAAGTAACAAATAAAGACAATAACAGTTAAACACCCGCACAGCATATTCAGCCCACAATATGAATTCTTAAAAAGCTTGAAGATTTATAAGAGGCATGCACTTCTTACCCCTCGGACAGGAAAGGAGCAGCCAGGAAGCACGGATAGATTGTGGCAAGATAAAACCTTACCTTACTGCGCAGTTTTTGTCAATCCGTGGTTCCGAGTGGCTCCTTATCCCATCTGGGTCCGGGGGGGTTCGAGGTGTAGGTGGTCCTCTTGTTCCATCAAGCCCCACGTTGGGCGCCAATTTTGTTAGGGATAAAATCCATGTTACGTTAATATGCTGTGGGGCTCCAAATCAGAGGTGGTTATGGCTGCCACCGTGAGAAAGCAATAGACACAGGCATCACGGTCGTGTCTTAGAGCAATCTGCCTTTATTGTGTAAATTGACTTAGTCTTATACAGAAAATAGTAGGCGTATCAGTAGGTTAGTGTTACAGAGGTTGACCTGTTTTACTGGTACATAATTTTGTCTTCTCTATAAACAATGCTTTATTTGTTTGTTTGTAGACATCGTGTCTGGTACCCTGATTATCATCACACTCTACATTCTTATCACATGCCCTACCTAGACAGCAGTAAGAAACAAAGCATTCCATACAACCTTTTGATCAGTGTAACGAGATAAACAGGATCTTGGAGACATGATGGACACTTAAGATTACACCTCTACATAATGTAATTAAGTACTAGCCTAAATGTACAAGCATTTTAGCAGAGCTTTTTATAGGACACAGAATAGAGTGTACAATTTAGGCCTACAGCCTCTGGAAACGTATAAAGATACATACATATATAAATTAATATGTTCATAACCCTCACAGCGTGAACCTCATGACTGCTGGAACTGTTCAATGCCACATCAGGAAGACTAGAGACACTTCTCCTAAAGGATTGTCATGGAATATAAAGTGTTAAGTTTCAGAATGCAATAAGTGTATGTTTCTTACCTTGTATTGGACTATAGACCGTCAAATAGAAAGCTAAAACCTATGCTTTGTAGTGTCAGGAAGTAGGATTTTAAGGTAAGAAGTCAACAGACAAATTAAATAAGGCTAAGCTATGTTAACAGAGAAGACACACAGCGATAGCAGAACTATTGTCTAATGCAACAGTAATATCCTGACTTAGGTCATTTCTATATTTAAGAGCTTTTGAGACTATTTGGTAGATGTCAGTAAGTCTTATGATCAATAAGTATTTTCACCTTTGTAACAGTAAGCTCCGTAACACTAATCTTTGTACCAAGCAACATTTGGATACGCCCTCGTCTTTCTGTATAAGAGTTGGCAATGTTGACAATAAAGTAGAATTCATTGATTCTCACTGGAGGTGTCTTGACATAACATTGAGTTATTTCATGCTATTGATAGATAATGCTAGCAAAATCTCCTCATCACAGGCTTCTATATTTACCAATTTGGCACCTAGCAACGAGGTCATCAGATCGGTACCGGTGTGGTCCGATAACACCCAACTTTGAGCAGATAGAATCACAGAGACACAATGAGGGATAAGAATAACAGTTTCTTACCTGACGAGGGATCGATGGTTTAGGTGGGTCCTGCAATATGAAGCCTGAGTTTTTTAGGGTCACGCAGTGGGAACACCTGTGTATATGGTTTAAGTGGGACCTGCACTGTGAAGTCTGAGTTTTTTAGAGTCACGCAGCGGGAACACTTGTACTGTATGTTGTCTGTAGGAAAAGTGTCTGATTTGTGACAAAATCTCTTGCCATAGTAGTCATGATATCCTCAGACGGGGTTACCCTCTCCTCAAATAAGGAGGAAAAAGGTTATTAAAAACCCATATAGATTGCCAGTGAAACATGGGCAATGGATGGTCTAAGAAAGCCACCCTGGATGAGTCAGAATGGATAATGGCCAAAAACATAGTAAGGAATATGGAAGGTAAAGAGATAGCTAAAGAATGTAAGGCTTTGATGTCTATCATGAAACAAGACACCAGACATGGCATCCTTAGTCCCCGTCTGTGGTCAAATGCAATGATAGAATATAAAGGTAGTTTTAAAGATGCTAAACACCTGGAGGCAGCTGAAGGTTGGGACAGATGTGCCCGCCTGGTTGCTAAAGGGAAGATAGAAGAAAGAATTGAAAATGATGGTGTCAGTAAGTACAGAATGAAAAGGATAATATTACTAACAATGCCAGATCCTGAGAAACAACCCATGGGGTTCTATAGAGCTTGTTTACAGTTAGCAGGAGTTTATGACTGCTGTTATAAAGACCTAGAAGAAGTGGCCAGACATAAGGCTGATCCCTTCTTCTTCCCATTGATGATGGAGGAATTCAATCCACCACCTGACCCTAAGGCCTCATGTCCACGGGGAAAATAAGAATTAAAATCCGCAGCGGATTTTAACTCTTCTCCCGCGCACGGATCCGCACCCCATAGGGATGCATTGACCACCCGCGGGTAGATAAATACCCGCGGATCGTCAATAAAAGGGATTTAAAAAAAAATGGAGCATGAAAAAATCTGGACCATGCTCCATTTTCATGCGGGTCTCCAATGGATAGCGCCGATCGCAATAAAGTGTAAAAAAAAGTTTAAAAAGTTAAAGATTCAGCTGCCCTGATGGATCCGATCGGTGAGAGGAGATGAAACTTTTTACCGGAGGCCTCCGTATTTGCACCCGGACGCGATCTTCCTCCGTGAACTTTCCCAGATTCTGCACATGCGACTGACGGCAAAACACCGGTCACATGCACAGGAGTCGGGGAGCCCAGGAAACTTAAAATCTCCTTGCTCCCAGCGACCAACGGTCTCCGAGAGCCTGGAGCAGTGACGGGTGGCCTCGTTGAGCGGTCCCCGGTCACGTGATAAAAAGGTAGCGACCTACTTTAGGTCGGTCTCACGTGACCGGATACGAATTACGGATTCTGCATGCGTTTGATCCGCGGTAATACGCAGATCAATCGCATTGGATTACACAATTCCGCTCACATTAGTGGGTTGGAATTTCGTAATCCACTCGCAGAAAAGATTCTATTTTACTGCGGATATCCGCAACATAGAACCCATTGTACTCTGTGGTCGCGGATATACCCGCAGCCCATACGCAATACGTTGCGTACGGGCTGCGGTTACCCGCGTCATCGCTAAGCGACGGTGCGGAAAATACAAGCAAAAAAAAGTACTGCGCATGACTGACTGTGTGAGTAGGCAGTTATACGCCGTACATTACGCGGCCGTACGCAGGGTCACAGCCGGCCTCCGCAAGCAGATTCCACCTACGGCTGCGTGAGCCCGGCGCTATTCAGACCGCTACCTGTAATACGTAATTTACAAGAAGCCCCAGGAACGCTCGCCTTCCTGCAGTTCCAGGAGCAGCTTGTTGAGCGCCTTCTGTGTGAGACCACCGCACTGCAGCAGGATTACAAAGCCTCACAGAGGGCCACTTTTTACACCCCATCCCCGCCGCTGAGGTCACAAAATACCCCCAAGCGAGAGAGGAGGGGGAATACCCGCTTTTCCTGCCCCATGTGCCCAACCCAACCAGCCTCCGTAATTACCCCTGTCTTCGGACATAAAACGCGGTTTATATTATTACTTTTATCTAATATTTAGGGAATGCCAAAAAATGGGGATGGCGGGGGGGGGGGGGGATTATTTTTAGGAAGTCAATTTTTTTAACGTATAAGTGGGCAATGGGGCCTGGAATTTATTCAGTTGTACCCTGAAATCCAGCGGGCATTCCCTCCATTATGGGCCTAGCCATGTATCCTATAAGTAGTTTAGGGCCACGGTGGGTATGTTTCTGAACACGGGACAAACGGGGGTATCCATTTTGGGGTGAACGTCTTCATTCCTATGTGTGCTGTACAAAAAAACAGTTTTTAAATTGACAAAATTGCCAAAAAAATGAAAATCGTAAGTTTTTCCTTCTGCTTTGCTTAGATTCAGTCAAATACTGTGGGGTCAAAATACGCAGTACACCACTAGATGAATTTGCTAAGGGGTCTAGTTTTTAAAATGGGGTCATTTGTGGGGGTTCTTTATCGTTTTGGCCACTCAATGTCTCTACAAGTGGGCAAGGGGGCCTGGAATTTATTCCGTTGTACCCTGAAATCCAACGGGTGCTCCTTCCATTATAGGCCTAGCCATGTTTCTTTTAAGTAGATTAGGGCCACAATGGGTATATTTCTGAACACGGGACAAACAGGGGTACCCATTTTGGCGTGAACGTCTTCATTCCTATGTACACTGTACAAAAAAAACTGTTTTTAAATTGACACAATTGCCAAAAAAATGAAAATCATAATTTTTTCCTTCTGCTTGGCTTAGATTCATTCAAAAACTGTGAAGTCAAAAAAGTCATCGTACCCCTAGATAAATTCGATAAGGGGTCTACTTTTCAAAATTGGGTCACTTGTGGGGGTTCTCCATCGTTTTGGTCACTCAAGGGCTCTACTAGTGGGCAATGGGGACTAAATCTTCAAGTAAAATTTCTGTTCTGAAAGCCACCGGTTGCTCCTTTCATTTTGGGCCCCATTGTGCATACAGACTTAACACTAGGGCCACAATGGGTATATTTCTGAACACGGGACAAACGGGGGTACCCATTTTGGGGTGAATGTCTTCATTCCTATGTACACTGTACAAAAAACCCTGTTTTTAAATTGACACAATTGCCAAAAAAATGAAAATCATAATTTTTTCCTTCTGCTTGGCTTAGATTCATTCAAAAACTGTGAAGTCAAAAGTCATTGTACCCCTAGATAAATTCGTTAAGGGGTCTACTTTTCAAAATGGGGTCACTTGTGGGGGTTCTCCATCATTTTGGTCACTCAATGGCTCTACAAGTGTGCAATAGGGCCTAATTCTCCTTCAAGCAAAATTTCTGTTCCAAAAACCACCGGTTGCTCCTTTCATTTTGGGCCCCATTGTGCATACAGACGTAATACTAGGGCCACAATGGGTATGTTTCTGAGCACAGGACAAACAGGGGTATCCATTTTGGGGTGCAAGTCTTTTATATATGTGCTGTAGAAAAAAACCTGCTTTTAAAATGACAGAATTACCAAAAAAAGAAAATCGTAATTTTTTTCCTTCGGCTTTGCTTAGATTTATTCAAAAATTGTGAAGTCAAAAAAGTCATTGTACCCCTAGATAAATTCGTTAAGGGGTCTACTTTTCAAAATGGGGTCACTTGTGGGGTTCTCCATTGTTTTGGTCACTCAATGGCTCTACAAGTGTGCAAAAGGGCCTAAATCTCCTTCAAGCAAAATTTCTGTTCCGAAAGCCACCGGTTGCTCCTTTAATTTTGGGCCCCATTGTGCATACAGACATAAAACTAGGGCCACAATGAGTATGTTTCTGAGCACGGGACAAACAGGGATATCCATTCTGGGGTGCAAATCCTCATTTTCATGTGTACTATAGAAAAAAGTCCTGTATTTAAAATGACATATTTGCAAAAATATGAAATTTTAGTTTTTCTCTTCTATATTGCATTGACTCCTGAAAAAAAACTGTGGCGTTAAAATACTCATGACACCCCTCAGTGAATACGTTAAGGGGTGTAGTTTTTAAAATGGGGTCACTTGTGGGGGTATCTATCATTTTGACTCCTATGAGCCTTTGGAATCTTGGCTTGATGTAGGAAAACAAAGTGTTCCTCAAAATGCTGAAAAGTAATGTTAAATTTGTACGTCTCCTAAATGGTTAAAAAAAGTGAGAGTTTTTCTAATGTGCGCCCAAAATAAAGTAAACGGATGTAAAAATTTATCTTAGCAAAAATTTCTATATTATGTTTGCACATATTTGAGATATTGCAGTTGGAAATGTGAAAAAATGATGATTTTTTCAAAATTTTCCCAACTTTGGCGCTTTTAATAAATAAACACAAATTCTATTGGTCTTTTTTTTCCGCCTAAATGAAGTACAACATGTGGCAAAAAAACAATGTCAGAATCGCTTGGATATGCAAAACCTTTCTGGTGTTTTTCCATGTTAAAGTGACACATGTCAGATTTGCAAAATTTGGCCTGGTCATTAAGGCGCAAACAGGCTTGGTCACTAAGGGGTTAAGGTACCCACTTCTGTCTCTAAGCTACGTACCTTTCTAGGACTTGTTTCTTATTGTAGACCATGGACTGTGAATGCTTCGAAGCTGATGTAGCCGCTGTATGACTGTCTCAAGAAAGAACCCTTCCAACTTACAGAAGTAGCCATCTTGGTAGCCCCACCCCTGGGCTTACCCACCTACGACAAACCCTTCAGGTTCTACAGCAATGAGAACAATGGACATGCAGCAGTAGTCCTCACACAGCAGCACGGAGGGCACCAACGATCCATAGCCTACTACTCCAGCAGGTTAGACCCCGTCGTCCGACGATCACCTTCCTGTCTACGAGCAGTAGCGGCAGTCTCCAGGATGTTGGACAAGTCAGCAGACCTAGTTCTGGATCATGAGGTACAACTGTTAGCACCACATGATATCTCTGCCATTCTAACACAGGTTCAGCCCAAGTACTTGTCTGCAGCCTGTTGCCTGAGACTCCAATGTGCCCTCCCGATGCCTGCCAACGTTACCATCACCCGCTGTCAGACTTTGAATCCTGCTACTCTTTTACCGGAACCGGATGACACTAAGCAAGCGACTCAAGAAGAACCTCGCAACTGAGCCCAGCTCATGCAGATGGAAACTTCAGGGTTTGATTCCATCAAGGACACTCCACTACTTAGTCCCGATTTAACCTTGTTTGTTGATGGCTCCAGGTATGCTGTAGATGGACAATTTCACACTGAATATGCAGTTACCACACAGACCCCTGTCCTTCATCAACAGTCATTACTTGCACACGTCTCAGCCCAACAAGCTGAACTGCAGGCCCTTACACACACCTGTATGCTGGCACAAGACAGCTAACAAGTACACAGACTCTAGATATGTCTTGGCAGACCAAGCAACCAAAGAAGCAGCCCTGCTGCCCCTCACACTGGCAGTTCTGGCCACCTGCCAAGAAGAAGACGACATGTCACCGTCGCTAAATGTCTCACAACATCTTCTTTTGTCTTTTCAGAAACAAGCATCTTCCCATGAAGCGTCGGGTTGGTAAGCAAAAGGAGCCACTTCAGATTCCAGTGGCATGTGGACACCAACGGGAAGCCTTGTCTTCCAAGAGCCTTGTTTCCAGTGCTAGCCTTCATAACATATTGCCCCACACATGCCTCTAAAACTGCAATGTGTGATCTTGTTTCCAGGTATTGGTATGCGCCCGGTTGCAGATCGACTATATACAACTTCCTCAATCTGGACTGTTTCAATACGTCCTTGTATGTATTGCTCTCTTCTCTGGCTGGAGACTTACCCCGTTTCTGCGACTACTGCCAAAAATAGAGCCAAAAAGCTTCTTTCTGAAGTGGTCTGTAGGTTTGGTGTCCCAGAAACTATTGAGTGATCATGGTATTCACTTTACTAAGATGGCAGGGATATTAGGCAAAGAACAGGCATTCCACACACCCTACCATCCTTAAAGCAGTGGGGGAGTAGAGAGGCTGAATGGGACCAGGGAAAAAAAAAATTAAATAAGATAAAATTTTAAAAGCAATGACCAAATTGAATAAACCTTGGCCTGAGTGTCTTTCCTTGTCTCTCTTGTCAATAAGACAAACGCCCACCAAACAGACAGGTCTCAGTCCTTATGAGATTCTGTTTGGTTCGGCCTCTTATCTAGGCCTATATTTTCCTCAGCTATTACAGGTTTAATTTGAACATATGTTAACTCCATTGCAGGATGTCTGGTGGATTTGTGGTGATAGTAGGATTCGTGCAACCCTGCCCAAATTTTGGAAAGGTAAGTGCCCACCTACAAAGGTACTCCTCCCCTTTCAGCTGTTCCCAGCTGGATGGACAGGACACACAAAGGTACCCCCATCAGGACATAAATCTCTGCGTAGACTGCGACGTAGTCTACCAGGTGGATCTTTTGATGCAGGTATTTATATTGATGAAATAGGGGAACCCAGGGGAGTGCAAAATGAGTTTAAAGCCAGAAACCAGATTACAGGAGGAATCTAATCTGTCTTTTGTCCTTGGTGCACAATTAATAAAAATATTGATTGGATTAATTATATAAATTATAATCAACAGAGATTTGTAAACTACACCAGAGATGCCATACAAGGATTAGTGGAACAACTAGGACCAACATCCTCTTTGGCCTTCCAGAACCGCCTTGCTCTGGACATGTTCCTAGCAGAGAAAGGAGGAGTCTGAAAGATGAATGGGGATTCATGCTGCACCCACATCCCCAACAACACGGCTCTGGGCGGATCAGTGACTAAAGCTTTGCACGGACTACTAAGTCTATCTATTGAACTTTTGAAAAAAATTCTGGTGTTTATAATCCGTTTACATCATGGTTGGAGGACATTTTTGGACAATAAAGTGCTTGGATCACGTCTCTTCTTACTACTTTGACTATTATAGTAATTGCTTTTGTAGTAGTAGGCTGTTGTGTAGTATCTTGTATACACCGCATATTAGCAAAATCTGCTAAAAAGGTGATACCCACTATGATAGTACAAAATGGTATGTATGCCCAGCTCTTATGTTCACCCAGCTATGATTATTCTTGTATTGGCCAGAACAATAGTGAAATGTAATATAAAGGCTGGCAGACATTGCTAGGATGGACTGAAGTACTTCAAATATTTACTGTTGTTCTGGGACAAGATAAGAAACAAAAGGGGGAACTGTCATGGAATATAAAGTGTTAAAGGGGTTGTCCGGCGGCAGCAAGTGGGTCTATACACTTCTGTATGGCCATATTAATGCACTTTGTAATATACATTGTGCATTAATTATGAGCCATACAGAAGTTATAAAAAGTTTTTTACTTACCTGCTCCGTTGCTGGCGTCCTCGTCTCCATGGTGCCGACTAATTTTCGCCCTCCGATGGCCAAATTAGCCGCGCTTGCGCAGTCCTGGTCTTCTGCTCTTTTCAATGGAGCCGCTCGTGCAGAATGCAGGCTCCGTGTAGCTCCGCCCCGTCACGTGCCGATTCCAGCCAATCAGGAGGCTGGAATCGGCAATGGACCGCACAGAAGAGCTGCGGTCCACGGAGGAAGAGGATTCCGGCGGCCATCTTCACAGGTAAGTATAGAAGTCACCGGAGCGCGGGGATTAAGGTAAGCGCTCCGGTAAGCTTTCTGTACGTCCCTGCATCGGGGTTGTCTCGCGCCGAACGGGGGGGGGGGGTTTGAAAAAAAAAAAACCCGTTTCGGCGCGGGACAACCCCTTTAAGTTTCAGAATGCAATGAGTGTATGTTTCTTACCTTGTATTGGACTATTGACCCTCAAATAGAAGACTAAAACCTATGCTTTGTAGTGTCAGGAACTAGGATTTTAAGATAAGAAGTCAACAGACAAATTAAATAAGGCTAAGCTATATTAACAGAGAAGACACACAGCGATAGCGGAACTATTGTCTAACGCAACAGTAATATCCTGACTTAGGTAATTTCTATGTTTAAAGGGGTTGTCTCACGGCAGCAAGTGGGGTTATACACTTCTGTATGGCCATATTAATGCACTTTGTAATGTACATCGTGCATTAAATATGAGCCATACAGAAGTTATTCACTTACCTGCTCCGTTGCTAGCGTCCCCGTCGCCATGGATCCGTCTAATTCTGATGTCTTCTTGCTTTTTTAGATGCGCTTGCGCTGTGCGGTCTTCTGCCTGGTGAATGGGGCCTCTCGTGCCGGAGAGCTGGTCACCGCGTCGTCATCGTAGCTCCGCCCCATCACGTGTGCCGATTCCAGCCAATCAGAAGGCTGGAATCGGCAATGGAACGCACAGAACCCATGGTGCACCATGGGAGAAGACCCGCAGTGCACCATGGGAGAAAACCGCAGTGCATCCCTGGGAAAGGACCGGCGGCCATCTTAGGCAGAAGATTTTTAAAACTTCACATTTCAGCACATCGGTGAGTAGCAAGCGGCTTAAAAACCGCTTTAAATTGCTATTTTATGCCAGGGGGGTGACAGGGGGAATGGGGTAAAGTAAAATTTTGATGTTTGCCGCGAGACAACCCCTTTAAGAGCTTTTGAGACTATTTGGTAGATGTCAATAAGTCTTATGATCAATAAGTATTTTCACCTTTGTAACAGTAAGCTACGTAACACTAATCTTTGTACCAAGCAACATTTGGATACGCCCTCGTCTTTCTGTATAAGAGTTGGCAATGTTGATAATAAAGTAGAATTCATCGATTCTCACTGGAGGTGTCTTGACATAACATGGAGTAATTTCATGCTATTGATAGATAATGCTAGCAAAATCTCCTCATCACGGGCTTCCATATTTACCAATTTGGCACCTGGCAACGAGGTCATCAGATCGGTACCGGTGTGGTCCGATAACAGGATCTTTTGACACCAATGTTTACATCGATACAATAGGAGTTCCCCGAGGAGTGCCAGATGAATACAAGGCCCGGGATCAGATTGCAGTGGGGTTTGAATCTCTGTTGGCCTGGTGGGTGACAGTGAATAAAAATGTTGACTGAATCAATTACATATATTATAATCAGCAACAATTTGTCAGCTACACCAGAGATGCTGTTAAAAGTATAGCTGAGCAACTGGGCCCTACATCACTTATGGCCTGGCAGAACAGAATGGCTCTCGATTAGAGATGAGCGAGCACCAAAATGCTCGGGTGCTCGTTGCTCGAGTCGAACTTTCCGCGATGCTCGAGGGTTCGTTTCGAGTAACGAACCCTATTGAAGTCAATGGGCGACTCGAGCATTTTTGTATATCAGCCATGCTCCGCTAAGGTTTTCATTGGTGAAAATCTGCAAAACCCAAGAAAGTGATGGAAACGACACAGAAATGGATAGGGCAGGTAAGGGGCAACATGCTGGGCTGCATTTCAGGTTCCCCGGTCCCACTATTCAGCCACAATAGCGGCAAGAGTGGGCCCCCCCCTAACAATTTTTACTTCGGACAAACCCTCATTAGTAAGCCACACCTTAGCTAAGCACCACACTACCTCCAACTAAGCACAAGCACTGCCTGCGGGACACACCCCTGCCTCTTCTCCTGGGTTACATGCTGCCCAATCCCCCCGCACGACCCAGTGTCCACAGTGCACACCAAAGTGTCCCTGCGCAGCCTTCAGCTGCCCTCATGCCACACGCTGGCCTCACAGCCACACCACCCTCATGTCTATTTATAAGGGCGTCAGCCATGAGGAGGAACCGGAGGCACACACTGCAGAGGGTTGGCAGGGCCAGGCAGCAACCCTCTTTAAAAGGGGCGGGGCGATAGCCCACAATGCTGTACAGAAGCAATGAGACATCCAATCCTGTGCCACCTCCGTCAGGAGCTGCATACGTGGGCATAGAAATGCGGAATCCATGTGCCACACAGTATTCATTCTGTCAAGGTGTCGCATAGCTCAATCCACACTGCAAGGGGAAAGCTGTCAGTGCTCTGCCCTCTACCCAAGTCAGTCAGTGTCTTTGTGCCAGACAGGTAAAACACCGCGATGGGAACTAAGTTTGCACCAACAGCATAGGTGGGTCTTAGGAAGCCCAAGACATGAACAAAAAATTGATCTGAGCGGCCAAACATGGCAGACTTGCACCACGCCCACGACATAGGCCTCGTCCCACAGCTTCAGCAATCCTAGGCAGGAAGCGGACTTTCACTGCACCCAGGACATAGGCCTCCGCACAAACCCTCAACAATCGCGGGCCTACAGCGGACTCCTATGCTAGCGTAGCTGTGCACGTCTCATTAGCGCTGTATTGCTCCTGTAGTTTGTCCCAATGCAGTGCCACGGATAGTAGAGCTAACGTCAAATTAAATACAGGTGGGCTTCGGCCCACACTGCATGCCCCAGTCTGACCGGGGTTTTTTATAAATAGTCACAGGCAGGTACAACTCCGCAATGGGAATTCCGTGTGCACCCACAGCATGGGTGGCTCCCTGGAACCCACCGGCGGTACATTAATATATCCCATTGCAGTACCCTGGACAGCAGAGCTAACGTCAGATTAAATGCAGGTGGGCTTCGGCCCACACTGCATGCCCCAGTCAGACTGAGGTTTTTTATAAGTAGACACAGGCAGGTATAACTCACTATTGTGAAGTCCGTGTGGACCGACAGCATGGGAGGGTCCCAGGAAGCCACCGGCGGTACATAAATAAATCGCATTGCATTGCCCAGCACAGCTGAGGTAACGTCAGATTAAATGCAGGTGGGCTTTGGCCCACACTGCATGCCCCAACCTGACCGGGGTTTTTAGTTCATAGACACAGGCAGGTACAAATCCCCTATGTGAAGTCCCTGTGGACCCACAGCACGGGTGGCTCCCTGGAACCCACCGGCGGTACATGAATATATCCCATTGCAGTGCCCAGCACAGCTGAGGTAACGTCAGAATTAATGCAGTTTGGCTTCGGCCCACACTGCATGCCCCAGTCAGACTGGGGTTCTTTATAAGTAGACACATGCAGTTACAACTCCGTGTGGACCGACAGCATGGGTAGGTCCCAGGAAGCCACCAGCGGTACATAAATAAATCCCATTGCATTGCCCAGCACAGCTGAGGTAACGTCAGATTAAATGCAGGTGGGCTTCGTCCCACACTGCATGCCCCAACGTGACCGGGGTTTTTAGTTCATAGACACAGGCAGGTACAAATCCCCTATGTGAAGTCCCTGTGGACCCACAGCATGGGTGGCTCCCTGGAACCCATCGGCGGTACATAAATATATCCCATTGCAGTGCCCAGCACAGCTGAGGTAATGTCAGATTAGATGCAGGTGGGCTTCGGCCCACACTGCATGCCCCAGTCAGACTGGGGTTCTTTATAAGTAGACACATGCAGTTACAACTCTGTGTGGACCGACAGCATGGGTGGGTCCCAGGAAGCCACTGGCGGTACTTAAATATATCCCATTGCAGTGCCCTGGACAGCAGAGCTAACGTCAGATTAAATGCAGGTGGGCTTCGGCCAAGAATGTTTTGATTGTTGGAGGAGGAGGACGGGAAAGTGTTTGAGGCAGTACATGTCCTGTCCCCGTGTCCGTGGTTATATGCACTTTCCCAGTGACCGCGTTGCTAAAAAGTTGTCGCAGCTGTGGAACCTAGTAGCGTGGCCTCGCCACCATCATGTCTTTGGGAAGCCTCCGTTTCCACTACCCTGTAACATTGCAGTAGCAGCAGTATAGGCAGAGCCGAGAATTAGTAACATTTCAGCGGTAATAGCATGCACAAACCCCTGTAACATTTCATTGGCAGCAGTGAGAACAGACCCCACTAACCTTTCATTTGCAGCAGTATACACAGACCCCAGTAACATTTCAGTAGTATCAGTATAGACAGACCCCAGTAACAGTAACGTAGAAGCAGTATGGGCAAAGCAACAGATTCACATTTCCCTGGCAGCAGTGTAGGGAGAGCATAGTTTTGGTACGATTTCAGTAGTAGGAGTACAGTCAGGCCCCAGCAACAGTAACGTAGAAGCAGTAGGGACAAAGCAGCAGATTCACATTTCCCTGGCAGCAGTGTAGGGAGAGCATAGTTTTGGTACGATTTCAGTAGTAGGAGTACAGTCAGGCCCCAGCAACAGTAACGTAGAAGCAGTAGGGACAAAGCAGCAGAGTCAGATTTCCCTGGCAGCAGTGTAGGGAGAGCATAGCATTGGTAAGATTTCAGTAGTAGGAGTACAGTCAGGCCCCAGCAATAGTAACAAAGAAGCAGTAGGGAAAAAGCAGCAGATTCACATTTCCCTGGCAGCAGTGTAGGGAGAGCATAGTTTTGGTACGATTTCAGTAGTAGGAGTACAGTCAGGCACCAGCAACAGTAACGTAGAAGCAGTAGGGACAAAGCAGCAGATTCACATTTCCCTGGCAGCAGTGTAGGGAGAGCATAGTTTTGGTACGATTTCAGTAGTAGGAGTACAGTCAGGCACCAGCAACAGTAACGTAGAAGCAGTAGGGACAAAGCAGCAGATTCACATTTCCCTGGCAGCAGTGTAGGGAGAGCATAGTATTGGTAAGATTTCAGTAGTAGGAGTATAGATAGCTACAAAGCAGGTAGCGTAGGAGCGAGGGACTGGGGGGCGGGAGATTAGGACAGGAAAGGGTTAAGCGACCGGAGGAGGTGGGAGGAGTTAATACAGGAAGAAGAGAGAGGGAGAAGGAGAGTGTGCCATTCCACGTGGAGTAAGAGAAGAAGGAAGACGTGTGAAGGAAGGCAGAAGATTAAAAGAGAAGAAACATGGACCAGCTCGTTATGCAGATCAAGGAAGCTGTTGCCAGCCAGGGACCGGAATGGCTGATGAGGATGGCCGCGGAGATCGGTGCCACGCCGTCGGGAGAAGCCGGGGCAGGAGAAGTGCAGCCGGCGCAGATGGCATCCAGCGCGCCCCGCGGAAGACCCCAGAGAAGGAGGATTCCCCCTACCAGGCTGAGCCCGAGCCCAGCCGTGAAGAAGGGGGCCCAGAACGCAAGCCCGAGACCTGCGCGTTCGAATGTCGGTGGCGGAGCGCGGCCGCAGCGACCGGCGGCGGGAGGCAACATGGGCGCGACCGGAAGAAGCGCCGGAAGACCAGAAGAAACCCCCGAGGGACTTACCGGGACTTCAGCAGCGGCATCAGGAGCGGGTAAGTCCAGCGTGGGAAGGGTTTGCCCCGCGGCTGTCCAGCGTCGGGCGGAGAGAGAAGGGGGACGGCCTGCGCGCCGTGCCGGCGGCGGGCGGATGGATCCGCGGGCCGGAAGAAGTTCCGGCGCCGGGACTCCCGAGCGGAGGGAGACGAGCCCCAGCGGCAGCAGCGAGGCCAGCAACAGCGCAAGCGGCCGCAGCAGCGCGAGCGCAGGGCAAAGGGGGGGGTGGGGGATGAGGAGGAAGAGGCGCAGGGCGGGAAAGCAGAGGGGGGGAAGGGGGGGGGGAGCCCAAGCAGGCAGTATGGCCCCATTGTCGCCCCAGGGCTCATGCCCTAATATGAGGGGCAGTGGGACACAATATAGAGACACCTCAAGCCGGCAAGGGGGAGGGGGGGTACAATCAGGCAGTATGGCCCCATTGTCGCCCCAGGGCTCATGCCCTAACATGAGGGGCAGCGGGATATTTTATAGTGACGCGCCAAGCCAGAAAGGGGCTTATGGGGCACGCAGGAGGGAGGGAGGGGGAGGAGGGGCAGCGAGCAGCGGTCACAGGTCGCCCCGGGGTTCTTTCCCTTTTGCAAAGGACAGGCGAACACAAGCAGGCGAAGGCACTTCAGGCCGGCAAGGGGCTTACGGGGTGGAGCAAAGCGGACAGGTGAGACAGAGGAAAGGAAAGGGGGGAGGGGGAAGCTACCTGCCCGGTAGTCAAGGGGCCGGTAGCGGGACGGAGGGGGGGTTAGGCAGCAGGCGGGGGGTTGGCAGCATGGCGCGAGGAAGCTGGCGCAGCGAAGCAAGAACAGATAGCTCGTCATCGGAGTCCGGTGAGCCTTGTACACGTCAGGAGGCGCCCCATTTCGCCAGAGGGTACAGGCGTTCGGAAGCGGTGGACAGGAGCGGTAGGCGCAGCGGCCATGGGACTTTGGTTTGCGCGTCGCAGCAGGCGTTACCATGTTCACCGGCTTCCTCCACAGATGAGAGGCGGGCCTCACGTACCGAAAGGCAGGGCGAGCGGGCCGCAGCCTCCAGGGCGTCCTATGGCTACAGCAGGCGACCCCGTGGTGTCTCCCGTAATTGGGACAGGGTACGACACGCGGTGGCGAGTCCGGAAAGGAGCCAACCGGGACCGAGTCACCCGTCTTTCCCCTCGGCAGGGCCGGAGGACGAATTGGAGGGTGAGTCCCAATGTAATAGAGTGTGGGGTGATTCGTCGCCCAATAATGTGAATAATTTTATGGTAGCGCTGAGAGCGCTGGTGAACGAGTTTGACAAAGGTAAAGGTATGGTGACGAGTGTTAACCCGGGGAGTCCCGTGGTTGGTGATGTGGCTCACGCTGCCGGGTGCTCGCCAGTGGTGGCGACCGGAAAAGGCGACGAGTCGGTAAAAGATGGTTTGCGTTTTTCAGACTCCTTATTTTGTGGCGTGGCCCCGCTGGGGGTGGGCCTCGCGGAGGACACAATTGAAAAAATTAAAGGTGGAGTATACGTGGACATTTGGTCGCTCCTATCGGTGGAGCATGTATCGGTGGATAAGGAGCGCTTCGCAGAACGGGACAAGAAGCCCAAAGTAGCTAAAACATTTAGCAATTGGCTACAAGCCATGTTAACCCTGGCTCACGTCATATGCCAGTACCAGCCGGGTAAAGGCCCGGAGCTACTGGTATATATTAACACTATTCATAGCGCTTACAAGCTGCACGGAGGTGCGGCATGGTGGCGCTATGACGAAGATTTTCGTCGGAGAATTTCGGGAACGAGTCATGTGAGCTGGGCGACAAAAGCGACGGATGCTTGGATCCAGTTGATCCTGGCACAAAAGCCGACGAAGCCCCTTTTTCAGAGCAACAGTACGGTTACTGGTGGGCAGCAGGCACCCGTTCCACATAAGCCCTCGGGTTCCTGCTGGGCATTTAATGAGGGTAACTGTCGGTTTCTTGCAGCATGTAAGTTCCGGCACGAGTGCTCCTTTTGCGGCGGTGCGCACGCAGCGGTCAGATGTTTTCGGAGACAAAAGCAAAACTTGCCCGCGGCAACAGCGTTGCCCGGGGGCAACTCCAGTGAACGCGCTGTTCCTGGAGGAGTGGTTAGACAAGTACCACAGGAGACGGGAAGCAAACCTTCTTAAAGAAGGTTTTAACACGGGTTTCGTCATTCCGCATCAACCAGGTTCGGCGTTAACGCTTAGCCGCAATTTAAAATCGGCGTATGATAAAAAAGAGATGGTGATGGAGAAGCTGCTAAAGGAGGTAGAACTGGGTCGGATGGCGGGGCCTTTTCAGGAACCGCCATTTGAGAACTTACGCGTTTCACCTTTGGGCTTGGTACCAAAGAAGGAACCGGGTAAGTTCCGGCTTATCCATCACCTATCCTACCCGACGGGCGAGTCAGTCAACGACGGGATTTCCAAGGAGCAAACAGCTGTATCGTATACTTCTTTCGATAGGGCTGTCTGCCTAGTACGGCAGGCCGGAAGGGGGGCTCTGTTGGCAAAAGCCGATATCGAGTCCGCTTTTCGACTATTACCGGTGCATCCAGATTGCTTCCACTTGTTGGGCTGCCGTTTGGACGGCTTATATTTTGTGGATATGTGCTTACCGATGGGGTGTTCCATCTCTTGTTATTACTTTGAAGTGTTCAGTTCATTTCTGGACTGGATGCTTCGTTACGAGACGGGCATCCGATCGGTGTTGCATTATCTGGATGATTTCCTTTTCGTCGGGCCATCAGATTCAGAGATATGCGGGTTGTTATTGGCATCATTTCAGGATCTGATGGAAAAAGCGGGAGTACCGCTGTCACGCGAAAAAACGGTCGGTCCGGTGACATGTCTTACATTTTTAGGCATTGAAATCGATACCATGGCAATGGTATTTCATTTACCGGACGAGAAAGTAGCGCGGTTGCGGCAGGAGGTTAAGTTGGTTGGCAGTTCTAAGAAAGTTACACTGCACCAGCTCCAAGTAATTATCGGCTTGCTAAATTTTGCGTGTCGGGTCATTCCGATGGGCCGCCCGTTTGCAAGGCGGCTGTCATTGGCGACAGTCGGGATTAAAGAGAAACACCACTTCGTCAGAGTGACAAAGGGTATGAAGGAGGACTTGCACACATGGCAAGTCTTTCTTCAAACGTTTAATGGTCAGGTGATTTGTCAAGCTGCGGAAGTTGCAAACGAGGAGCTGGGACTGATGTCGGATGCATCGGGCTCCTGTGGTTTCGGGGTAATTTTGGAGGACAGTTGGTGCAGCGCACCTTGGCCCAGAGAATGGTTCGAAAGACGGTGGGTGAAGAACATAACACTGCTGGAGATTTTTCCACTAATGGTGGCGGTGGAGATCTGGGGGACGATTTTGGAAAACAGGAATATCTGCTTCTGGTCGGACAACCAGGCAGTAGTGACAGCGGTGAACAGGCAGACGTCCAGATCTCCCTTGGTTTTGGCAGTTTTACGCCATTTGGTTTTGCGATGCCTGCAGAGTAATATTAAGCTGAAGGCGAGATACGTACCCGGAATAAACAATAACACGGCTGACGCTCTTTCTCGTTTCCAGATGGAGAGATTCAGGGAACTCCACCCGACAGCGGATGTCAAAGGGGTATGTTGCCCGGCGATCTTATGGGAGATAGTAGAAGAGAGCTCACGACTCTGATTCGCAACTCCGTTGCGGAATCGACGTGGAAGCGATATAATGCTATATGGAAAAGGTGGTTGATGGCAGCAGGGGGACAATTCCCTGAGGGAGCGCGGGCAAGAGCGGTGACGTTAGACGTTATAGCGGAGCTGCGGCGTCGCGGTGCATCGGCGAGCTCGGCGCGCAAGCACTTATCGGCCATTGCGTTTTTGTTGCGCCTGCACGGACGGCGTGACGTGACAAAGGAGTTTGTCTTCGGACAGATTCTCAAAGGTTGGAAAAAAGAAGGGTCGTCAAGAGACGACAGGCGGCCGATAACATTTGAGCTGTTAAAGGCGATGCTGAACGCTTTGGGAGCAGTGTGCAAAGATGAAAGCGAGGTGCTGCTCTTTCGGGTGGCGTTTTCGTTAGCGTTTTCGCGGCATTGAGACTGAGCGAAATAGTGGCCCCCAGCTGTAGGAAGCTGGGGGGGTTGCGTTTCGAGGATGTTCTATGCGGTACAGATGATATAAAGATATGCATCAAAAAGTCCAAGACTGATGTGTATGGCGCAGGCGAGTGGCTGCGCTTGACGGCGTTGGGGACAGCGGCTTGTCCTGTGGCGTTGCTGAGACAGTTTTTGTCACGGCACAGCGGAAAAGGACAACTATTGGCGCATGCTTCAGGAGCCCCACTGACCAAGTTCCAGTTTGGGGCGGTTATGCGCACATGCTTGAAGCGATTAGGTTTCGAGCCCAGCGAGTTTGGCACGCATTCTTTCAGGATCGGCGCAGCAACGTCTGCTTTTGCTTGCGGATTAAGAGGAGACGAGGTGAAGCGAGTTGGACGCTGGAGGTCGGAGGCGTACAAGTCGTACGTCCGACCAAATTTGAGAGTGTTATAGTTTAAGTTACATTGTGGTGTGCCGTTATGTGTTTATTTGCAGGTTCGGAGTGGACAGTTTGGGTGGTGGGTCACTCTTTCATTCATTGGGCAGAGAAACGAGCGGGGACCCGGCCCATTGGCAGAAACCTGGGCATGAAAGAGGTCCAGGTAAAATGGCACGGGGTAAGAGGTCTTCAATGGGCCAGGCTGCTACAAGAAATATTGTGTGTCAGCAGATGGTCCCAGGGGAAAGTGATACTGGTAATTCATGCGGGTGGGAACGACTTGGGCCGGGTAAGGGTAGCTGAGTTAGTAACGCTTATGAAGGAGGATATGTTGAGGTTCAAAAAATTTTTTGAGGACACCATTATAGTATGGTCCGATATAGTCGCCAGGAGAGTGTGGAAAGAAGCAAGGGACGTGGAGGCTATCGACAGGGTAAGGAAAAGTGTAAATTTTAAGATTTCCAAATTCGTTAAGTCAATAGGAGGGGTAGCCGTGAGGCACTGGGAGCTGGAGAAAAAGGTGCCAGGTATGTGGAGGAAGGATGGTGTCCATTTAAGTGATATAGGTATGGACACTTTCCTATCGGGGTTGCAGGACGGGGTGGAGGCGGCTATGTCGCTGGCATGTGGGGGGCGGATGGCAGCGTAGACAGGCTGCATCCTTCATGGCGGTTTAGCGGTATTTCCATGCCAGCTGGAAGATTGAGGGTGCGTACAGGCCGTAACGGGCTTTCTCACGCCTCGAAAGGTTTAGAGCATTAGATGTTAGGAACAGGCGATAGGCATGGAAAGAAGGAAATAATTTGATGTTATATAATAATATTAAATAAGCTGTGGCCTTCCCACATAATTTATGCCAGCATAGAGTGAAATACATGTCTTTAAGAATTTTGGTTAATAAAGAAGTTTTTGTTATTAAGAAGTAGTCACGTGTTTTATTGAAGGGAGCGGGAAGTATGGGGAGTCCCCCCAGTCTAGACAGGCCCCAGCAACAGTAACGTATAAGCAGTATGGGCAAAGCAGCAGATTCACATTTTCCTGGCAGCAGTGTAGGGAGAGCATAGTTTTGGTACGATTTCAGTAGTAGGAATACAGTCAGGCCCCAGCAACAGAAACGTAGAAACAGTAGGGACAAAGCAGCAGATTCACATTTCCCTGGCAGCAGTGTAGGGAGAGCATAGTATTGGTACGATTTCAGTAGTAGGAGTACAGTCAGGCCCCAGCAACAGTAACGTAGAAGCAGTAGGGACAAAGCAGCAGATTCACATTTCCCTGGCAGCAGTGTAGGGAGAGCATAGTATTGGTAAGATTTCAGTAGTAGGAGTATAGACAGGCCGCAGCAACAGTAACGTAGAAGCAGTATGGACAAAGCAGCAGATTCACATTTCCCTGGCAGCAGTGTAGGGAGAGCATAGTTTTGGTACGATTTCAGTAGTAGGAGTACAGTCAGGCCCCAGCAACAGTAACGTAGAAGCAGTAGGGACAAAGCAGCAGATTCACATTTCCCTGGCAGCAATGTAGGGAGAGCATAGTATTGGTAAGATTTCAGTAGTAGGAGTACAGTCAGGCCCCAGCAACAGTAACGTAGAAGCAGTAGGGACAAAGCAGCAGATTCACATTTCCCTGGCAGCAGTGTAGGGAGAGCGTAGTATTGGTAAGATTTCAGTAGTCAGAGTATAGTCAGGCCCCAGCAACAGTAACGTAGAAGGAGTAGGGACAAAGCAGCAGATTCACATTTCCCTGGCAGCAGTGTAGGGAGAGCATAGTATTGGTAAGA
Organism: Eleutherodactylus coqui; assembly: GCF_035609145.1. Classification (NCBI taxonomy): domain Eukaryota; kingdom Metazoa; phylum Chordata; class Amphibia; order Anura; family Eleutherodactylidae; genus Eleutherodactylus; species Eleutherodactylus coqui. The sequence goes on from NC_089846.1 coordinate 73,919,056, forward strand.
TTTCAGGATTAGGAGTATAGACAGGCCCTAGCAACAGTAACGTAGAAGCAGTATGTGCAAAGCAGCAGATTCACATTTCCCTGACAGCAGTGTAGGGAGAGAGTAGTATTGGTAAGATTTCAGTAGTAGGAGTATAGACAGGCCCCAGTAACATTAACGTAGAAGCAGTATGGGCAAAGCCCACTATTAGTTACATTTCTGTTATAGCAGTATAGACCTGCCCCAGTAACATTTCCGCTGAAGCATTATGGGCAGAGCTCAGTATTAGTAAAATTACAGTAGTAACAGTATACACCAACCAAGGTAACATTTCAGGAGCAGAAGTATCGGCAGACCGAAGTAACATTTCTGTTGCTGAAGTATAGTCAGACCCCAGTAGCATTACTGTGGCAGAAGTATAGGTAGGCAGAAGAGAGTTACATTTCTGTAGCAAAAGTGTAGGCCAACCCCAGACACAGTGGTGTACCATGAGTGCAGGCGAAGCCCATAAAAATTACTTGGATTACATTGTAGGCGAGGGCCCGAAAAATTGTTGTACCGACAGTACAAATGTACCCCAGAAAAATTGCCGATGCCCGACCCAGAGGGCAGGTGAAACACATTAATCGCTTAGCGTACTGTGGCTTAATTTTTAACTGGGCCTGGAGGCAGCCCAGTCTAAAAAACAATTGGTTCAGGTGGAAGTTTCAATGCTTTAATGAGAATTGAAACAGATAAATATTATTTAGAAAAGTTATATGAGCCTTTTGGCCATCAGAAAAATTGCCCATTTGCGGTGATTACGAGAGGTTTCAGGAGAAGGAGCCGGAGGAGGACGAATACCATACACAGATTGACAAAGTTCTTTAGGTAGCGCTGAGTGTAAGCCTGTCGGCGCTGTCCGTGATGATTTCCCCAGCTGCACTAAACACCCTCTCTGACAAGACGCTAGCCGCAGGGCACACCAACACCTCCAGGGCATACAGCGCAAGTTCGGGCCATGTGTCCAGCTTTGACACCCAGTAGTTGTACGGAGCAGAGGCGTCACGGAGGACAGTAGTACGATCAGCTGCGTACTCCCTCACCATCTTCTTACAGTGCTCTCTCCGACTCAGCCTGGACTGGGGAGGTGAGAGACAGTCTTGCTGGGGAGCCATAAAGCTGGCAAAGGCCTTGGAGAGTGTTCCCCTGCCTGCGCTGATCATGCTGCCTGATCTCCGCGCCTCCCCTTTTACGTGGCCCTCGGAACTGCGCCTTCTGCCACTAGCGCTGTCAGATGGGAAGTTTACCATCAGTTTGTCCACCAGGGTCCTGTGGTATTGCATCACTCTCAAACCCCTTTCCTCTTTGGGAATGAGAGTGGTAAGGTTCTCCTTATACCGTGGGTCAAGCAGTGTGTACACCCAGTAATCCGTAGTGGCCAGAATGCGTCTAACACGAGGGTCACGAGAAAGGCATGCTAACATAAAGTCAGCCATGTGTGCCAGGGTACCTGTACGCAACATATGGCTATCCTCACTAGTAAGATCACTTTGAGTATCCTCCTCCTCCTCCTCAGGCCATACACGCTGAATTGATGAGAGGCAAGCTGCATGGGCACCCTCTGCAGTGGGCCCAGCTGTCTCTTCCCCCTCCTCAGGCTCCTCCCCCTCCTCCTCCACACGCTGAGATATAGACATGAGGGTGCTCTGACTATCCAGCGACATACTGTCTTCCCCCGCCTCCGTTTCCGCCCGCAAAGCATCAGCCTTTATGCTTTGCAGGGAACTTCTCAACAGGCATAGCAGGGGAATGGTGACGCTAATGATTGCAGCATCGCCGCTCACCATCAGGGTGGACTCCTCAAAGTTTCCAAGGACCTGGCAGATATCTGCCATCCAGGCCCACTCCTCTATAAAGAATTGAGGAGGCTGACTCCCACTTTGCCGCCCATGTTGGAGTTGGTATTCCACTATAGCTCTACGCTGCTCATACAGCCGGGACAACATGTGAAGCGTAGAGTTCCACCGTGTGGGCACGTCGCAAAGCAGTCAGTGCACTGGCAGATTAAACCGATGTTGCAGGGTGGCAGCGTCCGTGTTGGACTTGCGGAAATGTGCGCTGACCCGGCGCACCTTACCGAGGAGGTCTGACAAGTGTGGGTAGCCTTTCAGAAAGCGCTGAACCACCAAATTAAAGACGTGGGCCAGGCATGGCACGTGCGTGAGGCTGCCGAGCTGCAGAGCCGCCACCAGGTTACGGCCGTTGTCACACACGACCATGCCCGGTTGGAGGCTCAGTGGCGAAAGCCAGCGGTCGGTCTGCTCTGTCAGACCGTGCAACAGTTCGTGGGCCGTGTGCCTCTTCTCTCCTAAGCTGAGTAGTTTCAGCACGGCCTGCTGACGCTTGCCCACCGCTGTGCTGCCGCGCCGTGCGACACCGACTGCTGGCGACGTGCTGCTGGTGACAAGTCTTGATTGCGAGGTAGAGGTTGCGTTGGAGGAGGAGGAGGAAGGTTTAGTGGAGGTGGCATACACCACCGCAGATACCAGCACCGATCTGGGGCCCGCAATTCTGGGGATGGGTAGTACATGAGCGGTCCCCGGCTCTGACTCGGTCCCAGTCTCCACTAAATTCACCCAATGTGCCGTCAGGGAGATATAGTGGTCCTGCCCGCCTGTGCTTGTCCACGTGTCCGTTGTAAAGTGGACCTTGGCAGTAACCGAGTTTGTGAGGGCGCGTACGATGTTGCGTGAGACGTGGTCGTGCAGGGCTGGGATGGCACACCGTGAAAAATTGTGGCGACTGGGGACAGAGTAGCGCGGGGCTGCCGCTGCCATCATGTTTTTGAACCCCTCAGTTTCCACCAGCCTGTAGGGGAGCATCTCCAGGCTGATCAATTTGGCTATGTGGACATTAAAGCTTGAGCGTGCGGGTTCGTGGCGGCGTATTTGCACTTTCGCTCCAACGATTCTCTTAGCGACAGCTGGATGCTGCGTTGAGAGACATTGCTGGATGGGGACGAGGATAGCGGAGGTAAGGGTGTGGGTCCAGGCCAGGAGATGGTCATGCCTGTGTCCTGAGAGGGGGGTTGGATCTCAGTGGCAGGTTGGGGCCCAGGGGGAGAGGCAGTGGCGCAAGCTGGAGGCGGTGAACGGCCTTCGTCCCACCTTGTGGGGTGCTTGGCCATCATATGCCTGCGCATGCTGGTGGTGGTGGCTCCCTGGCTGATCTTGGCGCGACAAAGGTTGCACACCACTGTTCGTCGGTTGTCCGGCGTCTCTGTGAAAATCTGCCACACCTTAGAGCACCTTCGCCTCTGCACGGTGGCTTGGCGCGAGGGGGTGCTTTGGGAAACAGCTGGTGGAGTATTCGCTCGTGCCCTGCCTCTACCCCTGGCCACCCCACTGCCTCTTCCAACCTGTCCTGTGGCTGCAATTGCCTCCCCCTCTGAAGACCGGTCCTCAGTTGGCTTATCACACCAGGTGGGGTCAGTCACCTCATTGTCCAGCGGCTCTTCCTCCGAATCCTCTGTGCGCTCCTCCCTCGGACTTACTGCCCTTACTACTACCTCACTGATAGACAACTGTGTCTCATCGTCATCGGACTACTCACCCACTGAAAGCTCTTGAGACAGTTGCCAGAAGTCCCCAGCCTCATCCCCCGAACCCCGGGAACTAAAGGTTGGGAATCGGTCACGACAAACTCCTCCAGTGGGAGAGGAACCATTGCTGCCCAATCTGGGCAGGGGCCCGAGAACAGTTCCTGGGAGTCTGCCTGCTCCTCAGAATGTGTCATTTTCATGGAGTGAGGAGGCTGGGAGGAAGGAGGAGCAGCAGCCAGAGCATTCAGAGTTGCAGCAGTGGACGGCGTAGAAGACTGGGTGGTCGATATATTGCTGGATGCACTTTCTGCCATCCACGACAGGACCTGCTCACACTGCTCGGTTTTTAATAAAGGTCTACGACGTGGACCCAAAAATTGCGATATGAAGCTGGGGACCCCAGAAACTGTCCTCTCTCCTACTCCCGCAGCAGCCGGCTGCGATTCACCTGGACCAAGAACTCGTCCTATGTCCACACCCTCACTTGGAACTCCGCGTCCTCGACCGCAACCACGTCCACGTCCTCTGCCCTGACCCCTACCCCTCAGCATGCTAATTAAAAATCGAGCAGAGACAGAGCGGTGTAAAAATGTTTGTGAATTATTGCCGCGCAGTTGCTGGCTGCCAGCGGTAATATAACGCTAAATTAAGCCAGAGTTAAATTATAAGGAAGGCTGCACGCAGGCTAGGCTGTGAACTATGCAGTTTGGATGGACGTGAAGTCCCACAGGCCACGCAGGCACATGCACTGGGTAACCGTTAGCCGTAAAAAGGAATTAAGAAAAAAAATCTCCTTATTTTACTCTGCAATGCAGGCTGAGGCTAGGCAGTGTGTATTGCACTTTCAATCTATGGGCGTCGGGCAGACCGTGAACGTCTGAGACAGCACACGTATAACACAGAGCGTTGTAGAAAATGTGTGGTTTCTTGGCGTACACTTAGAGGCACACTGCAGTGAGGCTACACGAAGTGCAGACAGAAAAATATTTCTAAATGAAGGCTGCACGCAGGCTAGGCTGTGCAATGCAGAGGTACTACAACTCCCAGCAACCGCGGAGTTAAATGCACACGGTCGCAGGTTGCCCTAAGAAGAACCGTTGGGGTACTTGTAGACAGGATTCTACACTACCACTGTCCCTGCCTGACCAATAGTGCCCCTATACTGAAGTACAGACTGCAGCCTGAGAGCGCTACAGCCTGCACGCCCGATATACATTAAAAAAAAAAAATTGTGCAAAGCTGCTCACAGCAGCCACAACAGTAATGCACTAGGTGAGCTGTGGCCCTAAGAAGGGCCGTTGTGGTTCTTGAAAACGCTAACACTGTCCCTATAGCAGCAGCAGCATCAGCAGCACTTTCCTGATCTCTCTTAGCATGTGTCTGTGGCGAGCCGCGGGCGGGGCAGATTTAAATACTCGGGGGTCACTTGATCTCGCCAGCCACTCACTGCAGGGGGGTGGTATAGGGCTGGAACGTCACAGGAGGAAGTTGTAATGCCTTCCCTGTGTTTCTATTGGCCAGAAAAGGGCGCAAATTTCTCAGGGAAGGAAATGTAATGGAGTCGAGTGCCGCGTGGTGCTCGTCTCGAGTAACGGGCATCTCGAACACCCTAATACTCCAACGAGCATCAAGCTCAGACGAGTGCGCTTGCTCATCTCTACTCTGGATATATTGTTAGCAGAGAAAGGAGGTATTTATAAAATGATTTGGAGTTATTGTTGCACATTCATTCCCAAAAACTGCTCCTGATGGTAGTGTTACATGAGCATTGGAGGGCCTCACAGCACTCTCTAATGAACTAGCTGAAAATCCTGGTATTGAGAACTCCTTCACTGGCTGGCTAGAAAGCATATTTGGACAATGGTCAAAAGTTATTTACTCTGTACTAATTTCCATGTCAGTATTTGCTTCTATTTTAGTGTGTTTTGGTTGCTGTTGTATCCCTTGTATCAGAGGATTGCTCCAAAAACTAATTGATACTTCAATAAAAGAAAAACAAGAATCAGCGCCTACTCACACACAACGATTTTCAAAATTGTGAGATACTTTTAAGTACTCACCTGGTGCTCAGCCAAAACTCCTGTCCAGGAGATTGACCGGCACCTTGTATCCGAGCTGGCTTGTAACGTCCCTGGAGTCCCGAATCTGATCACCGGAGAGCGTCTCTGGGGTTTACAGCCGTAATCAGGCTGTTTGCATAACCTCTCGTATTCAATAGAAAAATTTCCCCCGCGCTCGTGGGTTCCAGCAGAATTAGAGGACACAATGTCCGTAAATAACTTTAAATGGTTTATTATTTCGTTGCTATGCGTTTCTGCGGGATAACCCGCTCTCTTCATGCCTGAAGAGAGCGGGTTATCCCGCAGAAACGCGTAGCAACGAAATAATAAACCATTTAAAGTTATTTACGGACATTGTGTCCTCTAATTCTGCTGGAACCCACGAGCGCGGGGGAAATTTTTCTATTGAATACGAGAGGTGATACTTCAATAAGTAAGACATTGTATCATGATGGACAACAATCTCTACTTTATGAAGACGATGAAACATCAATCGGATAATGACAAATGAAGGCTAAAAATCCTTTAAGGAGTAACCCTGATTTTGAACAAAAGACTGTATTGATGTATTGATCTAATGGGGGGAATGTTGGAATAATTTTATACTTATATAGATCAAATGCAATACTATACTATAGGAGATTATTATTAGAGATGAGCGAGCGTACTCGGAAAAGCACTACTCGCTCGAGTAATTTGCTTTATCCGAGTATCGCTGTGCTCGTCCCTGAAGATTCGGGTGCCGGCACGGAGCGGGGAGCTGCAGGGGAGAGCAGGGAGGAACGGAGGGGAGATCTTTCTCTCCCTCTCTCCCGCCCGCTCTCCCCTGCTCCCCGCTGCGACTCACCTGTCAGCCGCAGCGGCACCCGAATCTTCAGGGACGAGCACAGCGATACTCGGATAAAGCAAATTACTCGAGCGAGTAGTGCTTTTCCGAATACGCTCGCTCATCTCTAATCATTATTTAATTTTTACTAATATGTATTTAGTCTGTAAGTCACTGACCTTCTTCAATAAAGCTTTTTATGATGAGGAGATGGTTCGTGGCAAGGTTAGTGTGTCTGGAGAAACAGCCTTTATACCCCTTATCTTATTCCCTTGTAAATCTAACTTCAACATGTGGATGATGGGTTGAATTGTCAGCTCAGCACTTTTTACTTGATGGGAGGTGGAGGACTTTTAATTGTATATAAGCAAGAATGACCATAAAGCAGTAAACAATGGCCTTTATGCATAGCTGCAATGTTTTAGCTGTGTATATATGTATTGTCTCTGTCTATATATATAAAGACGAAAGCCCTCACTGACTCACTGACTGACTCACTCACTCATTCACTCACTGACTGACTCGCCAAAAGTTCTCCAACTTCCCGATGTCGTAGAAACATGAAATTTGGCACAAGCATAGATTATCTCCAAAATAGGAAAAGTAATTGGGTCACAACTCGATTATTCAATTCTAGCGCAAAAGAATTGGCGACAAAATTTTATGTACATAATCTAAATCTGTCACTTCCCAATGTCATAGAAACTTAAAACTTGGCACGAGCATTGAATATGTCATAAATAGGAAAAGTTAATGGGTCACAACTCGATTATTCAATAATATGCGCAAAAGAATTAACGTGCAAATTTTACGTACGGAATCTAATTCTCTCACTTCCCGGTGTCATAGAAACTCGAAATTTGGCAGGAGAATTATGTCAGAAATAGGAAAAGCTAATGGGTCCCAACTCAATTATTCAATTCTATGCGCAAAAGAATTAGCGTCCAAATTTTACGTACGCAATCTAATTTTCTCATTTTCCGGCGTCATAAAAAAGTGCAATTTGGCACGAGCATTGATTATGTCATAAATAGGAAAAGCTAATGGGTCCCAACTCCATTATTCAATTCTATGCGCAAAAGAATTAGCGTTCAAATTTTACGTACGGAATCTAATTTTCTCACTTTCCGGTGTCATAGAAACGTGAAATTTGGCACGAGCATTGATTATGTCAAAAATAGGAAAAGCTAATGGGTCCCAACTCGATTATTCAATTCTAGCGCAAAAGAATTGGCGTCAAAATTTTACGTGCGGAATGTCATTTTTTCACTTTCCGGTGTCATAGAAACTGGAAATTTGGCAGGAGCATTAATTATGTCATAAATAGCAAAAGCTAATGGGTCCCAACTCGAATATTCAATTCTATGCACAAAAGAATTAGCGTCCAAATTTTACGTGCGGAATGTAATTTCTTAACTTTCCGGTGTCATGGAAACAGGAAATTTGGCACGAGCATTGATTATGTCATAAATAGGAAAAGCTAATGGGTCCCAACTCCATTATTCAATTCTATGCGCAAAAGAATTAGCGTCCACATTTTACATACATAATCTAAATCTCTCAATTCCCAATGTGATAGAAACATGAAATTTGGCACGCACATTGATTATGTCATAAATATGAAAAGTTAATGGGTCTCAACTCGATTATTCAATTCTATGCGCAAAAGAATTAGCGTCCAAATTTTACGTACGAGATCTAATTTTCTCACTTTCCGGTATCATAGAAACATGAAATTTGGCACGAGCATTGATTGTGTCATAAATATGAAAAGTTAATGGGTGCCAACTTGATTATTCAATTCTATGCGCAAAAGAATTAGCGTCCAAATTTTACGTACGGAATCTAATTTTCTCACTTTCCGGTGTCATAGAAACAGGAAATTTGGCACGAGCATTGATTATGTCATAAATAGGAAAAGCTAATGGGTCCCAACTCGATTATTCAATTCTATGCACAAAAGAATTAGCGTCAAAATTTTACGTGCGGAATGTAATTTTCTCACTTTCCGGTGTCATAGAAACGGGAAATTTGGCACGAGCATTGATTATGTCATAAATAGGAAAAGCTAATGGATCCCAATTCCATTATTCAATTCTATGCGCAAAAGAATTAGCGTCCCAATTTTAGGTGCGGAATGTAATTTTCTCACTTTCCGGTGTCATAGAAATGGGAAATTTGGCACGAGCATTGATTATGTCATAAATAGGAAAAGCTAATGGGTCCCAACTCGATTATTCAATTCTATGCACAAAAGAATTAGCGTCAAAATTTTACGTGCGGAATGTAATTTTCTCACTTTCCGGTGTCCTAGAAACGGGAAATTTGGCACGAGCATTGATTATGTCATAAATAGGAAAAGCTAATGGGTCCCAACTCCATTATTCAATTCTATGCGCAAAAGAATTAGCGTCCAAATTTTACGTACGGAATCTAATTTTCTCACTTTCCGGTGTCATAGAAACTGGAAATTTGGCAGGAGCATTAATTATGTCATAAATAGCAAAAGCTAATGGGTCCCAACTCGAATATTCAATTCTATGCACAAAAGAATTAGCGTCCAAATTTTACGTGCGGAATGTAATTTCTTAACTTTCCGGTGTCATGGAAACAGGAAATTTGGCACGAGCATTGATTATGTCATAAATAGGAAAAGCTAATGGGTCCCAACTCCATTATTCAATTCTATGCGCAAAAGAATTAGCGTCCACATTTTACATACATAATCTAAATCTCTCAATTCCCAATGTGATAGAAACATGAAATTTGGCACGCGCATTGATTATGTCATAAATATGAAAAGTTAATGGGTCCCAACTCGATTATTCAATTCTATGCGCAAAAGAATTAGCATCCAAATTTTACGTACGGAATCTAATTTTCTCACTTTCCGGTATCATAGAAACACGAAATTTGGCACGCGCATTGATTGTGTCATAAATATGAAAAGTTAATGGGTGCCAACTTGATTATTCAATTCTATGCGCAAAAGAATTAGCGTCCAAATTTTACATACGGAATCTAATTTTCTCACTTTCCGGTGTCATAGAAACAGGAAATTTGGCACGAGCATTGATTATGTCATTAATAGGAAAAGCTAATGGGTCCCAACTCGATTATTCAATTCTATGCACAAAAGAATTAGCGTCAAAATTTTACGTGCGGAATGTAATTTTCTCACTTTCCGGTGTCATAGAAACGGGAAATTTGGCACGAGCATTGATTATGTCATAAATAGGAAAAGCTAATGGGTCCCAATTCCATTATTCAATTCTATGCGCAAAAGAATTAGCGTCCCAATTTTAGGTGCGGAATGTAATTTTCTCACTTTCCGGTGTCATAGAAACGGGAAATTTGGCACAAGCATTGATTATGTCATAAATAGGAAAAGCTAATGGGTCCCAACTCCATTATTCAGTTCTAAGCGCAAAAGAATTAGCGTCCAAATTTTACTTACATAATCTAAATGTCTCACTTCCCAAATAAAAAGGCCTTACGATTCAACTTGTATCTGATCAAGACTCTAATTGGTAACTACAAATATTTCCCACAGTTCTCATACTGTATCTTTGCAGTAAGCTGGGTTCTCATGCTGTATCTATACAGTAAGCTGGGTTCTCATACTGTATCCATGCAGTAAGCTTGGTTCTCATGCTGTATCTATGCAGTAAGCTGGGTTCTCATACTGTATCTATGCAGTAAGCTGGGTTCTCATACTGTATTAACCCCTTAGTGATCAAGCCTGTTTGCGCCTTAATGACCAGGCCAAATTTTGCAAATCTGACATGTGTCACTTTAACATGGAAAAATACCAGAAAGATTTTGCATATCCAAGTGATTCTGATATTGTTTTTTCGCCACATGTTGTACTTCATTTAGCCGGAAATAGACCGATAGAATTTGTGTTTATTTATTAAAAGCGCCAAATTTGGGAAAATTTTGAAAAACTCGTCATTTTTTCACATTTCCAACTGCAATATCTCAAATATGTGCAAACATAATATATGCTAAGATATATGTTTCCATCCGTTTACTTTATTTTGGGCGCACATTGGAAAAACTTTCGTGTTTTTATTAACCATTTAGGAGACGTACAAATGTAACATTACCTTTCAGCATTTTGAGGAACACTTTGTTTTCCTACACCAAGCCAAGATTGGAAAGGCTCATAGGAGTCAAAATGATAGATACCCCCACAAGTGACCCCATTTTAAAAACTACACCCTTTAAGGTATTCACTGAGGTGTGTCAGGAGTATTTTACCCTCACAGTTTTTTTTCAGGAGTCAATGCAATTTAGAAGAGAAAAACTAAAATTTCATATTTTTGCAAATATGTCATTTTAAAGACAGGACTTTTTCCTACAGTACACATGAAAATGAGGATTTGCACCCCAGAATGGATACGCCTGTTTGTCCTGTGCTCAGAAACATACCCATTGTGGCCCTAGTATTATGTCTGTATGCACAATGGGGCCCAAAATGAAAGGAGCAACCGGTGGCTTTCGGAACAGAAATTTTGCTTGAAGAAGATTTAGTCCCCATTACCCACTTGTAAAGCCCTTGAGTGACCAAAACAATGGAGAACCCCCACAAGTGACCCCATTTTGAAAAGTAGACCCCTTAACAAATTTATCTAGGGGTACAATGACTTTTTTGACTTCACAATTTTTGAATGAATCTAAGCCAAGCAGAAGGGAAAAAATTACGATTTTCATTTTTTTGGTAATTCTGTCATTTTAAAAGCAGTTTTTTTTGTACAGCACATATATGAAAGAAGACTTGCACCCCAAAATGGATACCCCTGTTTGTCCTGTGCTCAGAAACATACCCATTGTGGCCCTAGTATTACGTCTGTATGCACAATAGGGCCCAAAATGAAAAGAGCAACCGGTGGCTTTCGGAACAGAAATTTTGCTTGAAGGAGATTTAGGCCCTATTGCACTCTTGTAGAGCCCTTAAGTAACCAAAACGATGGAGAACCCCCACAAGTGACCCCATTTTGAAAATTAGACCCCTTAACAAATTTATCTACGAGTACGATTACTTTTTTGACTTCACAGTTTTTGAATGAATCTAAGCCAAGCAGAAGGAAAAAAAATTACGATTTTCATTTTTTGGGCAATTCTGTCATTTTAAAAGCAGTTTTTTTTGTACAGCACACACATGAATGAAGACTTTCACCCCAAAATGGATACCCCCGTTTGTCCCGTGTTCAAAAACATACCCATTGTGGACCTAATCTACTTAAAGGAAACATGGCTAGGCCTATAATGGAAGGAGCACCTGTTGGATTTCAGGGTACAACGGAATAAATTCCAGGCCCCATTGCCCACTTGTAGAGCCATTGAGCATCCAAAACGATAAAGAACCCCCACAAATGACCCCATTTTAAAAACTAGACCCCTTATCGAATTCATCTAGGGGTGTACTGCGTAGTTTGACCACACAGCATTTGAATGAATCTAAGCAAAGCAGAAGGAAAAAATTAAGATTTTCATTTTTTTGGCAATTTTGTCAATTTAAAAACTGTTTTTTTTGTACAGTGTACATAGGAATGAAGATGTATACCCCAAAATGGATGCCCCCGTTTGTCCAGTGTTCAGAAACATACCCATTGTGGCCCTAATCTACTTACAGGACACATGGCTAGGCCTATAATGGAAGGAGCATCCGTTGGATTTCAGGGTACAACGGAATAAATTCCAGGCCCCATTGCCCACTTGTAGAGCCATTGAGCATCCAAAACGATAAAGAACCCCCACAAATGACCCCATATTAAAAACTAGACCCCTTATCGAATTCATCTAGGGGTGTACTGCGTAGTTTGACCACACAGTATTTGAATGAATCTAAGCAAAGCAGAAGTAAAAAATTAAGATTTTCATTTTTTTGGCAATTTTGTCAATTTAAAAACTGTTTTTTTTGTACAGTGTACATAGGAATGAAGATGTATACCCCAAAATGGATGCCCCCGTTTGTCCAGTGTTCAGAAACATACCCATTGTGGCCCTAATCTACTTACAGGACACATGGCTAGGCCTATAATGGAAGGAGCATCCGTTGGATTTCAGGGTACAACGAAATAATTTCCAGGCCCCATTGCCCACTTGTAGAGCCATTGAGTGGCCAAAACGATAGAGAACCCCCACAAATGATCCCATTTTGAAAACTAGAACCCTTAGCAAATTCATCTAGGGGTGTACTGTGTATTTTGACCCTACAGTATTTGAATGAATCTAAGCAAAGCAGAAGGGAAAAATTATGATTTTCTTTTTTTTTTGCAATTTTGTCAATTTAAAAACAGGTTTTTTTGTACATTGTACATATAAATGAACACATTTACCACAAAATGGATACCCCCGTTTGTCCCGTGTTCAGAAACATACCCCTTGTGGCCCTAATCTACTTACAGGACCCATGGCAAGGCCTGTAATGGAGGGAATGCCCGCTGGATTTCAGGGTACGACTGAATAAATTCCAGGCCCCATTGCCCACTTATACGGAAAAAAAATTGACTTCCTAAAAATAATCCCCCCCGCCATCCCCATTTTTTAGCATTCCCTAAATATTAGATAAAAGTAATGATATAAACTGCATTTTATGTCCAAAGATGGTGGTAATTACGGAGGCTGGTTGGGATAGGCACATGGGGCAAGAAAACCGTGTATCTCCTCTCTCGCTTTTTTGGGGGTATTTCGTGACCTCAGCGGCAGGGAAGTGGTGTAAAAAGTGGTGCTCTGAGGCTTTGTAATCTTGCTGCGGTGCGGCGGTCTCACACAGAAGGCGATTAGCAAGTTGCTCCTGGAACTGCATGAAGGCGAGCGTTCCTGGGGCTTCTTGTAAATTACGGATTACAGGTAGCAGTCTGAATAACGCCAGGCTCACACGGCCGTATGGGGAATTCGCTTGCGGAGGCCGACAGTGGATCCCATCTGTGAGCCCGGCTGTGACCCTGCGTACGGCCACGTAATGTACTGCGCATAACTGCCTACTCACACAGGCGGTCATGCGCAGTACACCGTTTTTTGTTTATATTTCCCGCGCCGTCGCTTAAAGATGACCCAGGTACCCGCAGCCCGTTCACAATGTGTTTGCATATGGGCTGCGGGTATATCCGCGGTCATAGAGCACAATGGGCTCTAGGTCGTGGATACCCGCGGTAATATAGCATGCCGTGTTCTGTTTCTGCGAGTGGATTACGTAATTCCGACCCGCTAATTGGGGGGAATTGTGTAATCCAATGCATGCGATTGATCCGTGGATTACCGCTGATCAAGCGCATGCAGAACCCGTAATTCCTCTCCGGTCATGCGTGACCGGCCTAATGTTAAATCGCTACTTTAGCACGTGACCGGGGACTGCTCAATGAGGCCACTGGTCACTGCTCCAAGCACTCAGCGACCGTTGGTCACTGGGAGCAATGAGATTTAAAATTTCCTGGGCTCCCCGGCTCCTGCGAATGTGTCTGCAATTTTGCCAGCGGGCGCATACCCAGTAGCTGGCAGGATTCATGGAGGATAATCGCATCTGGATTCAAATGCGGAAGCCTTCGAGAAGATGTTTCATCTCTTCTCACCGATCGCATCGGTGAGGGGAGATGAAACTTCCACTTTTTTAAGAACTTTTACGTGATCCAGTAACTGCAAAACGCGACTCCCCGTGACATCTCCAGGCAGCCAGGAGCAGGGAGATTTTAAATTTCTTGGGCAATCTTTCACTTTTGCGCATGCGTCCGCCATCATGCTGACGAGCGCATGCGCCAAAGCTGGGGTAAGGTCCACGGATCAACATCCCACCAGGGAACAAATCCGGGGACCTTGGGTACGTAATTTCATCCCTCTTACGGATACGATTCTAAGGGGAGATGAAAATTTAACTTTATAAACTTTTTTTAACTTTTAACTTTTTTTTTTTCTTTCTACTTTTTAACTTCCGCAGAATGTGCAGCAGATTCACACGTAACGTGTACGGATCCTGGCGCTGATGCTTGCTGGGAATCACAGCAAAAACTTATTTAGATGGCCGTATTTACGCATGTTAAAAAAGCACCTTAAACGCGTCCATGTGAAGCATAGGAATTCAATGGCATCATTCAGACAAACGTTTTATTTTTCCGTGTAAAATATGTGCACGTGATAAAATAGGGCATACGCTCGTCTGTAGCTAAAATATGTAAATTGAACTCAGAATTCATGTATAAAAATTAAAGTACAGAAATAAAAAGACAAAATAATCATGAAAAATGGCTGTAGAACATATAATGTATAATAATAATAATGTGACATCCGTAGAAACAGAACTGAACTCAGATAAGTGACTGCTGGGGGGATGATGGGAAAGAAGCCACAGAAAACTGCAGGAAGCGCCCCCGCGTGTATCGCTGCCTCATCATGAACGGACAGCATGCGTACGGAGAAAGACCGCGCTCCTTGCACGAAGTGACGGCTCTGCGGGGTGACGGAGAATGGGAAGTGATGCGTGTTAAGGTCCCACGCCCGGACACAGCGCCCCTCATAGCATGGGACGGGTTCCGGTAATATCTCTCCCACATCGGCCACCTGAAGGGTCAGCAGTCCGACCTCCGATGGAGCGACTACGTTACAAAAACCCTCAGCTCAGGGTTGTGACATAAGACAGATGTGAAGTACGTTGGACTAATATCAGCACGTGGCTGTAATAATCGGGATGTTATAATCTGCTTTTCTGTCTTTTCTGCACTTTCTCCGACCTCCACGACAAATCTAATGAGTATATTCTGGTTTATGAGATGTGGCGGTTCTTCTGCAGGTTTTGCGCCCTCTATCACACAAGCAGGAATTACACGAACTGAGAAGAAGCCGCATGATTTCCAGGAAGCCTCATGAGTCACCGCTGGAGAATATAGCATTATATCACCACCTGCTGGCCAGAAGGAGAATTGTCCTCCACTTTTCATGCTGTTATATTGAGATGAATGACAACTAGTGCGATGGAAAGTGGCGCAGTTTCCCAGAGCAACCAGTTGCTGCTTTTACACGATAAAAGAGACCGGGTTCGTAGCA
This sequence comes from Eleutherodactylus coqui, assembly GCF_035609145.1. Lineage (NCBI taxonomy): Eukaryota > Metazoa > Chordata > Amphibia > Anura > Eleutherodactylidae > Eleutherodactylus > Eleutherodactylus coqui. The sequence goes on from NC_089846.1 coordinate 73,934,546, forward strand.
CAAATACGGGCCCTTATACTTCCTAAGTCTTCCTTTCTTCAGAGGGTCTGAGACGACTCTTACATCCAGCAGTGTGATCACAGGGTATCCGGTAAGTCTTACTGGATGCAGAGCTCCACCTACTTCTGTGCATCCTCCTACGCAGTCTGTACGTTGCCAGAGAATGAAATAATTAGTTTTATTCTTCAACAATTGTGACATTTTTAGTTTAGAAGCTTTAGAGAACAAGATGTCGCTCTTACTGGGACTTCACACAATACTGTTAGGAGGCGCGCCACACTTCCCACAACGCACCAAAACACGCCACCGCCAGGTACCGGCTGTAGGCCAATAACAAGTTATGGAATCCACTACAAACATCACTTTGTGGTGTTTTTACTCACTTTGGGTGGTATTTTTGGGTCCATCTTGTGGTTTTCGCTATACGCAGCACTCTGTAGGTTTGGCATCTTTCAGGAATTTTCCCATAAACCTCTTTATAGGATAAAAAAGGCTCAATAAAATCCACATTTTTATTAAAAACACCCCAAAACACCTAAAAAACATCTTTTACAAGTCTCAAAAAACACTACCTATAAAATCCGTGTGAAGTAAACCTGAAGCTGGCGACTATACACCTATGACTTCTAGCAATCAGCCTAGAAAATAGTTCAATTGATAATCAGAGGCGCAGCTACAGAGTCATGGGGTCGGGGCAAGAGTTCAGCTTGGGCCCCCCACTCCATATTACCACCATACCGCGACAAGGTAACAATGCCATACTGTAGCCGCTCATCACCTGCACACCGTGACCAAATGTTACAACCTTACTCAGACCAACAAGCCGTGACTGAAAGCATTGCCAAAACACGAGCAGATAACATGGCCATACCGAGACTGAATTATACCGCCATGCTATAAGTACATAATAATCGGGTATTAGAGGGGTGAAACATGAATTTTTAAGTGATGCTCTCCATACCTGAACATACTACAATATCCTCTCCTCCCCTCTCCGGGGTCCCCACATGTCCAGTGCCTGCGGCTGTCGTATTCCCTATGACATTGTATATACAGGCAGCAGTCAGTGTGTATATGGGACGCCACTGACTGCAGCAGCCAATCGCAGAATCACAGTACCTTCACGTATCAACACCGATGTCGTTAACCTGAGGAATAAGGGATCACGTGCTGTGAAAGTATTTACTTGACAATACAGTTCTGGTAACTCTTTATATATAACCAGAAACGCAGATGAAAGACTTTTAATATGACATATAATAAACTTTCCCGAAATGGAGGTCTATTACTGGAGCCTCACAAAATGGTGGCCTGTTGTTTTAACATCTACTATTCCCTCACAAAATGGTTGATTGTTTCAGAATACTATAGTCTCTTTCTGATATGAAGACCGGTTTCTCACTGATCTGTAACTGTGAGACACTTGGACAGGACTACAGCTTTTAATCATTTCTGTCTCTTGTCCTCCAGATATGTCCAATGTAGAACAATGATCACAAATCCCCCAGAAAAGCCAATGAAAGACACATCATTATAGAATGTATACCACAGGACATCTGCCTTTATTTTGATGGGAAATGGTGTATATTGTATTCAAACAAAGGAAAGTGCGACTTTATCTAAATAGATGCTTGGTTTTAAGTAACCGAGTCCGCACTGTTGGATGAACCCTCAATAGAGATAGACCCTTATGCACTTTTGGAAGTGCATAAAAAGGGGGGACTGTTGGTTCTTGTTAAACATAAATCTAAATTCATCATAGGAAATAAGCTCTTCCTGAAGTACTTCAATCAAGATATGCTCTAATTCTTCTACATAGCTATTAGTTGGGTCAGAGCTGAGAGTCTCATATGCGTCTCTCCCGTAGAAGGTCTCTACACATACTAAGGTATTTTTCATAATCAAGGATAACCAAGTAGCACCCTTATCTGAGGGTTGTATTATAACTAGAGATGAGCGAGCACCAAAATGCTCGGGTGCTCGTTACTCGAGATGAACTTTTCGCGATGCTCGAGGGTTCATTTTGAGTAACGAACCCCATTGAAGTCAATGGGCGACCCGAGCATTTTTGTACATCGCCGATGCTCGCTAAGGTTTTCATTTGTGAAAATCTAGGCAATTCAAGAAAGTGATGGGAACGACACAGCAACGGATAGGGCAGGCGAGGGGCTACATGTTGGGCTGCATCTCAAGTTCCCAGGTCCCACTATTAAGCCACAATAGCGGCAAGAGTGGGCCCCCCCCCAACAACTTTTACTTCTGAAAAGCCCTCATTAGCAATGCATACCTTAGCTAAGCACCACACTACCTCCAACAAAGCACAATCACTGCCTGCATGACACTCCGCTGCCACTTCTCCTGGGTTACATGCTTTAGAAGTGGACACATGCAGTTACAACTCCCTGTGGACCCACAGCATGGGTGGCTCCCTGGAACCCACCGGCGGTACATAAATATATCCCATTGCAGTGCCCAACACAGCTGATGTAACGTCAGTTGTAATGCAGGTGGGCTAAAAATTAATTGGATTACACTGTAGGCGAGGGCCCCCAAAAATTGGTGTACCAACAGTACTAATGTACCTGAGAAAAATTGCCCATGCCCAACCAAGAGGGCAGGTGAAACCCATTAATCGCTTTGGTTAATGTGGCTTAATTGGTACCTAGGCCTGGAGGCAGCCCAGTTAAAATAAAAATTGGTTCAGGTGAAAGTTTCAACGCTTAATGAGTATTGAAACGTATAAAAATTGTTTACAAAAATTATATGACTGAGCCTTGTGGGCCTAAGAAAAATTGCCCGTTCGGTGTGATTATGTGAGGTTTCAGGAGGAGGAGCAGGAGGAGGAGGAATATTATACACAGATTGGTGAAGCAAAAAGGTCCCCGTTTTTGATGGGGATAGAGAACAATGCTTCCATCCGCCGGTGCAGCCTACGTATTGCTTAGGTATCGCTGCTGTCCGCTGGTGGAGAAGAGAAGTCTGGGCAAATCCAGGCTTTGTTCATCTTGATGAGTGTAAGCCTGTCGGCACTGTCGGTTGACAGGCGGGTACGCTTATCTGTTATGATTCCCCCAGCCGCACTAAACACCCTCTCTAACAAGACGCTAGCCGCAGGACAAGCAAGCACCTCCAGGGCATACAGTGCGAGTTAAGGCCACGTGTCCAGCTTCGTCACCCAGTAGTTGTAGGGGGCAGAGGCGTCACGGAGGACGGTCATACTCCCTCACCATCCTTTTACAGTGCTCCCGCCGACTCAGCCTTGACTGGGGAGCGGTGACACAGTCTTGCTGGGGAGCCATAAAGCTGTCAAGGGCCTTAGAGAGTGTTCCCCTGCCTGTGCTGTACATGCTGCCTGATCTCCGCGCCTCCCCTGCTACCTGGCCCTCGGAACTGCGCCTTCAGCCACTAGCGCTGTCGGATGGGAAGTTTACCATCAGTTTGTCCGCCAGGGTCCTGTGGTATAGCAACACTCTCGAACCCCTTTCCTCTTCGGGTATGAGAGTGGAAAGGTTCTCCTTATACCGTGGGTCAAGCAGTGTGTACACCCAGTAATCCGTAGTGGCCAGAATGCGTGTAACGCGAGGGTCACGAGAAAGGCATCCTAACATGAAGTCAGCCATGTGTGCCAGGGTACCTGTACGCAACACATGGCTGTCCTCACTAGGAAGATCACTTTCAGGATCCTCCTCCTCCTCCTCCTCCTCCTCCTCCTCCTCAGGCCATACACGCTGAAAGGATGACAGGCAAGCAGCATGTGTACCCTCAGCAGTGGGCCAAGCTGTCTCTTCCCCCTCCTCCTCATCCTCCTCCCCCTCCTCCTCCTCCTCCTCCTCCTCCTCAACGCACTGAGATATAGACAGGAGGGTGCTCTGACTATCCAGCGACATACTGTCTTCCCCCGGCTCTGTTTCCGAGCGCAAAGCGTCTGCCTTTATGCATTGCAGGGAACTTCTCAAGAGGCATAGCAGAGGAATGGTGACGCTAATGATTGCAGCATCGAAGCTCACCATCTGGGTAGACTCCTCAAAGTTTCTAAGGACCTGGCAGATGTCTGCCAACCAGGCCCACTCTTCTGTAAAGAATTGAGGAGGCTGACTCCCACTGCGCCGCCCATGTTGGAGTCGGTATTCCACTATAGCTCTACGCTGCTCATAGAGCCTGGCCAACATGTGGAGCGTAGAGTTCCACCGCGTGGGCACGTCGCACAGCAGTCGGTGCACTGGCAGATGAAACCGATGTTGCAGGGTGCGCAGGGTGGCAGCGTCCGTGTGGGACTTGCGGAAATGTGCGCAGAGCCGGCGCACCTTTCCGAGCAGGTCTGACAAGCGTGGGTAGCTTTTCAGAAAGCGCTGAACCACCAAATTAAAGACGTGGGCCAGGCATGGCACGTGCGTGAGGCTGCCGAGCTGCAGAGCCGCCACCAGGTTACGGCCGTTGTCACACACGACCGGTTGGAGGCTCAGCGGCGCAAGCCAGCGGTCGGTCTGCTCTGTCAGACCCTGCAGCAGTTCGTGGGCCGTGTGCCTCTTATCTCCTAAGCTGAGTAGTTTCAGCACGGCCTGCTGACGCTTGCCCACCGCTGTGCTGCCACGCCGCGCGACACCGACTGCTGGCGACGTGCTGCTGCTGCTGACAGAGGTTGCGTTGGAGGAGGAGGATGAGGGTGCTTTAGTGGAGGAAGCATACACCGCCGCAGATACCACCACCGAGCTGGGGCCCGCAATTCTGGGGGTGGGTAGGACGTGAGCGGTCCCAGGCTCTGACTCGGTCCCAGCCTCCACTAAATTCACCCAATGTGCCGTCAGGGAGATATAGTGGCCCTGCCCGCCTGTGCTTGTCCACGTGTCCGTTGTTAAGTGGACCTTGCCAGTAACCGCGTTGGTGAGGGCGCGTACAATGTTGCGGGAGACGTGGTCGTGCAGGGCTGGGACAGCACATCGGGAAAAGTAGTGGCGACTGGGAACTGAGTAGCGCGGGGCCGCCGCCGCCATCATACTTTTGATAGACTCCGTTTCCACAACCCTATACGGCAGCATCTCCAGGCTGATAAATTTGGCTATGTGCACGTTTAACGCTTGAGCGTGCGGGTGCGTGGCGGTGTACTTGCGCTTGCGCTCAAACACTTCCGCTAGCGACGGCTGGGCGGTGCGCTGACAGTCATTGGTGGATGGGGCCGAGGACAGCGGAGGTGAGGGTGTGGGTGCAGGCCAGGAGACGGTAGTGCCTGTGCCCTGAGAGGGGGGTTGGATCTCAGTGGCAGGTTGGGGCACAGGGGGAGAGGCAGCGGTGCAAACCGGAGGCGGTATACGGCCTTCGTCCCACCTTGTGGGGTGCTTGGCCATCATATGTCTGCGCATGCTGGTGGTGGTGAGGCTGGTGGTGGTGGCTCCCCGGCTGATCTTGGCGCGACAAAGGTTGCACACCACTGTTCGTCGGTTGTCTGCACTCTCAGTGAAAAACTGTCAGACCTTTGAGCACCTCGGCCTCTGCAGGGTGGCATGGCGCGAGGGGGCGCTTTGGGAAACAGTTGGTGGATTATTCGGTCTGGCCCTGCCTCTACCCCTGGACACCGCACTGCCTCTTGCAACCTGCCCTGCTGCTGCCCTTGCCTCCCCCTCTGAAGACCTGTCCTCAGTAGGCGTAGCAAACCAGGTGGGGTCAGTCACCTCATTGTCCTGCTGCTCTTCCTCCGAATCCTCTGTGTGCTCCTCCCTCGGACTTACTGCCCTTACTACTACCTCACTGATAGACAACTGTGTCTCAACGTCATCGTCCTCCTCACCCACTGAAAGGTCTTGAGACAGTTGCCGGAAGTCCCCAGCCTCATCCCCCAGACCCCGGGAACTTTCCAATGGTTGGGCATCAGTCACGATAAACTCCTCTGGTGGGAGAGGAACCACTGCTGCCCAATCTGAGCAGGGGCCCGAGAACAGTTCCTGGGAGTCTGCCCGCTCCTCAGAATGTGTCATTGTAATGGAGTGAGGAGGCTGGGAGGAAGGAGGAGCAGCAGCCAGAGGATTCTGAGTTGCAGCAGTGGACAGCGCAGAACTCTGGGTGGACGATAGATTGCTGGATGCCCTTTCTGCCATCCACGACAGGACCTGCTCACACTGCTCATTTTCTAATAAAGGTCTACCACGTGGACCCATTAATTGTGCGATGAATGTGGGGACGCCAGAAACGTGCCTCTCTCCTAATCCCGCAGCAGTCGGCCTGTGCCCACACCCTGACTTGGGCCTCTGCGTCCTCGGCCGCGTCCACGTCCTCTAGGCCTACCCCTACCCCTCAGCATGCTGTATTACCAGTACTGCAGAAACAGAACGATGTAATTAAATGTGCCGCTTATTGGCCTGTGGTTGGAGGCTGACTTTGCTTACGGAACGCCAGGAAATAATTTTGCACAAGCCTGCTGTAACACTTAGCTGGCTGCGTATGAATTTGGAGAACTACTACACCCAGCAGAGACCCAGAACACTGAGGACAGTGACAGGCAGACCAAATAGATTTTTTTCCCAAAATCTTTTTGCAAAGGCCCACTGCCTATATTCAATCAATATGTCTTCTGTCCCTGCCTAAGCGCTTCTGGCCCTGGAGTATGTCAAAGAACTGCAGAGTGTTGCACTGTGAACTGCAATACAGCAGTGATTTCACAGCCCAGACAGAGCCAGGAAATAATTTTGCGCAAGCCTGCTGTAACACTTAGCTGGCTGCGTATGAATTTGGAGAACTACTGCACCCAGCAGAGACCCAGAACACTGAGGACAGTGACAGGCAGCCCAAATAGATTTTTTTCCCCAAATGTTTTTGCAAAGGCCCACTGCCTATATTCAATCAATATGTCTTCTGTCCCTGCCTAAGCGCTTCTGGTCCTGGAGTATTACTGCAGGGCGCAATGCTCTGCACGGCCGATATACCAAAACAAAAAAATGTGCAACACTGCAAAAAGCAGCCTCCACAGTACTGCACACGGTTAGATGTGGCCCTAAGAAGGACCGTTGGGGTTCTTGAAGCCTAAAATACTCCTAACACTCTCCCTATAGCAGCTCCACCAAGACAGCACTTTCCCTGATCTCTGTCAGAACGCATCTGTGGCGAGCCGCGGGAGGGGCCGATTTTTATACTCGGGTGACACCTGATCTCCCCAGCCACTCACTGCAGGGGGGTGGTATAGGGCTTGAACGTCGCAGGGGGAAGTTGTAATGCCTTCCCTGTCTTTCTATTGGCCAGAAAAGCGCGCTAACGTCTCAGAGATGAAAGTGAAAGTAACCCGAACATCGCGTGGTACTCGTCACGAGTAACGAGCATCTCGAACACGCTAATACTCGAACGAGTATCAAGCTCGGACGAGTACGTTCGCTCATCTCTAATTATAACCAATCTGTCTGATTCCAGCCGTGTCAGGGTTCTCCTCTCTTCCCTATCTAAATTGTTGACAAACTTGTGTCTCATCACCAGCTGTTCATCCAAGATTACTTTTCTAAAAAACATCTATCACCTGTGAGTCAAAAGGGCAGGTATTTTGTTGCTTTTTGATTTGAGGTCTGTCAACGGACAAGTACCCCTCTTTCTCATTCTCCCCCACTAGTCCAGAAAGCATTCTCACATACACCAAATCTCTCCCGTTAATCCCAGTTTTTTTACATGCTTCTGCATTATCTAATTTTAAAAACCGCATGCCATTTCAGCATCCTTGCGAGGAGATTAAGATGTTTTATCCATGTGAATAAATCAAATCTCTCTGCGGGTACAAAGAATACACGCATTTCAAGTTTAGAAAAAACACGTGGGCATGAGTTCACAAGGCAATTTTTTAGCCATCAATACCCGGTCTGTTGTTGATGGCCCTTCTCACTTACATAATACAAAGGATCCAAAATAGAAGTAGTGGAAGAAAGAACAGGAGGAGGCGGCTGAGGATGTAGGACCAGAGCACAAGGAAGGCTAAGGAGGGGTGCAGAGGGCTATGATCATCTTGCTCTGCCCCTTTATTACCCATATTCCTCTGTTCCCATCATGCCGTATTTCTTAGTCTTCCTCTCTCCCTAAACCTGCTTTTATTATTATTTTCCCTATAAATTCTCCTCAATTCTGAGTTTAGGAGGGCTATCACTTTGGATTGTGTTAAAGATCTTTCACCCCAGGCCATCTTCCTGCAGGAATTGCATTTAGTTGGGTAAAAAGTGTTAGCCGTTGAGTGGGTGTGAAATGCCTAAGGTCATCATGCAACCAACTCTATTCTCAGAGCATTCCAAAAGGTGACATTTTGTTCTGAGCGTGAAGACGCAAAACAGCTCTGGTCTTGAAAGAGTTAAACATCAATCATCTTATAAGTACTCCACTTGAGGGCTTCCGATCATCTACCATTGTCACTGGTGAGTCACATCAACTTGTTCTAAATAATCTACCTCCCTAAATATCTCTATTATATTTCATACTTCAGTGATAATGGGGCATCCATCCTGATATCCTTTTATTGGCAGTGAAGTCTGCTAAAAGTAATCTGCTGACACCTCGTGCCTCTAAGCATCAAGGGGGTCTGGTGGCTCCTAATCTATGCCATTATTTTTTTGGATTCTCAATCAGTTTATGCCCATTGGCGAATGGACATTGATTTGAGAAATGCTGCTATTGCCATGGCAGGGGCCATCATGGGTTCCTTTCATGATTTAATCAAATTTCTTTATCACTATTGTTCCACTTTTAGCTGATTTGACTCCTGAGCATTGGAAAGATGTGGAAGACTTATCTTATCCTTTGGTGATTAGTGCAAAGGATTTTCTAATCCATGTCACATTTTTTAAGAGGTTAGGCTATACTTCCGTTAAGCTTAAAAAGATTGAAGCCTCCGTGTCGGGTCTTTGCTTCAGGTGTGGATTTTGAGGAAGGTACTTTCCTTCACTCGGTGTGGTCTTGTACAAGAGCGGCTCCATTTTGGAGAGATACTCTGTATATTATATGTAATAACTTTGGCTTCTCAGAAATATTGACCCCATTAGTGTGTGTGAGCTGGTTTAGGGCTGCCTGACCTTGCTGCTACAATTGTGGCCACAGGGGAAAAGGAGGTTGAATTCTTTAATAGACTCACACAGCCTTCTGACGTTGTGGGTGATCATCCTGTAGTGGCCCGAAGGTAGCATGGCCCCTCTGTAACGTTATATGCTTGTCTCGTGCAATTGTATTATCAGTGTCTTCTATGTAGTTTGCATTTAAGATGTGTATTGCGCCTTTGCAGCACTGAATAGATTAATGTCTGGGTTATGTCTGAGAAATGTATCATGTTGTGTGTCATGTGACTCTGTTTTATATATGTACTTGCAAGGTATAATGGGAGAGAGTCTTCTATTCTGCTGGCAAGAGATAACTAGTTAGTAGTTGGAGTCAGTAGTTATAGTCTGCAAGTGTGTGAGCCCCACAGATAAATCAGTCTGTGTGGGGAAAATGGAAGAGGCTGAGTGACATCCTTCAGCTTAGGCTGGGTCTACTCTTACCAGGACGTACTGGTGCTACCATAAAAGCACCGAGGGGAGTGAGAGAAAGGCACCTAAAGCGTGAGTGTTGACCGGGAGAGAGCTGGAGAGAAAGAAAGTTGCCGGGAGCGCAATCACACACATAACTAGGACTGTGGATTGTCTGGATTACCCCGAGAAGTCATTACTGTCACACCACCTTTTATAAATGTACTTTGTGATAATATACTGGTTTTGTTGGAACTTGGTTCAAGTTGAAGTAAATGGACATTACTGACAGCTCCCGGTTTGTCCATGAACGTTTCCCTGTGTGTGGACTATTTTATTACAACATTAAGTTCACTGCAGAGGATGGAATAGTGGCATCACGAGTGATAAGAACTTCAAGGTAACTGCTAGTTACTTTTCCCCTGTGACCTCCCTCAGAAGTTACTTGGACAAGTCCCGAGCTACCCTCAAGGAAGGAGATGGTAGAGCCACCATGACAGAAATCCTTATCTCCCCAAATATCTCCTTGGCTGTGGGCCTGCTCCTCGGATGCTGCAATCCACAGGCTCACAGCACTACGCCATCATTCCACCTCCAGCTGTGGCACTCACTGTACTCGGAGTACTGGAGCCAGGGGAAGGAGTGATCACGTTATGCTGTGATCCTGTGCAAGATTGTGCGCAGCATCAGAAGGCTGCATGAGTGCATTAAGGAATGTAATCCCTTCCTCTACCAACAGCCAGAGTTTTAGCAGCAGCGGAGCTGGGCTCTCAACCATGGCCGAAAAGGGGGCCCTAGAATGAATCAAGGCCACAGAGGACCAATTACTAATTTGGGCATACAGGAAGTCCTATTTCTAAGTGAGTTCCCAAAGGGGTCACTATTGGTAATTTGGGCCACAGAGGGGTCCTATTACTAAGTGTGGTCACAGAGGCTCATATTACTAAATGGGGTCACAGAGGGGGTCACTGTAAATGAGTAGGGCTACACAGAGGGTCACTTGTACTAAGTTGGGCTACAGTGGGCACATTAATATTATAGGGGTACTGAAGAGCTGTTTAGAATTTGCAGCAGCAGGATAGGAAGAATGTGCAGAGGCGAGTCATGGCTAGAAGAAATCTCAATGGTGCTCTGGATGCAGACAGAAAAAAAATGAATACAGATGACTCCAAGCAGAAACAATGTCACCTGTGATCACTGGAGGTAACTGCACTGTAATCACTATAACTTAAAAATAAAGTTAAAAAAAAGTTAGTTTCAGCTGCTCTCATGGATCGGGACCTGCGCATGCACCGATGTGGCGCACCTGCGCAGAACACTGGAGAGCCTGGAAAATTTAGAATCTGCCTGCACCTGGCTGTCAAAGATAGCCAAGTGCAGGGAGATGTGACCAGGGACCGCTGTATGCGGTTCCCGGTCACATGATCACTGTTATTCATCGGATAATAGTGATCATTTAAAGTTAAAAAAAGTTAGAATAAAAAGTTAAAGTTTCATCTCCCATTGCAGATCGTATCCATAAGGGGAGATGAAATTACATAACGAAGTTCCCCAGATTTGTCCTCCGATCGGATCTTTATCCACGGACCTTACCCCAGCCTTGGTACATGCACCTGTCAGCAAAATGGCGGACGCATGTGCAAAAGTCAAGGATTGCCAATGAAATTTTAAATCTCCCTGCCTCTGGCTACCAAAGATAGCCGAGACCCTGGAGATGTCAGGGGGCTCGCGGTGAGCAGTTCCTGGTTACGCGATCACATAACAGTAAAAAAAAGTTGAAGTTTCATCTCCCCTTACCAAAGCGATCGGTGAGAGTAGATGAAACTTTTTACCGAAGGCCTCCGTATTAAAACCCTGACATGATCCTCCTCCACAGACCTTACTCAGATCCTGCGCATGCGACTGCAGGTAAACTGCCAGACACATTCGCAGGAGTCGGGGAGAGCCTTGGAAATGTAAAATATCCTTGCTCCTGGCTACTAACGGTCGCCGAGAGCCTGGAGCAGTGATCGGTGGCCTCGTTGAGTGGTCCCCAGTCACTTGATAAAAAGGTAGCGATCTACCTTAGGCCAGTCTTATACAACCAGAGAGGAATTACGGATTCCACATGCGTCTGATCCACGGTAATACGCGGATCTGTTAAATACATTGAAATACATAATTCCACTCACATTAGCGGGTCGGAATTACGTAATCCACTCGCAGAAAACAGAATGCAGCATGTTCTATTTTACAACAGATATCTGCAACCCACAGTCCATATGTAACTACATTGTGTACGGGGTGCCCCATATACCCACAGTCCATATGTAACTACATTGTGTACGGGCTGCTGGTACCCGCGTCATCGCTAAGAGACAGCAAGGGAAATATAAACAAAAAAAGGTGTACTGCACATGACCGCCTGTGTGAGTGCACAGTTATGCGCAGTACATTACGCGGCCGTACGAAGGACAAAGGCCGGGCTTACAGCTGGGATCCGCTGCGGGCCTCCGCAAATGGATTCCACATCCGGCCACGTGAACCCGGCATTATTCAGATCGCTACTTGTAATATGTAGTTTACAGAAAGACTTGGGAACGCTCGCCTTCCTACAGTTCCACGAGCAGCTTGTTGAGCGCCCTCTGTGTGAGACCGCCGCACCTCAGCAAGCTTACAAAGCCTCACAGAGCGCCACTTTTTTACACCCCATCTCTGCTGCTGAGGTCAAGAAATACCCCCCAAAAAAGCATGGGAGGAGGAAGGATACCCAATTTTATTGCCCTATGTGCCCATCCCAACCAGCCCCCTGGTAAATACCCCTGTCTTCCGACATACCACACAGTTTACATTATTACTTTTATCTAAGATTTTGGGAACGCCGAAAAAGGCGCAGGGGGAGATTATTTTTTAAAATACGCAGTACACCCCTAGATGAATTCAATCAGGGGTCTAGTTTTCAAAATGGGGTCATTTGTGGGGGTTCTCTATCGTTTTAGCAACTCAAGGGCTCCAGAGGTGGGCAATGATGCCTAAAACGCCTTCAAACAAAATGACTGTTCTGAAAGCCACCAGTTGCTCCTTTCAGTTTGGGCCCCCTTGTGCATGCAGACATAATATTAGGGCCATAATGAGTATGTTTCTGTAAATAGGACAAACAGAGGGGTTCCATTTTGTGGTGCAAGTCTTCATTCATATGTGTGCTGTACATAAAAAAAATGTTTTTAATATGACACAATTTGCAAAAAAAATGAAAATCGTAATTTTTTCCTTCAGCTTTGCTTAGATTTATTCAAAAACTTTGAGGTAAAAATACACAGTACACACCTAGATGAATTTGTTAAGGGGTCCAGTTTTGAAAATGGGGTAATTTGTGGGGATTCTCTGGGGTTTTGGCCGCTCAAGGGCTCTACAAGTGGGCAATGGGACCTAAAATGCCTGCAAGCTAAATTTCTGTTCTGAAAGCCACCGGCTTTTGGGGTGTAAATCCTCATTTTCATGGGCATTATAGAAAAAAAAGCCTGGCTATAAAGTGATGTGTTTGCAAAAATATGAAATTTTATTTTTTCTCCTCTAAATTGCATTAATTCGTGAATAGTATTTAAAATAGGGCCATTTGTGGGGGTATCTATCATTCTGACACCTATGAGCCTTTGCAATCTTGGCTTGGTGCAGGAAAACAAAATGTTCCTCAAAATGTCAATAAGTAATGTTAAATTTGTACGTCTCCTAAATGGTTAAAAACGAAGGAAAGTTTTGCAAATGTGCGTCTGGAATAAAGTAAACAGATGGAAATATATATCTTATCAAAAATTTGTACAGTATGTTTGCACATATTTGAGATATTGCAATTAAAAGTGTGAAAAAATGATAATTTTTTCAAAATGGTCCCACTTTTGGCACTTTTAAAAAATATACACAAATTCTATTGGTCTATTTTTACCACCTAAGTGAAGTACAATATGTAGCAAAAAACAATGTCAGAATTATAGATGAGCGAGCACCAAAATGCTCGGGTGCTCGTTACTCGAGACGAACTTTTCGCGATGCTCGAGGCTTCGTTTCAAGTAACGAACCCCATTGAAGTCAATGGGCGACCCGAGCATTTTTGTATATCGCCGATGCTCGCTAAGGTTTTCATTTGTGAAAATCTAGGCAATTCAAGAAAGTGATGGGAACGACACAGCAACGGATAGGGCAGGCGAGGGGCTACATGTTGGGCTGCATCTCAAGTTCCCAGGTCCCACTATTAAGCCACAATAGCGGCAAGAGTGGGCCCCCCCCTCCCAACAACTTTTACTTCTGAAAAGCCCTCATTAGCAAGGCATACCTTAGCTAAGCACCACACTACCTCCAACAAAGCACAATCACTGCCTGCATGACACTCCGCTGCCACTTCTCCTGGGTTACATGCTGACCAACCCCCCCCCCCCCCCCACGACCACAGTGTCCACAGCGTCCACTCTCCCTGCCCAGCCTTCAGCTGCCCTCATGCCACGCCACCCTCATGTCTATTTATAAGTGCGTCTGCCAGAGGAAAAGCAGGCACACACTGCAGAGGGTTGGCACGGCTAGGCAGCGACCCTCTTTAAAAGGGGCGGGGCGATAGTCCACAATGCTGTACAGAAGCAATGAGAAATCCAATCCTGTGCCACCTCCATCTGGAGCTGCACACATGGCCATAGCAATGGGGAACCTATGTGCCACACACTATTCATTCTGTCAAGGTGTCTGCATGCCCCAGTCAGACCGCGTTTTTTTATAAATAGTCACAGGCAGGTACAACTCCGCAATGGGAATTCCGTGTGCACCCACAGCATGGGTGGCTCCCTGGAACCTACCGGCTGTACATAAATGTATCCCATTGCAGTGCCCTGGACAGCAGAGCTAACGACAGATTAAATGCAGGTGGGCTTCGGCCCACACTGCATGCCCCAACCTGACCGGGGTTTGTAATTCATAGACACAGGCAGGTACTACTCCCTATTGTGAAGTCCCTGTGGACCGCCAGCATGGGTGGGTGCCAGGAAGCCACCGGCGGTACATAAATATATCCCATTGCAGTGCCCAACACAGCTGAGGTAATGTCGTGCTTAATGCAGGTGGGCTTCGGCCCACACTGCATGCCCCAGTCAGACTGGGGTTCTTTAGAAGTGGACACATGCAGTTACAACTCCCTGTGGACCGACAGCATGGGTGGGTGCCAGGAAGCCACCGGCGGTACATAAATATATCCCATTGCATTGCCCATCACAGCTGAGGTAATGTCATGTTAAATGCAGGTGGGCTTCGGCCCACACTGCATGCCCCAGTCAGACTGGAGGTCTTTAGAAGTGGACACATGCAGTTACAACTCCCTGTGGACCCACAGCATGGGTGGGTGCCAGGAAGCCACCGGCGGTACATAAATATATCCCATTGCATTGCCCATCACAGCTGAGGTAATGTCATGTTTAATGCAGGTGGGCTTCGGCCCACACTGCATGCCCCAGTCAGACTGGGGTTCTTTAGAAGTGGACACAGATGCATTTACAACTCCCTGTGGACCCACAGCATGGGTGCCTCCCTGGAACCCACCGGCGGTACATAAATATATCCCATTGCAGTGCCCAACACAGCTGATGTAACGTCAGCTGTAATGCAGGTGGGCTAAAAATTAATTTGATTACACTGTAGGCGAGGGCCCCCAAAAATTGGTGTACCAACAGTACTAATGTACCTGAGAAAAATTGCCCATGCCCAACCAAGAGGGCAGGTGAAACCCATTAATCGCTTTGGTTAATGTGGCTTAATTGGTAACTAGGCCTGGAGGCAGCCCAGTTAAAATAAAAATTGGTTGAGGTGAAAGTTTCAATGCTTTAATGAGCATTGAAACGTATAAAAATTGTTTAGAAAAATTATATGACTGAGCCTTGTGGGCCTAAGAAAAATTGCCCGTTCGGCGTGATTATGTGAGGTTTCAGGAGGAGGAGCAGGAGGAGGAGGAGGAATATTAGACACAGATTGATGAAGCAAAAAGGTCCCCGTTTTGGATGGTGATAGAGAACGATGCTTCCATCCGCGGGTGCAGCCTACGTATTGTTTAGGTATCGCTGCTGTCCGCTGGTGGAGAAGAGAAGTCTGGTGAAATCCAGGCTTTGTTCATCTTGATGAGTGTAAGCCTGTCAGCACTGTCGGTTGACAGGTGGGTACGCTTATCCGTGATGATTCCCCCAGCCACACTAAACACACTCTCTGACAAGACGCTAGCCGCAGGACAAGCAAGCACCTCCAGGGCATACAGCGCGAGTTCAGGCCACATGTCCAGCTTCGACACCCAGTAGTTGTAGGGGGCAGAGGCGTCACCGAGGACGGTCGTGCGATCGGCTACGTACTCCCTCACCATCCTTTTACAGTGCTCCCGCCAACTCAGCCTTGACTGGGGACCGGTGACACAGTCTTGCTGGGGAGCCAGAAAGCTGGCAAAGGCCTTGGAGAATGGTCCCCTGCCTGCGCTGTACATGCTGCCTGATCTCTGCGCCTCCCCTGCTACGTGGGCCGCGGAAATGCGCCTTCGGCCACTAGCGCTGTCGGATGGGAAGTTTACCATCAGTTTGTCCACCAGCGCCCTGTGGTATAGCATCATTCTCGAACCCCTTTCCTCTTCGGGAATGAGAGTGGAAAGGTTCTCCTTATACCGTGGGTCGAGCAGTGTGTACACCCAGTAATCCGTAGTTGCCAGAATGCGTGTAACGCGAGGGTCACGAGAAAGGCATCCTAACATGAAGTCAGCCATGTGTGCCAGGGTACCTGTACGCAACACATGGCTGTCCTCACTCGGAAGATCACTTTCAGGATCCTCCTCCTCCTCTGGCCATACACGCTGAAAGGATGACAGGCAAGCAGCATGTGTACCCTCAGCAGTGGGCCAAGCTGTCTCTTCCCCCTCCTCCTCATGCTCCTCCCCCTCCTCCTCAACGCGCTGAGATATAGACAGGAGGGTGCTCTGACTATCCAGCGACATACTGTCTTCCCCCGGCTCTGTTTCCGAGCGCAAAGCGTCTGCCTTTATGCATTGCAGGGAACTTCTCAAGAGGCATAGCAGAGGAATGGTGACGCTAATGATTGCAGCATCCCCATTCAGCATCTGGGTAGACTCCTCAAAGTTTCCAAGGACCTGGCAGATGTCTGCCAACCAGGCCCACTCTTCTGTAAATAATTGAGGAGGCTGACTCCCACTACGCCGCCCATGTTGGAGTTGGTATTCCGCAATAGCTCTACGCTGCTCATAGAGCCTGGCCAACATGTGGAGCGTAGAGTTCCACTGTGTGGGCACGTCGCACAGCAATCAGTGCACTGGCAGATGAAACCGATGTTGCAGGGTCCGCAGGGTGGCAGCGCCCGTCTTGGAGTTGCGGAAATGTGCGCTGACCCGGCGCACCTTTCCGAGCAGGTATGACAAGTGTGGGTAGCTTTTCAGAAAGCGCTGAACCACCAAATTAAAGACATGGGCCAGGCATGGCACGTGCGTGAGGCTGCCGAGCTGCAGAGCCGCCACCAGGTTACGGCCGTTGTCACACACGACCATGCCCGGTTGGAGGCTCAGCGGCGCAAGCCAGCGGTCAGTCTGCTCTGTCAGACCCTGCAGCAGTTCGTGGGCCGTCTGCCTCTTCTCTCCTAAGCTGAGTAGTTTCAGCACGGCCTGCTGACGCTTGCCCACCGCTGTGCTGCCATGCCGCGCGACACCGACTGCTGGCGACGTGCTGCTGCTGACACATGTTGATTGCGAGACAGAGGTTGCGTAGGAGGAGGAGGAGGGTGGTTTAGTGGAGGAAGCATACACTGCCGCAGATACCACCACCGAGCTGGGGCACGCAATTCGGGGGGTGGGTAGGACGTGAGCGGTCCCAGGCTCTGACTCTGTCCCAGCCTCCACTAAATTCACCCAATGTGTCGTCAGGGAGATATAGTGGCCCTGCCCGCCTGTGCTTGTCCACGTGTCCGTTGTTAAGTGGACCTTGGCAGTAACCGCGTTGGTGAGGGCGCGTACTCTGTTGCGGGAGACGTGGTTGTGCAGGGCTGGGACGGCACATCGGGAAAAGTAGTGGCGACTGGGAACCGAGTAGCGCGGGGCCGCCGCCGCCATCATGCTTTTGAAAGCCTCCGTTTCCACAAGCCTATACGGCAGCATCTCCAGGCTGATCAATTTGGCAATGTGCATGTTTAACGCTTGAGCGTGCGGGTGCGTGGCGGCGTACTTGCGCTTGCGCTCAAACATTGGCGCTAGCGACGTCTGGACGCTGCGCTGAGAGACATTGGTGGATGGGGCCGAGGACAGCGGAGGTGAGGGTGTGGGTGCAGGCCAGGAGACGGTAGTGCCTGTGTACTCAGAGGGGGGTTGGATCTCAGTGGCAGGTTGGGGCACAGGGGGAGAGGCAGTGGTGCAAACCGGAGGCGGTGAACGGCCTTCGTCCCACCTTGTGGGGTGCTTGGCCATCATATGCCTGCGCATGCTGGTGGTGGTGCCTCCCCAGCTGATCTTGGCGCGACAAAGGTTGCACACCACTGTTCGTCGGGCGTCTCTGTGAAAAACTGCCACACCGTAGAGCACCTTGACCTCTGCAGGGTGGCATGGCACGAGGGGGCGCTTTGGGAAACAGTTGGTGGATTATTCGGTCTGGCCCTGCCTATACCCCTGGCCACCGCACTGGCTCGGCCTGTGCCCACACCCTGATTTGGGCCTCCGCGTCCTCGCCCACGTCCACGTCCTCTAGGCCTACCCCTACCCCTCAGCATGGTGTATTACCAGTAGTGCAGAAACAGAACGCTGTAATTAAATGTGCCGCTTATTGGCCTGTGGTTGGAGGCTGACTTCGCTTACGGAACGCCAGGAAATAATTTTGCGCAAGCCTGCTGTAACACTTAGCTGGCTGCATATGAATTTGGAGAACTACTACACCCAGCAGAGACCCAGAACACTGAGGACAGTGACAGGCAGCCCAAATAGATTTTTTTCCCCAAATGTTTTTGCAAAGGCCCACTGCCTATATTCAATCAATATGTCTTCTGTCCCTGCCTAAGCGCTTCTGGCCCTGGAGTATGTCAAAGAACTGCAGAGTGTTGCACTGTGAACTGCAATACAGCGGTGATTTCACAGCCCAGACAGAGCCAGGAAATAATTTTGCGCAAGCCTGCTGTAACACCTAGCTGGCTGCGTATGAATTTGGAGAACTACTACACCCAGCAGAGACCCAGAACACTGAGGACAGTGACAGGCAGCCCAAATAGATTTTTTTCCCCAAATGTTTTTGCAAAGGCCCACTGCCTATATTCAATCAATATGTCTTCTGTCCCTGCCTAAGCGCTTCTGGCCCTGGAGTATGTCAAAGAACTGCAGAGTGTTGCACTGTGAACTGCAATACAGCGGTGATTTCACAGCCCAGACAGAGCCAGGAAATAATTTTGCGCAAGCCTGCTGTAACACCTAGCTGGCTGCGTATGAATTTGGAGAACTACTGCACCCAGCAGAGACCCAGAACACTGAGGACAGTGACAGGCAGCCCAAATAGATTTTTTTTCCCCAAATGTTTTTGCAAAGGCCCACTGCCTATATTCAATCAATATGTCTTCTGTCCCTGCCTAACCACCACTTCTGGCCCTGGAGTATTACTGCAGGGCGCAATGCTCTGCACGGCCGATATACCAAAAAAAAAAATGTGCAACACTGCAAAAAGCAGCCTCCACAGTACTGCACACGGTTAGATGTGGCACTAAGAAGGACCGTTGGGGTTCTTGAAGCCTAAAATACTCCTAACACTCTCCCTATAGCAGCTCCACCAAGATAGCACTTTCACTCCTCTATGTCAGAACGCATCTGTGGTGAGCCGCGAGAGGGGCCGATTTTTATACTCGAGTGACACCTGATCTCGCCAGCCACTCACTGCAGGGGGGTGGTATAGGGCTTGAACGTCGCAGGGGGAAGTTGTAATGCCTTCCCTGTCTTTCTATTGGCCAGAAAAGCGCGCTAACGTCTCAGAGATGAAAGTGAAAGTAACCCGAACATCGCGTGGTACTCATCACGAGTAACGAGCATCTCGAACACGCTAATACTCGAACGAGTATCAAGCTCGGACGAGTACGTTCACTCATCTCTAGTCAGAATCACTTGGATATGCAAAACCTTTACGGAGTTATTCTTTGTTAAAGTTACACATTTCAGATTTCCAAATTTGGCTCCGTGACTGAGGCGCAAGCAGTCTTCGTCATGAAGGGGTTAATCTAATCAAATACGTGCTTTTCTAGGGTACATTTGCTGGAAGAGACTGAGAGATTCACTTCTGCGAGGCCTGGGCTTACTTTACCCAGCATGTGCCGATGCTATCACTAAGCACTGAGAGAGAGAGCCCCAGAAGCATGAGTGTTGACCGGTAGAGAGTTGGAGAGAGGAGAGTCACCGGGAGCGGGATCACACAGATTACTGGGACTTTCTGGATTACCCCAAGAAGTCCTCCCTGTCACACCACCTTCTAGGAATGTACTTTGAGCCGGACAATTGTTGTATGTTGCAACTTTATTGAAGTTACAGTAAACAGATATTACCGACCATTCCAGGTTTGTCCAGAAAGTATCCCTGTGTATAGACTATTTTATTTCACCATCAAGATTCACCGAAGAGGATGAATTGGTGGCGTCACGAGTGACAACAGACTTAAAGGTAACTGCTAGTTACTCTTTCCCTGTGACCTCCCCCAGTAGTAACTTGGAGAGGTCCCGAGCTACCCTCATGGGAGGAGATGGTAGCGCTACCATGACATAATCAGCCTTATCTACCGTGCCATCTCCTCGGCTGTGGGCCTGCTCCTCGGACGCGGCATTTTCCTGGAACCAAAAGATGGTCCTTGCACGCTTGGGCAGTGGGGACTCTCCTCAACTGATCCAGCTCAAGGTAAAGGTTCCTCACCTCACCGCCTTTCCCCGGAATGGTCTACTAAGTGAATCATCGCATATTCTGCAAAGGTACTCTCTTTTTTCAATTTTCCTTGTAGGTTTGGAGCTCCTGCTTCCCTGTATAGGAGAACTTCCCCACTTGTTGCAGAGTTTAGCCACTGTCTGGTAGGACAACCGAATGATGTTATGGATTGTTTAACTAATGTTGGTGTTTTGTTAACTCCCAAATTTCAGTACCTCCTCTTAAGTGCACAGCACAAGGTAATTATGGAACCAGGTAGGGTTAATGACACCATACTAACAGTCTGTATGTCCTAAACTCTTCTCAACTGTGTAAAAAGACTTGTAACCACCATCAAGGCAAATTGGTAGTATGTGGTGACTTCAGCATGCTTCCAGATAAATTGAAAACAAAGGTTTGGTACCGTGTTAGCCAGTAGAGTAAAATGTGATTGTTCCCAGCAAGAGAAACCACGTAATCTTGTAGATATGATATCTTTTAATGGCTAACAAAAATACATGATGTTACAATGAGCTTCTGAACCAACGCAGGGTTCTTCTTCAGGCTTAAAAAAAAAGGTTTAAAAAAAGTCCATTGTCTACAGCCAGGCCATCAGGTATAACTGGATCTGCTCCAACCCAACAGACAGAGAGGAACATTTGTACCATCTTAAAAGGACATTTATAAATCAGGGCTACCATCCCACCTCAATTGATGACCAAATCATCAGAGCCACCAGGATACCCAGGAATCAACTACTCCAATACAAGGAGAAGGAAAGAAACAATCGGGTGCTTCTAGTAGTGACCTACAATCCGCAAGTAGAGGTACTAAGGAAAACCGCAAAGAAACTCCACCATACCCTATACAAGGATGACCGTCTGAAAACCATATTCCCGGACCCTCCCCTTCTGTGTTACAGGCAACCTCCTAACTTGAGAAACTTTATAATCAGGAGTGCATTACCCTCTGACACACAAAAAGGAACTTATCCCTGTAATGTAAGGAGCTGTAAGACCTGCTCACATATACTGACTGCGGACAGGATACGGATCCCCAACACACAGCAGGACTATAAAATCCCAGGGACATTCACATGTTCCACGTCCAATGTTGTGTACCTGATCATGTGCAGTAAATGTCCTGTTGGGGGTCTTTATGTTGGAGAAACAGGACAGAAACTGAAATCAAGGATGAGATCTCATCGCCACACGATTAAACACAGAAAAAGAGAATTACCTGTGGCCGAGCACTTTTCTAACCATGGACATGACATAGGAGATATGAGAGTTTTGATATTGAAGGGTGGTTTCAAGTCACAAAACCACAGAAGAATTTGGGAATATAAATTGATAACAACCTTTGACACGCTGAATACTGGGTTAAATTATTCCCCAGGATTTATGTGTGAATGGGAGGTGTTTGACATTTATTGCACAGATAAGACCCCCATCAACAGTAATTCATGGACCATAAACTTTCACTCCCTTATCAGTGTTTAGCTAAAAATGTTTGTGTACCTCTTGTAGAATTTCTAGCCTGACGACCTTTCCCCCCCCCCAACAGTAATTTAGGCATCACAAAACTTTCACTCCGCTATCAGTGCCTAGACAAAAAAGTCTGTTTGCTGTTGCAGAATTCCTTTTAAGTGCGAACCAATCACATCCATATCTGCGCCTTGTCATAAGTATGTATGTTATAAGTGTGTATAAATATCCATGCCTCTTCAGACCCAATCCATTTAAGCCTGAAGAAGAACCCTGCGTTGGTTTGGAAGCTCGCTGTAACATCATGTATTTTTATTAGCCATAAAAAGGTATCATATCTACAAGATTACGTGGTTTCTCTTGATGGGAACAATCACATTCCAGATAAACTATGATACTATGGGATAATCCAAAAGCTCTTTCCCCTCATTGGCCCCCTGATTCTATAAAGATGAGCTATATGATGCTGTCAGATGTCTTCATTCATTTTTATCTGTCATAGATTAATGGGCCGTGTATTGTGTCAAATCTTCAGGGCCTTCCATGGACCACGCATGCTCTTGTTAGTGTTACTATGTCCTTTGCCCCTCACATGGAGGAAAAACTCCTTCTTAATGGGCCTTCCCCTGTTTAAAGAGGAGACCTTCTCGATCTCAGGGAATATTTCTCTTTTCACAGGTCGCCAAAGATGGACACTTCACCTATGAAGAGCTCACAAGACTCATTAGGGGCATCTTGATAGAATATAGCTCCTACTTAAAAAAAAACATAAGGAAACCTCCTTTGTTTTCCAGCACATTAGAAAGCTAGAAGCTCAGATGCAAGCGAGCCCCTCCGACACACGACACGCTTCCCAAGACAACAACTTGGGAATATTCCTATAAGACGCCCTTGGCCCTCCGCATACCAGATTATACATTTTACAAAAAAGTCAATTCCTGGCACAAAGGGTTAAACAGCAGCACCTAAGATCTAGAATTCCCTTTAAGTAATCCATGACTTTTAAAAATAAACTCTCACTCAGCGGATGTTGCGGAGGCCTTTGGTGCTTCTATTCTGGGCTTTATGATCTGAACAATGATCCTCATACCGGTCATCGAACACCAGACTATTAATGACTTTTTCCATAAGTCTTCCTTCTCTACCTAGTGAGCATCTTGCTGATCTAAATACCCCTATTTCTTTTGCATAAGTCTGTAAAATAATTAAGCCATCTATCTGCCCATTTGCACATAATGATTGGTGCGCAAAATTCATTCCAACGAATGAAAATGCGCAATAGTCATTCAATCTAAACACAAGAGGTTGCAGACTATTCATTCATTTTTCGATTGTCACTTAGTATCAACCAGTATAAAAATCATCGGCAGCTTACTGACTTCTCGCTGCGTCTAACCGCACCTTGCTCTGCGTACGTAGAATGTGAAGCGCTAAGCGAGAAGTGAGCGATACTCAGTGGTGATCTGCCGGTCTAAAAGCTCTGCATGAGTGCCAACAACTAGCGGTGACGTCACTCTCTCGTGCACTCGTTTAGCCAACAGTCGTCCCGTGTAAATGGGGATAAGCAAGATAAGGTCCCAGAACCAAACAGTCTTTCAAATGGCAAAACACAAAAAAATTACATTAATTGCGATAGTACAAATGTAGTATATGCCATTGAATGCACAACACGTGATAAAAAATATGTTGGCTGCACATCTAGGAAAATGAAAGAGAGAATTACAGAACACTTGCGTTATATCAAGCATAAAGAATCCAACAAATCAGGGGTAGCCAAACACTTTGTGGACACTCACGATGGCAACATGGACACGCTGCTATTCTATGGCCTGGAACGTGTGCATAGTATCAGAAAATGTAAAACCAGTCAAGAGTTTTTACATAAATATGAAGCCTTTTGGATTCTGGAATTAGGCACCAGATACCCAGAAGGTTTCAACTATAGATCTGTTTTATTGTACATTTATTAAATTAACACATTTTTTTTTTTTGCTGTTCGTTTTGTCTTCTTGCTATATGGATAGTGGTAAATTTATATTGTGGGATTTCATTCTGATTGAGGACCTAGAAGACAATTTCTGTTTCCTTTTTCTTCTCTGATTATTTGTCTACTCACATATCCTTGCTCGAGTAATTGCTTCTATTTGTATACTTAAATTATTATATTCCATATATATGGTGTTTGAGTGAGTTTCAAATATATTTCAAAGAATATGTACAAATGCACTTAGTCTAGTTAATCAGCCATTAACATTATCGGCAAGAGTCTAACACGTTGAATATGCAGGAGTAGGAGGTAACTTGCTCTCATGTTTTTAATTAGTTTTAATTACATAGGCGTCATAAGGAAGCTATGTTCACACAAGATTATAGGTGACCAAGGTCTTCCATAGACCGAAACGCGTCCTTCTTTTGCAATGTAAGCTGTGACACTTCTAATAAAGGCTCGGTTTTATTCACAATACCGATGGCTAACTTTTTTTGGATTCAGTCTTTCAAATGAATACTACCAGACATTCTTCCCTCTGCTATCACTGATTAGAGCTGCTGCCTCCCCCATGAAATGCTAGAAGCCAATATCATTACACTCCGAAAGCCGTGAAAAGCCCTGCTGCACACATGTGGAGGTGAGAGCATCCTTCAGGTGGCCAACAGTTGGGCTATCTGCTTCTCCTGCCACCCCCTCCATTCAACTTAGGTGTTTTCCCTTCATTGATTGATGTGGAGTAGTAGTCAATCCACGACTCCACACTGATCAGATTTCACCCAGCTGGGACCTCTGCAGAGGAAGCTTGTGGAAGTCATTGGGACTTTTCTGCCGCCAAGCTCTAAAATCCCGGGCTGCTAATATAAGTTGACCAGACGTCCCGGTTTAGGTGGGACAGTCCTGCTTTGGGACCCTGTGTCCTGCTTTCCATGGGACCCCAGCAGAACAAACATATGTCCCACTTTCTAAGACTTTAATGACTGCTCAGGGTAGGATGCGAATTTCATCCACATTTTTGTTTTTCTATTTCTATGTCAGTGTAAGGCCTCCTTCCCACGAACGGATTTACGCCGCGTAAATCCGCGGCAAAAATCCGCTGCCTTGCACCATGCTATTAGGTTCTATTGAACCTAATAGCACAATGCTCATGATGCGTAATTCCACCGTGGAATTACGCACCGCGATTTCTCCCGTCCTCACCCGCAGCATGCTCTATTTGCTGCGGGTGAGGACCGGCTGTACGCGCTGACGGCTTCCATTGCAGTCAATGGAAGCCGTCCGTTCACGCTATCTCCCGCTGCAACCAGCGGAAGATAGCGTGAAAAAACGCTTCCCCACCTACCGCCGCGCGTCATATGACGCGGTCGGCGCGTCATATGACGCGGCCGGCGCGTCATATGACGCGGCCGGCGCGTCACGTGACACGGCCGGCCGTGTCATGTGACGCGGTGGGCGTGTCACATGACGCGACGGCGGTGGGCGGGGAAGCGTCTTCACGCAATCTTCCGCTGGTAAGTATGGGGTCTCTGGGGGGCGCCGTGACGGGCTTCACTGCGGAATATTACGCGGCGGAGCCCGTCACGCTCGTGGGAAGGAAGCCTTAGTCTTCACTGCAGTTGTGATATTCTATTCATGAACTCTGGAGTTCAGGATAATCAGTGATAAATATTGCCTCTACAGTAAAACTGTTTCTGCCTTGCCTGCCCAGTCTCTGATGACCCCAAAAAATTTTGTTTTTTTTCTCCCTTAGCCCTGGAGTACTGCACTATGGACATACTGTGCTGTCCTCATGCCAGCTCAGACTGGTTGGCAATGCCCAATACTACTCAACATGCCTTCACCCTGTTGTTTGTGCTGCGCTGTCTTGTGTTGGGAACACTAACTGCAGCTGGACAAAGGTTCTGAGATAGGTTTCAATTTTCCTATGACAGTTTGTCTCAGTCAACACTGTCATAGGTTTTCGCTCAGACTTTGCTCCACAGAACGCCTTTTTTTACCTGCAGTGCGCTCTGCTCATGCCACTCAACGTGTCAGTGTTGCAACACCCTCAAATCCGCTACCTTGCTACATCTGGAAAAGGAGGGAAATGGTTATAATCACCTGATAGTTTTTCCCTTTCAGCTTGATACACGTGACTATTCACTAGCTAATGGCCCAGGAGACAGGGGATTCGGTCATGTTGATCAGTCATTAGATAACCCTGATTTTGTACTCTGTGTGGATGGATCGAGGTATGATCAAGAAGGCAGATTCTATACAGGTTATGTTGTACTCTCCTTATATTATGTGGTCAAGGGTGAACCTCTTGCATCTTGCATGTCAGCTCGAGAAGCCAAATTGCGAGCCCTGGAAAAAGAATGCAGGCATGCTCAAGGGAACGCAGCTAACACTATGGCATTGCTCATGACTACAGACCCATGTGGAGAGCAACGTCATTCTTGAAAGCAAATGAAAAAGCCATTAAAAACAGAAAAGGTGTACCAACACTGATGGAAGCCCTCTTGCTGCCCGAGAGAGTGGCCTGAAAACGCAACAAAAGGCCACTTCAAGGATGGCACAAAAGAGGCAACCACACAGAAGTCCAGACTTGATCCTCCAGGGGTTGCGACCGCGGTACAGGTACCTGCTCAGGCGTCACCCCCGGTGGATTATGACCTGTTGATGCAGTTAGAAAAGCAGGCAACCAAAGGAGGAAAAAGGAACACTGGGAACCTGCAAGAGGGGCAGAGTGACACCTGGAGATACATGGATGGTATCCAACAAGCCTCGTCTCCCATAGGTCCCTATCCCATCATGGCTCCGGCCTCCCATGGAAATACACACCTGTCACAAACAGCTATGACAGATGTGGTTGCTAGTCACTGGTCTGCACCAGGATTTAGCGTCACGGCAGCAAAACACACACAGGGCTGCCTGATTTGTGCACAGCACAATGTGGGTAGGTCTGTATAGACTCCCATACAGTGCACCCCTCGTCCCGACTACCCGTTCCAGCGTCTCTAAGTAGACTACTTCCAACTGCCAAGGATGGGCAGGTACGGGTTCGGTCTGGTCTGCCTAGACCCATTTTCAGGGTAGCCAGTCTGGCATGCCCGCTCACAAACGCCACCACCCAAAAACTGACCTCTGAAGAGGTATACAAGTACAGAGTACCAGAGACAACTGAAAGTGACTGAGGTACTCCCTCCACGGGAGAAGTGATATAGAAAATAATGAAAGTGTTGGGGGTAGAACTGGTCTTTTATGTTCCGTACTATCCACAAAGCAGTGGTAGAGCAGAAAGTTTAAACGGTACCTTAGAAAACACGCTCCAGAAGGCCATGGCAGAGCTCAATAGACTGTGGACCAGCCTCCCCCTGGTACTCTTCTCCGTACGGTACACACCTGGCTGAATAGGCCTCAGCCCATATGAGGTACTTTTTGGGTCGGCCCCAAGGTTAAGATTGTATTTTTCACAATAACTCTAGATGCAGCATGGTAACTTGACAAACTGTGTTATTGCTCACACAAAACACTTAACCAATGTATATTCTCAAGTGTTTGCTTTCTTTCCAGATCCTGACAGCTTAGAAGGAACTCATTCTGTGAAACTAGGAGGTTGGGTGGTTACTAAAAGACACTCCCACAAAACTCTAGAACACAGACTTGACAGTCCATAACAAATGTTCCTGACCACCACTACAGATGTTCAGCTGGAAGGACGAATTCAATTGGCTACAGGTGTCTCATTGCCAGATAGTCTCCTCATCATGATGAACATATGCTTTCTCCTAGGTTGTATAATCACTGTTATCTTTTTTCAATCGTTGTAGTAATTTGTTTCTGGAGAGCTGCCCCAAATCCCCAGTGTTTGTTCAGTGTTTCCAACTCCTTCCATGCCGCTTCGCTGGTGCATTATCTGTTGCTCCTACACTACAGCCTGCACATTCCTAACCCACACGACTCCTGTCTGTCTCTTCAGTCATACCTACCACGCAGGTTTGCTCCATCCTTTTTTCTATTCTGCATTCATCTGCATTGAAGCCTGCAGCTCATCTGGTTAACGAGGTGATTGTTGCCGACAAATTATCAGTTTTATGTCTATCAATGGCAAATGATTGAATTATCGTGTCTTGCCTGAGAGCTCGGCAGGTTTACACTGGATAATTACTGGGACCGATTGTTCGCACAATAATAGCTTCATGTAGAAGACCTTAAATTATGGCTGACATTCTAGGCATCAGAGAAGTCCTGTAGAGTCTAATATGTCGACTATCCAACTGACTGATAACAACTTCAACTCTCATTACGGAGACCTTAAAGTGCACCGCCATTAGAATTGTAATTATTTGTAGTATCGGGGATACATTTTATTATTCCTCACCTTCCTGCAGGCGCTCTGCAAGTGGTTAGAAACTTTCTAAGGTGGAAAGAAATGTAGCTGCAACTTCATGTTGCATGTGAGTCTATATGATGGGACAAGTAAGGGGGCAACAATGGGGAGATGTCACATCACTCCAAGAAGAGCGGCTCATTCAGAAGCATGGAGACAATGTGCTTTAATAATAACAGACTTTATTTATGGAGCTCCAACACCTTCTGCAGCACTGTATAATCTGCAGATTAATAATAGTGGTTCATGCACAATTCAGTATAAAGCAATATTCCATAGGTAATTTTTTAAAAGTTAAACTTTTGCTGCTCCCACCCTCTAATTCTGTTCCAATCAACAAAAAAAACAGGCTGTGCAAAACTTTAGCTCAATTGGACAACTGCTGGGCGACCCTCTAACGCCTTGAAGTTCAAACATAGTATACACATTATGGAATCATTAATTCTGTTCAGAAGCGATATACTCTTCCCAGCTCCACCATTTTCTTATTTCTTCACATCCAGGCAACCCCAGCAATTGTTTAAAAACATACTGAATCAAATTTCCCAAAAAAATAATTTCAAAAAGTTCCTGAAATAACATGAAAAATGTAAAAAATGTTAGTTTTTTTTAATAACGCAAACAACTTCTATAAGAGAAACGCATTTTTACTTCTGACAAGAATTTCTATAGAATCAGAACATAATGTGAACGAACAATGGACATTATTTAGTAGGATTAAGTAGCACTTATTTTTTACGGTCTCCAGCAACGATCTGTAAGGCAAATTGTTTCTCAGCTTCATCTTTTAGGAGAATGCTCTTGTAATCCTAGATGAGTGACGCCTCTTTCTGCAGCGTCATTCACAACAACCATCTTCTCTTCTCAAGTCTTTCATTCTACTTTTGTAACCAGGATCCTCCTTCCATGTTGAAGGGTCTTTTTCGAGGTGCTGATAGAAAATATTGTGAAGAAAGTTTTTGTACGAGGAATTACAAAAGATGAAAACTCGATGTTTATAAAGGAAGAAAAATCATTTTGGTGCAGAATGCACCTCTTCAGTTCATGTTCTTCCTCTTCTTCACCTCTCGGCTTCCAGCATAACTTTGAGCCATATTTGTCGTAACCGCTGTTGGAATATTGTCATCAAATAAGGATAGTGTTAAGAAAATTGTAGATCAATGTATCAGTTAATTGTTCTTTTATTGCATTGTAGGCTAGAAATATATAGCATGGTACTAGTGTAAGTAGTGAAGGGGTTAAACGAAACCCTTCTATAGGCTTGCATGTCTTCTGAGGTAGACAGACAGACGAGATTAGACAGTCTGCTAGACCACCCATGTATGTATGTTTATAGACAATGTATACAGGAAACGCAGTAGACTATAAGCCTCCCATGCATTCCTTTTTCCTCAACTCATAACGGTTTTATTGTATGTAATAGATACACCTTAGGAGGTGTAACTTATGTTAATCATTTTTTGTTTTAGCCTATTATGTATTCTTATTAATCTTGGAGGTATATACTTTTGCTGTGATGTCATTTATGGTATATAATCTTTGACCACCTTAGAATAAATTAGAGATCATCTGATACCGCACAGGCTGGTGTGATTTGTATTTCTCCTGGGTCCAGACTTCTGCACGAGATCTGGGATCGTCTTCTCTTTGATAAACACATAAATTCTCCTTACAGATAGAGCCGCAGTTTTGGGAACTAATCACCAGAGATGGTTGGAAAGATTTCTTTGCAACAGCCTTACTGATTTCTGGATGAATATCCTGATAATTTATCAGTTGACGCATGAATAGGAAATCATGATAAGGGGCCTTAATAGCTTCTTATGAGAGAAACCAGGCTGGAATGTACACTCCAGCAAGAAAAATACAGATTCTTCTAAAAGAGTCCTTTTCCCTTTGAGAAAACTGAAATGGTTCTTGAAACAGGTATATTGCCTTTGTCATCCACCTAGCATGACTTACAGTTCCTCGTGTACAAAACGATATAACGTAACGAATCAATGCTAATTAAATTAATGAAATCTCACATTCATTTCTATTACTAGTGCTTACCAGGGAGTATAAATAAAATAGCTAAAATAAAGTTTTGATATGAAAAAATGAATTTCAAAATTTCATGGCTGATGAGGGTCGCCTCGCAGTTGTCCGATTGAGCTAAAATTTTGCAATTTGTCAATCAACGCTTGTTTAGACAGGTAAGCTGCCCATGTAAAAGAGCCCTAACTGCTTACTGACATCAGATTACAAGCTTCCCATAGAAGTCTATGGAGAGGGGGGATTGATGAGGCGCCAAGCAGGGGAAAATCAGAGAGAAGTAAATAAACATGCTGCTGCAGCTAATGATAAGCGTTGATTACTGTTTCATAGGCACTATAATCACATCTATACTGCTCAGCACTGCTGTATAATGTCCTCCTTGTTGCTGCTGCCCCTGTGTGTATGATAAATAGTGATAAGGGAGCAGGATCTCATCTCCCCTATGTGTGCTCTGTATGGGAGACAACATAGCTGCAGTCTTCACCCACAAGACCAGGAACAACTGACAAATAAGGATTGAGACTGCCGAAGGGAAACTTGCTAGGAAAATGCAGGATATAAGTCATATAATGGTCAGAAATTGTGTATTTTCTCATGTGCACATGGCAGCTTATTCTGAAAAGTTATCTGAAATTTACAGGTACAATTTAAGCTGGACTGCCAGCGGTGGTGAGAGTTTTCTTTTCATCACAATGGCAGATGCATAGATGATGTACATTGCACAAGTCCAGGTTTTAGGCTTCTTGGCAAACTATATTATATAGTAAATGAAGCTTTCTGCTGTGGGTTATCCAGGGTGGACACAAGTGAGAACACCTGTCTATTCTATTTTTTCTCTGCAGTATAACTGAGCAAAAAAAAAAAAATCACATCATGTTCTATCCTTAGGCGCTCCCTTGGAATACCCAGGCTCATTATTTTCAATGGGGAAGTAGCGATCCTCCGCCACGACTATTAATGGGAGACCTCGCATTGCATGCACTTTGTACGTGTTACGATGCTGCTGGCCGCATTGAAAGCAATGGGTGCTGCAAAGACAGACCACGCAGCAAGATAGAACGGGCCATGATTTGTTTCCTGCATTGCATTGCTCATTTGCATGACCCCATTCAAAAGAATGGGGTTTATATTTGTGCATCTAGCAGTGCACAAACCGTGCACGATTTTCTCGCCCATGTGAAGGCATGCCATCGCTTTGAATGCCTGTGATTAGTTCATCACATTGAATGACCATGATTGGTTCATTGAGTGCTGCAGTGATTGGCTGAGCAGCGGCACTTGAGAACCAATGAGAGTTATCGCTTTCTGGAGGCAGGATTTTTGAACCCCCTGACCAGGAAGCGCTGGCTGAAGACTACAGACAAATGTGCCGGACCTTTTGGAGGAGAAGTGCGGTTGAGCAGACAGCGCCTGTTAGGTGATGTATTGTTTTGTTTTTTTAATGCAGCTAGGGCTTATTTTAGGGACAAACAGTAGGACTTCCTACTGTAAAAGTTGCATCGCACTGCATGAAAACTGTGTTTTCTTGTGATGCGATGCAACAGAAAGGCAGGCTCCATAGGGAAACATGGGCTACAAAACATCGCAAATCGCGGCTGTATGGAGCTTGCAGCAATTTTTTCCGCAATGTAGCAGCCTACAAAACCATGCTAAAAGGAACCCATTGGAAAGCTTGGGCTTCACATACATGCGATTCGTAGTGATGTCGCATTGCAAGAAAATCGCACAATTGTGTCGCCTGTGTCAAAGCGGCCTAAAAACTGGATACACAAAGCGTGAGGCAAAACTCAGGCTGGAAATTTTTCAAGCACACATGGTGTCATTGGCGTGTCATACATCTGAGCGGTGACAGGGAGGTTGAAGGGCTCTGAAGATCTGTTTAGGTTTGGAACGTCTTGGTGATCCAAGGTCAGAAGCTCCACCTATTTGACCCTCTAAGATCTCCACGACCTGCCAGACATACTAGAAATGACATCTTAGAACTTGTAACCTCCTCTACATGCACTACATCCTGTAATCCTCTAATGAGACTAAAGCGAAAAGAGTTTAGCAGATTTGTTGATGCATCTAGTAGCCAGTAAACAGCCTTCTTCTGTCCAAACGAGTAGGCATCTTCTCCAGCTTCCTGCAGTATAAGAATAAAAACACAGAACATCCATTATCTGTTCCATCCCAGCAGGTTTCTCCCCCCTCACCCAGCGTTCAGATCTCATTGCCCGGTGGCAGCACTTATATACCACATTATCACTTACCATCAGGCTCTGGCGTTGTCCTTGGACGACTCGGATGACGTTTCTGAGGCTGTAAAAATGGGAAATTATTTAAAGTGAAATTCCACGTTAATATTTCACGGCGGAGCTGTAATAAGATGTAATGAGATGTAAGGGCTTGTTTACACTAGCATTGTTTCAACGCATCCAGTTTTACTTAAAATGGAAATTAGGAAATAGAAAGCATCCAAAAGGTTTCTTGTACCCATTTTCAATATTCAAAACAGTTCTGTTTTGTAGCTGCTCAGCCTGGGGAGGCTTTTCCTCTCCAATAATTGTGGCCCAGTGGTTAGCACTGCTGTCTTGCAATGCTTGGTCCTAGGTTCAAATCTCAACTTGGGCAACATCAACTTTGAAAAAACCAACATAGATGTCACTCTTGGCCAATCTAGAACCTACAACGCCAGTGCTGCTAGGCAACAGTGCTAACCACTGAGCCACCATGCTTGGTCATCCTTCTTTCTTCTCTGGAGAAGGAGGAGAACAAGAAACACAAAGAGAACATATAAAGTCCACGCAGATATTGTCATTGCTCAAATATGAACCTAGGATTGTAGTGCAACAAAGCAACGGTGGTGCAACACCCCAGAGGGGTACCTCGGACACTTGACTAACGAGGGGAACTGGGAGAGTTAAGTGTTGGCTTGTCACAGCAGCACTTACCAGGCTCCTTTCCCAGAGGGATGGATGACACGCAGCCAAGGCCAGAGCAGGATTGCAGGCCACCTTCAACACCCCTAGGATAGGGAATGCCAATAAACAGAATAATGGTGGTAGTAGTTGTCACAAGTGACGTCACCGTTCCAACACACCGGTATGCTACACGGTGGAGAATGAACACAGACACTGGTGTATAGTAACTTGGGTCCCCAGGAACGGTTAGGGCCCGGTATAAACTTTAATTGAAGTGACTTTGGCAAAACAATTATTTACAGCAATTCAGGTTCAATTCTTTGCAGTGCAGGTAAGAAAAGATATCAGAGATCGTGGAGGATACACAGGATGAAACCGGTTCTGTAAGGCACCGCTTCTGAACTGGGAGCACTCCGGAGGAGGAAGGGGGTAGGGGTCACTCCACAGACACTCCAGCAGTAATTATTCTACGCGGTGATCCTGGCTTTGGATAGCCTCATAGGAAAAACTTGTGGGTCTAAATTAGTACCTCTGCACTGGGTCTGTCTTAACAGAATTACTTAAGAATGCTCTCTCTCTTATGTTTTGGGGCTCACACCCCGTCCTCAGGCAGAGAGTTCCACAGTCTCACTGCTCTTACAGTAAAGAACCCCTTTCTGTGTTGGTGATGAAACCTGCTTTCTTCAAGGTGTAGCGGATGCCCTCTTGTTACCATCACAGTCCTGGGTATAAACAGATCATGGGAGAGATCCTTGTTTTGTCCCCTCATGTGTTATACATAGTTATTTGATCGCCCCTTAACCGTCTTTTTTCCAGGGTAATAATCCTAATTTTGATAGCCTCTCTGGGTATTCCAGTCCTCTTAGTTGCCCTTCTTTGTACCCCTTCAACTGCTGCAAAATTCTTCCTGAGCACCGGTGTCCAGAACTGCACACAATATTCCATGTGAGGCCTGACAAGTGCCTTATATAGTGGAAGAATAATGTTCTCATCCCTCGCCTCTATACCTCTTTTAATGCACCCCAAGACTTTATTACCCTGTTTTCTAGAAAATAAGACGGTCTTATATTAATTTTTGCTCCCAAAGATGTGATAGGTCTTATTTTCAGGGGATGTCTTATTTTTTCATAAAGAAGAATTCACATTAATTGTTGAACAAAAATAATGAACATCTATTATATACTGTAAAGTAGTTGTCATCACAAACCAGCATAACCAGACAAACTGTGATTCCTATCAAGAATTTCTTGTTCCTTTTATTTTCCATGTACACACTGTCTGGGTACTGTAACAATCACCCCCTAAAGAATCAAAGTGACACTCTGGTTGCCGGACACACAGACAGGGCCACAAAAAATAAGGGCTATAAAGTACCTGACTCCCACACACTGTCTGAAGACTGTAACGATCACCAACAGCAGTTCCTGGACCACTTATACAGCAGGGACGGTATTGCAGCTTCCGGCCACCAGTGGGAGCTTATCACAGCAGACTCACACAGCAGGGACAGAGCTAGGCCTTACTTTCAGGGGAGACCTTATATTTAGCACTTCAGCAAAACCTCTACTAGGTCTTATTTTCAGGGGATTACTTATTTTCAGGGAACGCGGTAGCTTTTGCATCAGATGACTGGCATTGATTGCTCCAGTTAAAGCTACAATCTACTAGTATTCCCAGGTCTTTTTCCATATCACTTTTTCCTAATAGTACCCCATTTAGTGTATTTAATTTATATTGGTGACATCCGTTTCTCATCCGTTTACTCCATTGCAGTTTGACACTTCTTCTATCTGCCTTAATAATAAGATTTCAGTTTTTTCTGTTGCTTTTGGTGGTCTATAGAAAACCCCTATCAGTATTTTGTTATTTTTTTTCTCCCTGTATTTCTACTCACAAAGATTCCACGTGTCCATCTCCTGCCCCTATATCCTCCAGTAGCCCCAGCATTAAGTAGGATTTAACGTACATACATACCCCTCCCCCTTTCTGTTCCACACGGTCTCTTCTGAAGGGATTGTAAACCTGTAAATTCAACGCCCAATTACACTTATCATCAAGCCATGTTTCCGTTATTCCCACTATGTTGTAATTTTCATCAGTCATTCTCGCTTCAAGCTCACCCACTTTACCGATCAGACTTATTGCATTAATTGTATCACCGTGACAGGCAAATATCCCAATGAATCGAACAAATAGATCACCGATGGGAATCACTGATAAATAAAATATAACTTTTAATATATTTGATTAAAAAATGCGCGATTAGAACAACTAAAATTCGTGCCTCTTATTTTTTGAAAGAACAGCACTGGTATATTTTATGCCTAAAGTTTAATTCGTTGTGTCCTCATAACACCTTATAAATTGGGAGTAATACCACTACACTAGAGTCCTCAACACGGATCATCCAGTGTTTGGTGTAATTTGAAATTTCATAGGTAGTCTCAATTGCGGACACCAAATCACAACACCAAATAAATATTGGTTTCGTTTGATCAATAGCCAGTTATTTGCAGTAAGATATAAACTGCAATCAAACGCCAAATTGGGTCCCCCAAGTCAGGTTTAGAATTATTGGACACTAAACCCGGACATTCAAATGTCTGGGGCTGCACTCAAGCATATACATATAGCGCTATATTCCCTACTAAAGCATAGATGTCCAATGTATTGTTCATTTAGTCCGTAGCGGACACATAAACTGAACTAATCCATACAGGACACTACATAAAGGGTAACCTTCGGGAATATTAGATACACTCTTTTTTTCCCCCTTTCTAGCGATATTCTATCCCGAATGTACCCCATAGAAGAGTGATTAACACCACTCATAGTGCAAGGGCTCTAAATCAATTAGCCTGATATATAGATATCATGGGTGGTTTTTTCTAAGTCCCTTATTTGGCTCCACTGCATCACTATTGTCACCAGGTGCTTGGTAAAATGACCCCTGTGATGCAATGAGAGCTGGTCTCTGTATAGATACGCTCAGCTCTTGTTCATTTACACTGTTTATACACTTTCCCTGGTAAGGGTATGATCATAGCCAACACAGGACCCTGGTTACAACGTCCAGCAAGGCTAAAACCCCCTCAAGAGCATAACACTACACTACCGACGCGTTTCTGCGGCTAACACTAGGTTAGCCGTGTCATCAGGGTAGTATTTGTACGTTAGTTACGGCCACAAGTAGTGAGCAGCCTGACGGGCTGCAATCAAATGAACATGGACGGTATGACACCGCTCTCTAGGGCTTTAAGAAGTAAAGACCCCGCCTCCCTTCACAAGGGGCTCATCCAGCTACTCCAATCAGCTTGTCTTGTCACTTCCCACCGCTCCGAGGTATCGCGGTGGAATAGCGATCTCGCGTATGCGCAGTGTCTGCGGCGCGCCGGCCGCCAGCCATGCCAACCAGCGCTGGCCGGAAGAACATGGTGACGTGACGTTACCGCGGCAACGCAGACGCTGGCCTCCGGACGTGGAATAAGATGACTTAACGCTGAACTCAGGTTACCCTTGATAGGACAATAGGCAGTCTTCAGAGTATGTAGACAGCATTCACAAGGTAGTCACAAGAACACAGTGATTCTTTATCAAGAAGGGTCATCATGATGACATATTTAATGATACTGGATTATGCATCAGCTTGATTTACCAGCCATTGAATACATTATATCTGCAGAGCAAGCTTTTGTGCAATCATTAAAGCTGCTCCCGATGTTTGTTTCCTTGTTTATTCACATGGATGTATACATGCCATCATTTCCATGTTGTCCCTATTCAGGGAACATAGATGTACTTGTTCATCATGTACTGGTGTACCATTCCAGTTTTGTATACTGTTTGATGACACAGAACCTTCTCTCAATTATTTCTGTGCATTCATATTGTTATTGATTAGCATATATAGTGTTATACGCATAACGCTTTTCCACATAAGACCCAAACCAGATGATTTACAACGATAGTTGTTTCACCGTCTGGTCAGGAATATCTATGCTAATTCCAAGCCCTAAAAATCATATAAAGGCAGAAAAAGAAAGGGTCTCATTCAGTCCTTTAGGGGCACAGCAATCCAGTTGATGTATCCATCGCACTTCTTTCTGCAATAGCTTCTGATCTAAATTACCCCTTCTTCCGTTATCACAAATTTTTTCCATGCCTTGAAATTTAATGCATTGCGGGTCATTGTTGTGTTTATCTCGATTGTGTGTGGCCACACTGGTGTTATCACCTCTGTTAATATTGCCAATATGTTCTAGTATGCGTCTCCGCAAATGGCGCGTGGTTTTCCCAATATAGGGAGCCTGCACACGAACGGAATTTCCAGTGCGTTATTTTAGGCACATTATCTGCCCCAGACCGGAGCCAATATACTCCTATGAGGATCCGCAGTTGTCCCCAGACGGACGGATTTGTATCGCGTTTTTTCAAGCGCTTGAAAAAATCTGCGACCTGTTCTAATTTGGGTCGGATTCTGCGCGTGAAGCCTCCAATACAAGTGAATGGCTGCCTGCACACGAGCGGGTCGGATCCGGCAGCGAGAATTCTCGCCGCGGGACCCGACCCGAGAGCCTGCAGTGACGAGCGCGTACTCTCCCGCGCCTGGCGGACCCAGCTCTTTCGTGTGCCGGCTGCCACGCAGCCGGTGCATGCGCAGACCGGAGCCAGCGGCCGGGTGAGTGTGTGCCCCGCACAAAAATAAGACATGTCGCGGCCGTCTGCATAGGAGTGCGTATTGTAATGCACTCCTATGCAAACTTTCAGCGGCGGAAATCCCGCGGGAAATCCCGCGGCGGGATTTCCGCCCGTGTGCAGGCGGCCATAGGGTGCCCGCAGGCACTGCGCATGCGCGAGATTGCTACTCCACCGCGATACCTCGAAGCGGTGGGAAGTGACAAGACAAGCTGATTGGAGTAGCTGGACGAGCCCCTTGTGAAGGGAGGCGGGGTCTTTACTTCTTAAAGCCCTAGAGAGCGGTGTCATACCGACTATGTTCATTTGATTGCAGCCCGTCAGGCTGCTCACTACTTGTGGCCGTAACTAACGTACAAATACTACCCTGATGACATGGCTAACCTAGTGTTAGCCGCAGAAACGCGTCGGTAGTGTAGTGTTATGCTCTTGAGGGGGTTTAGCCTTGCTGGACGTTGTAACCAGGGTCCTGTGTTGGCTATGATCATACCCTTACCAGGGAAAGTGTATAAACAGTGTAAATGAACAAGAGCTGAGCGTATCTATACAGAGACCAGCTCTCATTGCATCACAGGGGTCATTTTACCAAGCACCTGGTGACAATAGTGATGCAGTGGAGCCAAATAAGGGACTTAGAAAAAACCACCCATGATATCTATGTATCAGGCTAATTGATTTAGAGCCCTTGCACTATGAGTGGTGTTAATCACTCTTCTATGGGGTACATTCGGGATAGAATATCGCTAGAAAGGGGGGAAAAAAGAGTGTATCTAATATTCCCGAAGGTTACCCTTTATGTAGTGTCCTGTATGGATTAGTTCAGTTTATGTGTCCGCTACGGACTAAATGAACAATACATTGGACATCTATGCTTTAGTAGGGAATATAGCGCTATATGTATATGCTTGAGTGCAGCCCCAGACATTTGAATGTCCGGATTGAGTGTCCAATAATTCTAAACCTGACTTGGGGGACCCAATTTGGCGTTTGATTGCAGTTATATCTTACTGCAAATAACTGGCTATTGATCAAACGAAACCAATATTTATTTGGTGTTGTGATTTGGTGTCCGCAATTGAGACTACCTATGAAATTTCAAATTACACCAAACACTGGATGATCCGTGTTGAGGACTCTAGTGTAGTGGTATTACTCCCAATTTATAAGGTGTTATGAGGACACAACGAATTAAACTTTAGGCATAAAATATACCAGTGCTGTTCTTTCAAAAAGTAAGAGGCACGAATTTTAGTTGTTATGATCGCGCATTTTTTAATCAAATATATTAAAAGTTATATTTTATTTATCAGTGATTCCCATCGGTGATTTATTGCATTAATTGCCATACAATTTATATGGTTGTTTTTGTTCTTTAAATTAATTTGGCTATTAATGGTACTATTGGCTGATTTGTCAGTTCTAACTGTACTAACCCCACCACCTGCTCGACCCCCATTCCCATTACTTGGCCCCAGGTCACTATCTACACTGCTTACCCCCCTATTTCTCTTTTTGCTCTCCCCAGTCCCTAGTTTAAACAATCCTTCAGTCTTCTAGCCACCCCCCCCCCCAGCAGTGCTCCACCCTCCCCATTAAGAGGCAGCCCATCCCTACGGTAGAGCCTGTAGCCAACAGCAAAGTCAGCCCAATTCTCCAGGAACCCAAACCCCTCCTTCTTACACCAACTCTGGAGCCACTTGTTTACCTCCTTAAGATCCTGCTGCCTTTCTAGCGTGTCTTTTGGTGCAGGTAGTATTTCCAAGAGAGCTTCCTTGGAGGTCATAGCCCTAAGCTTGGATCCTAGGTCCCTGAAATCGTTTTTGAGGGTCCTCCATTGAACTCTAATTTGGTCATTGGTGCCAACGTTCACCATGACCACTGGACCCTCACCAGCCCCTCCCAGTAATCTGTCAATCCGATCCGCGATGTGTCAAACTCGAGCGCCAGGAAGACAACACACCGTTTGACGATCCCGGTCTTTATGGCACTTCTTTCCCCCTTATAATTAAGTCCCCCACCACTAGGACCTGTCTAGTCTGCACTGTGCTCCTTGTCCCCTTCTTACTGGAGCAGTTATCCCCCTGCCGTTCAGAGGGCATGTCGTGCTGCAGCGGTGCTGGCTCTGTAATGGCATCCCCCTCGTCTGCCAACGTTGCAAACTTGTTGGGTTGTGCCAGTTCAGGACTAGCCTTTCTGGTTCTCTTCGCTCTACCCCTCCTTCTATCTGTCACCCAGCTAGCTGCCTGCTCCCCCTGCTCTTTTGTACTACCGCCCCCACCTCTACCCCAGCGAGCGCCTGCTCAGTGAGCAGCAAACTCCTTTCAATGTTGTCAATGGATCTCATTGTTGCCAGTCGCACATTTAGATCCAGGATTTGGGCTTCCAAATGTGCTACGAACACGCATCTTGCACAACAACATACATCCTCGATCGGCTGATGAAGGACCGCATACATCGCACAAGTAGCACACTGGATGACATTGCCAGGCATGGAGCGCATCCTAATGGAGATCTACAATTTACTTCTGGAAGTAGTGAATATAGACTAGATCACTCCAAGCATTCCTCCGCTCATACGCAACCTCTGACACTTCTCCGCCCGTGCACAACCGCTCATACTCCTCCGCCCGTGCACAAACGCTCATACTCCTCCGCCTGTGCGCAACCGCCCACACTCCTCCGTCCGTGCTCAACCGCTCACACTCCCCTGCCCATGCGCAACCGCTCACACTCCTCCGCCAGTGCACAACCGCTCACATTCCTCCGCTGTGCGCACACCGCTCACACTCCTCCGCTGAGCGCAGCCGCTCATACTCCTTCGCTGTGCGCAGCTGCTCACACTCCTCCGCCTGTGTGCAGCCGCTCACACTCCTCCGTCCGTGCACAACCGCTCACACTTCTCCGCCCATGCGCAACCGCTCATAGCGATTCTCCGCTCGCAGGAATCAAATTTTGGTATGTGTTATTCCGCAACGGCCATGGACAGGGGCCCTAAAGGGGATGAAAGTCAGGCACTCAAAATGGCCCGACTCCGGATGCATACACTCTGTTTTAGAGCCGCCAGGGCCAGCTTCATTCTTAAGTAGGGGGGAAACTGTAGTGACCCAGAACATCATCCTGGTCCCCTCCATAAATGCCATACATGTTTTGTCCTATGTAGATGCACTGTGCAAAGCTTGTCCTGTTATATCCAGTGCGTGTGTGTTGCACAGCTGCAGCGCTTGAGAGGTTAACTCCAATAAAATCATTGCCTGCTTGTGAATGTATCGGTCTGTAATGTCATGTGGTATGAGTGAAGGTATGAATAGGAGTGATTGAGAGCAGGAAGAGGTCTTCAATCTGTGTCCAGGGGTCTTTCATCTTGTCTACCTGAGAGAGTGCTAACACAGAGCCACGTGGAAGCACCTTTAGCTTCCATGTAGGTGAAGATGGAAGAGAAGGAGAGATATCCCATAGCGATTGGAGTCTGGATGTGAGCGGAGTGAGTCCCAATACCCTAAGAGAGAGAATCCCCTAATAATTCTGTATACAGAGGCCCATCGTTCAGGTACTAATTCAGACCACAAGTTTTCCTGTGCAAAGTCAGGATCATCGCATAGAGGTACACTACTGAGACACACCCACGTGCCTGCCATGTGGGGTATTATTGTAAATCCTTTAAAGCAAATAATTACTGCCAGAGAGTCTGCGGAGTGACCCCTACCCCCAGTCCAGGAGCGGTACCTGACAGATAACGTGGACTGTAGAACTGGTTTCATCCTGAGTATCTTTCCTACCTCTGAGCTATAGTCTGCTTACACTTAGAAGAATTGTACCTGCCTTTTTGTAAATAATTGTTTGCCAAAGTTATACCATATAAACTTATACCGGACCCTAACTCTTCCTGTGGACCCGAGGTACTATACACAAGCCTCTGTGTTTTAGTCTCCGCCGTGTAGCATACCGGTCTGTGGGAATGGTGGCGTCACGAGTGATAACTACTACCCCCCTCATCCCGTTTATTGGCACTCCCTTTCTTAGGGATGTCGAAGGTGGTCTGCAATCCTGCTCTGGCCTTGGTTGTGTGCCATCCCTCAGGGAAGAGAATCTGGTAAGTGCCACCGTGACAAGCCAACACTTAACCCTCCCAGCTCTCCACGTTAGTCAAGTGTCCGGGGTACCCCTCTGGGGTGTTGCACATCCACATAAGAAAAACATGTATGACATTTATGGAGGGGACCAGGATGATGCGCTGGGCCACTACAGTGGTAATGACTAAGCCATCATGCTTTCTCCTTCTACCTCCTCCTGTAGAGGAGAATAAGAAGAAAGTTAAGAAGAAGATGGAAGTGAAGCGGAAGTAGGGGAAGGAGAATAAGAAGAATATATTCTCCTCCTCCTCCGGAGAAGGAAGAAGAATGAGGAGGAAGACGCTTAATGGCTAAGTAGCTAGTCCCATAATGCTGGGGTTTTAGGTTCATGTCTATTTATCTACATGGAGGTTGTATGTTCTCATTGTCTTCTTTCTTGTCTTTCTATAGAGAAGGTAAAAGAAAAACAAACATGGTGGCTCAGTTTATTAGCAGTGCTGGAGCTGTAGGTTCAAATCTGACCAAGGGTGATCGCTGTATTGGGTTTTTCAAAATTGATGTTGCCCTGGTTGAGATTTGGACCTAGGACCCCAGAATTGCAAGGCAACAGTTCTAACCATTCATTGAAGAGCCACAACCCCAGAAAACGTATTGTCTTCCAGTTCCATTCGTCGCCCCCCCCCCCACCCCCTTCCTTGAATATAATGCCATAAAAAAGGATCCACCTATATTGTATTTCCGAAACTGGAAACAAAAGTTCAGCAGTCTGCGCTACTGATCCAGTGTAAAAAACAGAAAATACAGAAGTGGATGGAAACTTTTCAATACATTTCTATGGACTTGAAAACGGAAATTCTGTTTTACTGTTCCCACAATGGACAAGCAAGAATGAAAACGCTTGTGTGAACGAGGCCTTAGTCTGAAGTGGAGTAACTGTAAATATCATGCTTTACTGGTTTTGCGATTAGGTTAATTCTGCTGTCATCTGACTTTACAACATTCACTGAAAGGCCCTTTTTTTAGAGCCCCCGACCCTCCATTCTTGAAGCTTCCCTGTACGGACATTCCCCCGTGATCCCGAAGAGCAGCATGAAATCACATGACTTGACTTCCAGCGAGGCCAGGTCATTGGTGCTAGATTAGTCGGGGTCTCACCGCCAACCACGGAGGTTTGCTTATGCCCCATTTAGACGGGCTGAGCTGTTGCGCAAACAATGTTGGACAGCTCGTCCCAGTGATGCTTGTTCTGCGCTGTCACACATTTAGATGAACGACTGCTGTTTACATTGAACGGCTCCTTGTTTGGTTTTCTGCATACATCTACATGGGACGATTATCGTTCAAATGCCCTCGGGAGGGGGGGGGGAATTTGAACGATTCTAAACCATAATTGTCCCATGTAACGGTATGGAGAGTATACAGA
This sequence comes from Eleutherodactylus coqui, assembly GCF_035609145.1. Lineage (NCBI taxonomy): Eukaryota > Metazoa > Chordata > Amphibia > Anura > Eleutherodactylidae > Eleutherodactylus > Eleutherodactylus coqui. The sequence continues at coordinate 73,977,881 of NC_089846.1, forward strand.
TAATGGCGTGATCTAGAACACACATTCAGAGAAAGGGGATCCTGCGGACGGAAACAACTCATTACTAAAAGAGGGTCGGAGGAGGATGTCAGGAATTGTTCTAATGAACAGGCAAGGCACAATCAAATGAATTGTAGCAAAAAACACTGCTGGGGCTCCAATAAACCCTGTCAGGTGTGAACAATCCAGGCTGCTGGAGATGGAGAAGGATGTTTTCACAGGGAACGGCGTATTAGGCAAAAACGTGGCATATGCCATCCCGGAAGTCCGCAGAACAATCCGTATTGCCAATTGTGGGTTTTGATGCAGAATTGCCACCTCAAAGTCCTCACATTAGTAGAGCAGATTTTGGTGCAGAATATTCCGCAAGAGGGTACTGTATTTTTTCTGTGTATAAGATGTTCTTTTTTGACAAATATTTTGCTCAGAAATCGCGCAGCGTCTTATACACGGGATGCAACATTCTAATGTAAGTTTTACGGGTAGCGGGAGCTGTTAGGGCTGCGTCACACTACCAGAGCAGGGAGGCAGGGAAGCAGCATGCAGAGCAGCAGCGTAATGAAGTAGGGCAGCGGTGCGGGTAGGTGAGTATGCCTGCACCCACATATGAACAACACAGTCTACTCATCAGCCATCTCCTCTCAGCGTTGCCCGGATGGTCTTCTGTCTCCTGCGTTTGGTCCCCATAGCACCCTTTAAACAGCAATCTCTCGCGAGACAGCGGGGGTGCTGTGAAGAGCTACAGAGACCTGTCGGGCAGCACAGGGACCTATAGTGGGATTTAAACATAGAATACTATGCACTATATACTACTATACACTGTTTTATGTTTAAACTCTTTTTTTTAATTTTGGGTGGGAATGTAGGGGGTGCATCTTATACACGGGGGCGTCTTATACATGGAAAATTCGGTATATTTATAACATAATACGCCGTCGCGTGAGGGACACCACGATGAACTGCTACAGGTCTAAAGGCTAAAGGAGGTCCACTGTGCTACCAGATGGGGGTCTCCAATAAAGTGGCCAGTCAGTGTCATGGTTATCTGAGCTCCCACAATGCACTGCTCTCTGATAATAGGTAAGCACTAGCATTAAAGGTAACTGTACTTTACAAAACCTCTTGACATGTCATACAAATATGTTAAAAGTTCCCATCGGCCGGCGTCTTGCTGCCAAGACCCCCAACGAGCGCTAGAACAACTCAGCAGTAACGCTTGTCCACGTGACATCTCTGCTCACTAGCTGGAGAGCAGCTCAATAGGAAGTCTATCAACCCGCCTTCAACTAGCGAGCAGAGATCGCCCAGCTGAGCTCTTGCCCTGCTTTCTTCCAGTGATTGTTGGGATCCCAGCACCCGGACCCCACAATCAAAACTTTGAACATGTCCCTGTGACACTTTAAAGATCTCTAATCGGGGGTCACTTCAGTTGTGATGGGAAGAACAGCACAGCAGACAGCACTATTACTGCTGTTGAAAGGAGGGAAATCATAAAGGGGTTGTCCAGGGGTAGAAACACATGGCTGCTTTCTTCCACACACAGCGCCACCCTTGTCTGGGGGGTTGTGTGTGGTATTGCAGCTCAGCTCATTCACCTGCAGTACCACATACAACCCCCAGACAAGGGTGACGTTGTGTTTGGAATAAAGCAGCCATGTGCTTCTAACCCTGGACAACCACTTTAATGGAACCCTAATGGACCCGATTCTAAATGAATCAGTCAGCATCAGATCCAGAAAAGCTTCATGGCTTCCATTATAAACAGAAGCCATGAGACCAGTGTGAATAGGACCTTACAAAGGTTTCAGTGCAGATGTGAACTGTGAAATACAGAAAAATATTCAAAATGTGATGTTATAATAGAGATGTCAGTGATGTCCTATATGCAGAGTGTAGTGATTACACTATATACAGGGCTGTCCCAGCCATATACTGTGCACCTCTCAGCGTATACAGAATACTCACTGATGGTTGCCTTGTAGCCGGATGCCTTTTCTGAAATAAGAGAAGATGGAATTAGGAGGAACAATCACATCCGACAAATGTCACCAGTCATCCCCCTCCATTATCACCGCGGCCATGGCGGATGACGGAGGGGCGGACATGACAGACACGTTGGGTAGATGCCGGCACCTCCAGGGATCTGCTGACAATCTAGCACGAGGGGACAGACAAAGATTATGCGGTGATGAAAGAGCATGAGGGGCTTTATATGTCCTACTGTAGAGATAAACGCACGCTCAGCTGATTTCTATGGAGTCACTTTGGATTTAATGCAAAATCTGCAAGGATTCCACAACAAGTGCGTGGCAAAGTCCGCCATGTGAACATGGCCTTGTGGGGAGGACAAATATATAGGTAATTGCACTACAATGTGGAACAATTCAGGGCGTCAGTGACATGACGAGGCTGCAGGGTCAGAGGAGACAGTACTAGAGGCAGCGGCCCCATGTAGGGTAGAATGATATATAGTTACCGGTCAGCCACTTACTTTTATATAGCAGAACTCCGCCAATGGCGACACCAAGAAGAGTGATGACGACCACCACCGTTACGACCACAGGGGTCACCCAAACACATGCAGCCCCCCGGGCGGTAGAATGATATATAGTTACAGGTCAGCTACTTACTTCTATATAGGAGAACTCCGACAATGGCGACACCAAGAAGAGCGATGACGACCACCGCCGCTATGACCACAGAGGTCACCCAGACACTCGGCCGTTCTGGTTCTGGATAGAAAACAGAGGGATAACTATGAGCTGCGGATCTTACTGAGAGCTTCATGTATCACAGATCCATGTGGCAGTCTCCCCCACTGCAGGAAGGACATGTCTAGTGGAACATACATGTAGTGTTACATGTGCAGGACCTAGATTTACTTCTGTTCTTGCAACTCCCCCTAAGTATTTGGCCGCGGATTTTGCTGGGGGTCCAACCAAAATTCGTCATATGTGAACACACCCTTAGCATGTATTCTGTAGCTCGCGGCTCTTCAACGCCCACCTGATTTCCTGTATGGGTGACTACCAGAACGGTAGCAGCTTATCTTCCATGGGGACAAATGATCCGGCAAGTTGAAATATGGCTGAGCCATTTTTCCCTATGTCATCCGCTGTTGGTGGCGGTTGGGAGGTTGCAGAACGCATGACATGATCGTCTGATTCAGCCTATGTTTATCTAAGGTGCATGTATCCAAATCTGTTCCCGTCATCCGACTAAAGATACTACTCACCCCAGTTCACAAGGAGCGGCGCCCCCAGGCTGCTGTGATCCACATAACAGGAGTAGCTGTCGCCCTCTTTGGGGGTCACTTCCACACTGACCCTGATCTGATAGGTGCCATCAGGATTGGGGAGGACATGGGTGGTCTGATATGTGGGAACGTCGTCCACCTCGTTCTTCATCCACTTCACATCCACGGCTCGGGGGTGAAATCCGTACACGAGACAGTGGAGCATCATGATGTCATCGCTGTCCCGACCGGAAACCTTCACCTGTGGCCGGACTGAGAGGGAAAAAGGAAAATATAAATGATCCTCTACAGCCTCCTCTGTACAATCAGCAGGGTTGATCAATCGTTTTGCGTTATAGGGATGTCTGTATTTAGTTGTTTGGGATTTTTATGATTATATCTAAAAAGTTGATTTCTGTGTATGAGTAGCTTAATGTCAGATTTATGGTGGGGTGGAATGCCTTAAATCTCTCAAGGTCTGAAGGAGGTTGGGAGGGGTGTCTTTAGGGAGGGTGCCCCTTGGGGGTAGAATGCTTGGGGGCTGGGTGGGTCAGGGGATGGCATCGCCTCTGTCCCGGGGGTTGGGGTGTGTACCTAGAAGGGGTGCTTTTCCCAATAATTGCTTTAAAGGCTTGGTAAAATTCATACATTGATTTGAAGGAATGCTGCCATCCAATAGGTGGCGCTGCAGAGGTATTGTTCCATCTTCCTCATGTGCAGGTCTGAAGGAAACATAACACACAGGCCTGTCACCTCCTTGCACCAATGTAGAGATCATAAAACTGTCACATTCTTTGTCAGTGGACTGATTATTTACTTCTCTGCCCATCTTGTCTGGTACAAATCAGTCTCACACTTCTGCCTTTTCGTGTGTGAACATTTGTATTTATATATAGGCCCCATCCAAATCTGTTCCATCAGCCTGAGGAAGAACTCCGAGAGGTTGGAAAGTTCACTATAACATCATGTATTTGTTAGCCAGTAAACGGTATCATATCTACAAGATTACTTGGTTTCTCTTACTGCCACTGAACACACTGGGTGATGTGAGAGGAAATGAAAAAAACATCAGGGGGCACCATAGCAAATATGAAACACCAGGGGGCGCAATTACATGTGTCTAACACCAGGGGGCACCATAACAAGTGTCTAACACCAGGGAGCGCCATAACAAATATGAAACACCAGGGAACGCCATAACATGTGTTTAACACCAGGGGGCGCCATAACGTGTGTGTAACACCAGGGGCATCATAACAAGTGTGTAACACCAGGGGGCACCATAACAAGTGTGTAACACCAGGAAGCACTATAACATGTATGCAACACCAGGGGGCACAATAACATGTATGTAACACCAGGGGGCACTATAACATGTGTGTAACACCAGGAGGCACCATAACATGTGTGTAACACCAGGAAGCACTATAACATGTATGTAACACCAGGGGGCAAAATAACTAGTGTGTAACACCAGGAAGCACTATAACAACTGTAGTGGCCCAGGCCCCAGTACATCTATTCCTGGCCCCCTCCATAAATGTCATACATGTATGTCCTATGTTGGTGCTCTGTGCAAAAATGTCTAGTCATTGTTATGTGTATTGCACAGCTGCAGCAAGTGAGAGGTTAAGCCTGGGAGATGCTTGCAATGTATCAATTATGTCCTGTCATGTGGTAGGAGTGAGAATATAAATAGGAGTATGTGAGAGGGTCCATTCTTCTGGGTTCCTGAGCGTGCCAGCCACATGGGGGTACCTTCAACTTCCATGTGGTGAAGAATGGAGGAGGACCGTTTCAGGGGACCTGAGGCTTGTTACTTTTGTCTGCGGCTCTATTATTTACCATCGAGGGTCACACCGGTGGGTAACGGAATGGTGGCATCACCCGTGACATCCGCTCTCCCTGTTCCCCAGTTTATTGGGCATCCCTAGCCTAGGGGTGCCTGGTAGAGGCCCAGCGCTGCTCTAGCGAGGCTACGTGTATTCCCGGGTAAGTGCCACCGTGACAAGTGACCACTCTACCCTCCCAGCTCCTCAACGTGTGCCTTGTGTCTGGGGTCACCCTACGGGATGCTGCACAGGTCTGTAACACCAGGGGTGCCATAAAAAGTGTGTAACACCAGGGGGCACCATAACAAGTGTGTAACGCCATGAAGCACTGTAACAAGTATGAAACACCAGGGGTGCCATAACAGCAATATCTAGAGCATTTTTTAAGTGATTACTATTGAAGAACTGTCCTGTTTTTGGTTTCCATGTACTTTAGCATTTACTTATACTTAATTTAGTTTTAAAGCTACTAACAAAAAATGAAATGTTTATTACACTTTTTACACCATTCACTAGTGCTGCAAACTAAGTATATATAGTCCAGTTTATTACAGTTGTGGGGGCACTGCCCCTACTATGGAGATCCTGCTTAGGCAGTAAACGCTCCATTATCTCTGAACATAAACGAGCAGCATTAGACTGGCCCGCCACGGGCTCCTCCCGTAGTCCCTGGGCAGCTGCCATGGTGCTTGTGGGGTAGACAGGCCCCAAGGCTGAGAGGACCCGCCCTCATGCCAATCCTTGGTTTCCCGTTCTGGAATTATAACTAGTGTCCCTCTTTCCCACAATTAAAAATAGTGTGGGCCCCCATGGCTCAAAACTCAGTCCAGCAGTACAACCATCAGCTCACTCAGTACTGCCTGACTAGCGCACTCTGTGATACCCAATTCCTTCCCCGTTGCCGGCAATCACAGAACAGGAAGGGCTGAAGATGGGGGAAAAGTCAAGTGTAAAAGAGCGCATCAGTCAGGCAGTACCGAGTATATAGTTGTATTGCTGGCCAGAGTTTCAGCACCACAGGGGCCTGCACTACGTCTTATTGGAGAAATGAGGGGTGGACTGTTACTTACTGGACTACAGGGGGTTGGAGCACTATTACTAATTGGGGGGAAAAAAAGGGATCACTTTTACAAAGGCACAGCAGGGGCACTATTATCAAGCGGGGCCACAGTGGGGGCACTATTACCAAGTGGGTCACAGAGAGGGCACTGTTACCAAGTGGAGTCACAGAGGGGGCACTGTTACCAAGTGGGGTCACAGAGGGGGGCACTATTACCAAGTGGGGCAACAGAAGGGGGGGGGTTATATTATTATGAAGGTGATCTAAGAGGAGGGGGTAGTGGCAAGATGGGTAAAGTGTGTATAGATGAGCTGTGGCTAGAAGAAGCCATGGTCTCCATAGGGATCTGGACTCAGATAGATAAGGAAAGGGAAAGGGAATGGAAATGTCACTAGTTTGAGAAGACGGCACCTGTGATCCCTGGAGGTAACTGCACTCCAATCACTATCACAGTCTAGAAATGGTATCTGACCATTATATTGTGACTACATCATTTAGAGGTATACTGGAGCTACACTGAGCCCAACATGGTATAAAAGTTGTAGAATATCTGAGTTCTACATGTACCCCTAGACAGGGGTGGAAGACAAAACTTACAGCATCTGCCTGGGATTTGGCGGGACTCAGGTTATGCTTAATTCTGTATTGATGGAAGGTGGGTCCTTGGAATGATTTCCTCTCGTGGGCCCAAGTTGACCCAATCTATATGTATCCTAACAGGACAAAGAGAAGCACTTGGGACAATATGAGGGACTTCTGGCGGTGCGGTTGGACTGTACCTCTCTTTTCCAGGTCTTCTCTCCCATACTCCATGAGTTCTTTCAGAGCACTGATACATTCATCTTCTAGGTAATGCTTGCTCATCTTCCCCGCCTGAATCTCGTGACTGTTGATCCTCTGCGTGGTGACCAGAGCCTGCTTCATGGTGGCGGCGTACATCCACGTCTGAGTGTCTAGGAACAGAAACTCTCTGCCATCATATCCATGCTGCTCGTAGCCCCGGATGCTGCCGTCATCTCCCAGCTCACAGCCGTACGTCACCTGGTAGAAATGGAGGCCTACGGACGGCACAGGACATGATATATTAGGAAAAACACGGCAATTCTGTATAGAATAGCGCAGTGGATCCAAATGAACTTTCATCTTAAAATGCGCAATAGTTTATGACAATGACTCCTGCTGGATGTCGGATCTTCAGATACTTCTGACTAATTTTACACCACTTATTAGTTGGCTTATTTTACAACAGTTTTTACATTAAACTTTTGGCACATTTTGGCACAATGACGCATTAATGCCATGCTGTCCTTCCCATGACGCTGTGTCTCTTCCAACAAAGCCACGCCCTCTTTTGGAAAAGAAGAAAACACATCATAAATGTGGCGCAATTTGCAGCAGAAAATGTGCACATTTTCAATAGTAAATCTGTTCCACTGATCGCTATGTGCCCTTCTGTTAGGACCGCGCTCGTTGTTGCGTTAAAGGGTAACAGAGCCGTGACGGGATGGGAACAAACCGCAAGCTTTCAGTTTTTAAAAACCCATTGAAATTAGTGGGGTAAATGGGCACATTGAATTATGTTTTAATTCACTACTTCTGCTCCAAAAAAAGGAAACGGCGAGTCAGGAAGCCCTAACAGAATTCAAATGCAGGTCGGGACAAAGTCTTTTTTGCATGTTTATGTGTGCACAAAATTTGCGTGTGCAACACGCAGAGAATAGAACCCATTGATTTCATAGAGTTTGTTCTAACTTTATTTTCTGCGCAAAAAAAAAAAGTGCATGTAATATGCAACGGGATGCGCAATATGCTGCACAATTCTGCAGGAAAAAAACGACTCTGAAACTCATTAGGCTAAATAGCCCTTTAAATTGGTGAGTAAGTTGTGTCCTGTGCACAAAATAAAACACCCCGTAAGCGGATAGAGTACAGTGAAATATGTCCATATGTGTGCAAAAAAAGCCTTGTACATAGCACAACGTATTTGCGCTACGGTGTGTGCCAAAACGCATACACCTATGTGAAGGAGTCCTTAAGGGGGTTGTTTGGTTCACTTGACAATATCCCTTTAATATAGCTGCCTGTAGTAAAAGAATAAACTGAGTTGTACTTACCCCTCCCCGGCTGCCAGGACCAGCCCTGCAGCCCCGCTACGGTCCTGGGGATTGTCGTGACAGCTGCCGCCACCAGAAGTCAGGGGTTTGGGAACGTCACTGCAGCCTCACCTGACCTTTGGTGGTGGCAGCTATCACAACAACCTCAGGACCATAGTGGGGCTACAGCGCTGGGTCCTGGCAGCGGGGAGGGATGTTGTCCGGTAATTGGACAACCCCTTTAATTTTCAGATCTAAATAAAAAAAACAAGAGCTGGGAGCTGGTTGGGATCTATGATGTTGGGCGTTTGGCCCAGTAGACCGACAGTCAGACACTCATCCGTAACATGGCCACAAGTGCGGCTGTAATACACTCATGTGAACTGGCCTCAGTAATTATAATTTCAATAAATATTGATAAGGCTACTAATCTAAGGGCACCTATTACACATGCCAAAATTGTGACTTTTTGAGCATTTATGCTGAACCCCCCTATGTTTACAAAAAGTGGGCTGGGACTAGTGTTAGGGGGCATAGCCCTGCATGCCCCATTTTATAAAATACACACACACCCTCCTGTAGATGCATTATGTAACTACATCCTGTGCCTCACACTCATCATCACCATAGCATCTACAGGGGGCCATGGAAAAGTAGCCTGACACTTTTGAAAGCTGTCTAAAATAAAATCTGTCCTTGCTACCAGTCACAGCGCATCTTTCCTGTCTTATACTGCTGAGGTACAGTGGAAGCTGCACTGTGATTGGCTGCTGCGGGCAATAGACATTAGACGTTTTTCATAAACTTGCCTCACATCCTCTTGCAATGTCTCAGCGGAGGGCCAGCCAGCTGTGGGGGAGACCACGAGCATAAACAGGACGGTGGTCATGGGTGGCTCTGCGGTATCTCTCCACAAAATGGCCACTAGAGAGGCCTCGCTTAGCAACGCACGCGCGGTTAAACAGGATTTAGAACTTAAGGTGACTAATGTCAAGTGTGTTTTTGTCACGGGTGATGCCAGTACCTTTAAGTTGTGAACTCTCAGTGAATGACACAAGAATAACAGAGACGAGTCCACAGTTTTTTGCAAAACAATATTACTGACAGTCTTTTCAATATTTACGCAAAATTATACACTCCATGGCACTACAGGAATTGGTCAAGGATATTTAATAGGATGTTCTGCAGCGCACTCTCTCTCTATCTTTAGGATTATTTGTGAACAGGATTCCCATCAGTCCCAGGTATCTGCGGGTTGTGCTCAGTAGGTTACGTGAGGTCGTCTGTGTCTGTAATGGAGGCTGGGGGAGGTTGTACTTGTAATGGAGGCTGGGGTCAAGCTGTACTTGTAATGGAGGCTGGGGTCAGGCTGGACTTATAATGGAGGCTGGGGTCAGGCTGTACTTGTAATGGAGGCTAGGGTCAGGCTGGACTTGTAATGGAGGCTGGGGTCAGGCTGGACTTATAATGGAGGCTGGGGTCAGGCTGCACTTGTAATGGAGGCTGGGGGAGGTTGTACTTGTAATGGAGGCTAGGGTCAAGCTGTACTTGTAATGGAGGCTGGGGTCAGGCTGGATTTATAATGGAGGTTGGGGTCAGGTTGTACTTGTAATGGAGGCTGGGGTCAAGCTGTACTTGTAATGGAGGGTGGGGTCAGGCTGGACTTATAATGGAGGCTGAGGTCAAGCTGTACTTGTAATGGAGGCTGGGGTCAGGCTGGACTTGTAATGGAGGCTGGACTTGAAATGGAGCTGGGGTCAGGCTGTAATTGTAATGGAGGCTGGGGTCAGGCTGGACTTGTAATGGAGGCTGTATTTGTAATGGAGGCTGGACTTGAAATGGAGCTGGGGTCAGGCTGTAATTGTAATGGAGGCTGGGGTCAGGCTGGACTTGTAATGGAGGCAAGGGGGGAGGCTGGACTTGTAATGGACGGACTTCTCCCCAGACCGTGGACGGTGGGGTGGGGTCAGGCTGGACTTATAATGGAGGCTGAGGTCAAGCTGTACTTGTAATGGAGGCTGGGGTCAGGCTGGACTTGTAATGGAGGCTGTATTTGTAATGGAGGCTGGACTTGAAATGGAGCTGGGGTCAGGCTGTAATTGTAATGGAGGCTGGAGTCAGGCTGGACTTGTAATGGAGGCTGTATTTGTAATGGAGGCTGGACTTGAAATGGAGCTGGGGTCAGGCTGTAATTGTAATGGAGGGTGGGGTCAGGCTGGACTTATAATGGAGGCTGAGGTCAAGCTGTACTTGTAATGGAGGCTGGGGTCAGGCTGGACTTGTAATGGAGGCTGTATTTGTAATGGAGGCTGGACTTGAAATGGAGCTGGGGTCAGGCTGTAATTGTAATGGAGGCTGGGGTCAGGCTGGACTTGTAATGGAGGCTAGGGGGGAGGCTGGACTTGTAATGGACGGACTTCTCCCCAGACCGTGGACAGACTTCTCCCCAGACCGCGGACGGACTTCTCCCCAGACCGCGGACGGACTTCTCCCCAGACCGCGGACGGACTTCTCCCCAGACGTCCTTCTCCCCAGACCGCGGACGGACTTCTCCCCAGACCGCGGACGGACTTCTCCCCAGACCGCGGACGGACTTCTCCCCAGACCGCGGACGGACTTCTCCCCAGACCGTGGACGTCCTCCTCCCCAGACCGCGGACGTCCTCCTCCCCAGACCGCGGACGGACTTCTCCCCAGACCGCGGACGGACTTCTCCCCAGATCGCGGACGGACTTCTCCCCAGACCGCGGACTGACTTCTCCCCTGACCGCGGACGGACTTCTCCCCAGACCGCGGACGGACTTCTCCCCAGACCGCGGACTGAATTCTCCCAGACCGCGGACTGACTTCTCCCCTGACCGCGGACTGACTTCTCCCCTGACCGCGGACTGACTTCTCCCCTGACCGCGGACTGACTTCTCCCCAGACCGCGGACGGACTTCTCCCCTGACCGCGGATGGACTTCTCCCCAGACCGCGGACGGACTTCTCCCCAGACCGCGGACTGAATTCTCCCAGACCGCGGACTGACTTCTCCCCTGACCGCGGACTGACTTCTCCCCTGACCGCGGACTGACTTCTCCCCTGACCGCGGACTGACTTCTCCCCAGACCGCGGACGGACTTCTCCCCAGACCGCAGACGGACTTCTCCCCAGACCGCGGACGGACTTCTCCCCAGACCGCGGACGGACTTCTCCCCAGACCGCGGACGGTCTTCTCCCCAGACCGCGGACGGACTTCTCCCCAGACTATAATTGTAATGGAGGCTGGGGTCTGGGGTCAGGCTGGACTTGTAATGGAGGCCAGGGGGGAGGCTGGACTTGTAATGGACGGACTTCTCCCCAGACCGTGGACGGACTTCTCCCCAGACCGCGGACGGACTTCTCCCCAGACCGCGGACGGACTTCTCCCCAGACCGCGGACGGACTTCTCCCCAGACCGCGGACGGACTTCTCCCCTGACCGCGGACGGACTTCTCCCCTGACCGTGGACTGACTTCTCCTCTGACCGCGGACGGACTTCTCCCCAGACCGCGGACGGACTTCTCCCCAGACCGCGGACTGAATTCTCCCAGACCGCGGACTGACTTCTCCCCTGACCGCGGACTGACTTCTCCCCTGACCGCGGACTGACTTCTCCCCTGACCGCGGACTGACTTCTCCCCTGACCGCGGACTGACTTCTCCCCTGACCGCGGACTGACTTCTCCCCTGACCGCGGACGCACTTCTCCCCAGACCGCGGACGCACTTCTCCCCAGACCGCGGACGCACTTCTCCCCAGACCGCGGACGCACGTCTCCCCAGACCGCGGACGTCTTTCTTCTCACACTGTGCACGTACTTCTCCTCACACTGTGGACGTCCTTCTCCTCAGGCTGGTCTCTGTCTGACTTCTTCACTCCCTGAATCACTTGCTGACTGACTGTCTTCGCGCTCCAGCTCTGACTGACTGTGACTAGTTGAACGACTCACAGACTTCTTCTCTCACTGACTATATGACTGGAACTGACTTCTCGCTCAAACTGTTTGACTGAAAACTGTGTAACTTCTCCCCATATCCTAATTTGCACTGCTCAGTTTTCCCGGGCTTGGATCCCCTCTACCAATCAGCGATCAGTGTGACAGTAACCAATCAGGAGACAGACGTTGTCGGGCAGATTAGGATGTCAGATTAGGATGAGGAAAGGGGAGAAACAGGGTTTCTCTGACAGACAACCCCAGAAATGTCTCCTAAGGAGAACATAAATGGGAGTTTTAAACATTAGTGTGACATCCTGTAGGACCTTCTGGGCCATTACAGTGTGATACAAGCCCGCACTCTGCACCAGGTCTGCCCCGTGCATGTGCTGTGTCTATATGACACAAAAACATCTTCAGAGGTGACTGAGGCGCCACGCTCCATCACGCTGCTTCTGAATGACAACGTTTGTGCTACTCGGTTAATAAGTCACTGCGATACGGTATTGAGCCTCTCACCTTGTGTTTCATTGAAGCGGCTCATGGCGGTCCTCACATCATGTTTGAATAGCGGCTCCGTTCTCCTGGCCGTCTCCGTCTCCCTCCTCCAGTACTCGGCGTCTTTATTCCTCATCCATGAAGCCACAGGAATGTTCTTCTTGATATCGCTGTTGTATAAATCAATCTGCTGATCATCCACATATCCAACTGCAGAGAACTCAGGCAGGCCGGACCCCGGAGCCGAGACCCCCGTGTAATAATAGCGCAGAGAATGACTGTCTGAGAGGGATGACAGAGTGAGACGGACAGCGACAACATATACAATAATGTCATTAGAACTCCGGTTATATGGGGGGTTATTCATCCACGTTCTACCTGCGTTTGTAACTGAGATTGGACAGAACTCGGGGCTATTAAAAATAACGGAACTATTCAGACAAGCAATTTTTATTTCATGGACCCATGGTCCAATGTAAAGCCTCGTTCAGACGAGCGCTGTTTTTGGTTGTTTTCGCTGTTAGGCGCGTGAAAAGATCGCGGCTATACTGCACTAAAAATTGCGTGAATGGGTGATTTCCAGCTATTAAGTCATGAGCTTAATTAGCTGTGAAGACATTGCAAATGAGAATGAAACCATTGAAAATCATTGGTTTGATAATCATGCGTTTTCCCCCACTCTCGCATCGCAGGAAAGTCTATCGCCAGTGGGTATGAGCCCTTAGGCACGATCTTTTCACGCACCTATACTGCGCTAAAACCACGCTCGCGTAAACGAGACCTAATACAAATTGTCCCATTCTGGTCCGTTCCGCGGACACAAGAAGGACCTGCCAAGTCCATTGTCCCCGACACCCAGAAGCACATGGACGTGTGTCTATGTGCTGTTCATTGTGAAAGGCCACATTCACACAAGCATTTGCGTATTTATACTGTTTTTTGTGCATGCAAAAAAATACACAACGATGCTCTGAGCCATTGAAATGGCCAAATAGTTTCATGACTTCAAGATGTTCTCTTCACCTGGACAAACACTCGGGAAAATAAAACATGCTGCTTATTTTTTACATGATGGAAATATGCTGTTAAATACGCGTTTGTGAACAAATCCATTAAAATCACTGGGTTCCATTCACTGCGTCCAGCGTGCACAGAGTTGGTCGTGTGAATGTGGTCTAAGACTGCAGTTATTGTGGCCCATATCAGCTGTTTCCTCTACTCTCTGGAATCTTCTTTCCAAGAACAACGTATTTCTGGGACGGCACTTCCGCTTCCGGCTGCATTCACATTTGGAGGCTCTTTTTGCATGAACTGCAGCAAAAAAAAAATGCTGCAAAAAAACTGCTTATTTTTTAAAATTCGCACAAGGTTTTTCCATAGGCACGCCTTGTAAGAAGCCGCGCACGATTTCTAAATAAATGCATGCGGTATAAAGGTTCTGAAATATGTAAGTGAATGTTTGATACAGTTTTGTTGCAGTTTAAAAATGCATCAAAAAATGGCAAGTGTGAACGTGGCCTAAGGATACTAAGCTGATCCCGCCCCATGAAGGGGTTTTCACACTAACGACATCCCCACCCACAGGACAGGGGATAATATCTGATCACTGTAGGACTAACGTCGGGAACCACCAGCACCCCAAATACCCCACGCGAGTGAAGCAGTGCATACACTGACCACCATCTGATTGGTTGCCACAGGCAGCTTTGCACCATTGTAACAACATTTGTGTTGCTGTTTGCAGTTGTCACACGAGGTTTCAATACAATTTTTGCAGCCAAACCTCAACCACTTCCTGTAAACACCTAAATCCATGGAGTCTTAGGCCCCCTGTCCACGGCCGCTGCGGGAGAGGAGGGGGGGAGTGCTGACAGGTCTCAGTGGGGAGCCTAACTGACAAAAAAGGCATGCCGCGATTTAGCTCCCGTGAGCGGAGAATCACTATGTCTCTCCGCTCATAGACGCCGTGGCTGCGCTTTCCATAGCAACGCTATAGAAAGCGTGCCACAGCGTCATCCACCGGTGGATTCACGCCTGTGGACATGCAGCCTTGGAGACAATCAGAGGCACTTGTAGTAAACAGCTCAAGATCTAAAGAGGTTTGGACTCTTTGGATGTAAACAGAAGTGTCGTCATCAACGGACAGCAAGCAGAGAGAGTCAGATATATCGGAAGCTGCAGAACAGAGATTACTGATTAACCCCTTAGGGACGTGGCCAAGTTTGGTATTTGGCTTTCTCCACTTTTTCATCTTTGCATTTTGTAATCTCTAATTATTTTTATTTTCTTCTTAGGGAGAGCACCTAGACAGTGAGTGAGGAGACTCAAAGGGCCATTTATGCTCCCTTGGGTAATATGCAAATAAGGGAGTTGGAATATTACCTCCACAGTGCCACCTATTAAGGCAACATTCCTTCAAGCCAAAGTCAGACTCTTTATACAAGCCTTGTAACAATGACTGGGAATTAAAAGCAAAGCCAGACTCAATGCACAGGCAGCTGTTACAGGGTGTTTACCCTTCACCAGTGTACAGTAGGAGTCTGGCTTTGCTAGTGAGAGGCCTGGGATGTAGATCAGAAATGCTATCTTTTTCCCTTAGGGAGAGCACCTAGACAGAGAGTGAGGAGACCCAAAAGGTGATTCATGCTCCTCTGGGTAATATGCACTGGTAACTCCCAGTCATTGTTACAAGGCTTGTATAAAGAGTCTAACTTTGGCTTAAAGGAATGCTGCCTTCCAATAGGTGGCACTGTGAAGGTATTATTCCATCTCTCTTATTTTTCTTTTTCTGTTACATGACAGCTTGTTTTTCTTTTTAGCAGCTCCTTCTACAACATTTTTGTTTTTATAGTATTTACCCTACAAAATAAATCCGAATAAATGCCTATTTTTCTGGTAGTTACAAATTTTCATTAGTATTATTTTGATTAGTTTTTATTTAACTTTTGGAGGAGGGACGAACCAAAAACAGCAACTGGCATTTTTATAACAGTTTAATGTGTTCTTTTTTTATCAAACATGCTCTTTCAAATGCAGTGTTACAAATTATGCAAATTGTTTTATCTTTTTATATTTTTTCAATAATAAGGGACTTTTAATAATTATTAACTTTTTGTTTGTATAGGAAGGGCTTGAATCTGCAGTCCTCTTATCACTTATCTAATGTGCTGCAGTACTTCTGTATTGCAATATATTATACCTAAAAGGGCTTATTCAGACAACCGTATATCAGCCGGGTATTGAACCTAATAGCGCATGGCTCACGGTGTGGAATTTCGCCCCGTGAAATCACACGCGGCATGTTCTATTTGCCGCAGGTGTACGCGCGGACGACTTCCATTACACTCAATGGAAGCCGTCTGTCATGCTACCTTCCGCTGCGGAAGATAGCGTCAAAACGCTTCCCCGCCCACCAACACCCGCGTCGCTGTGGGTGTGTTATATGACACTGCCGGCGCATCATGCGCTGAACTGCGCAAGCGCAACGGGATGCGGGACATCGAGCAGCGGATCCGGAGGTGAGTATGAGGTCTTTGGCGGGGGCGCTGCGGAATCGCTTGCGGAGCCCGTCACAGCCGTGGGCACTAGGCCTAAGGGGGAAAAAACTGCTGGAATTGAAGATTTTTAATCCTGGGCATTAGTCAGTTAGGCCTATCAAGATATAGAATTTTTCTTTTTTTTTTTGTCCCCACCTTTCAAGAGCCACAACTTTTACTTTTTTGTTCTACAGACCCAGGGTCTGTATTCATAGTGCAACCCTTGGAGCGCGGGGAAGATTTTTGTTTTTTCCTGTGGTGATATCCTTAAAAAAGCCCTGGTTATCCAGTGAGCTTTTCTTCCTGGGCCGCTTCTCCCATTGACAGGGACCAAGGATAAGGAGGATGAGAGGTCAACGTGGACACTAGGTGCCGGCAGATATCCCTTGTGGAGTGATCTGCTGAGCACCAGGTGAGTGCCAATAACAACAATTCATTGGAATTTTGTATTGGAAGATGATATTTCCTAGGATGAGGCGCTGATATATGTATTTTCTGCTATAGATGTAGAAGATGTCGTAGATGTAGAGAATGTGGTAGATGTTCGCTTCTTAGATCTTAACCTTTTTACAATCATTTAAGGATAAACACATCTGGTCAGGAGTACAACATAACAGACCTAGGGCGTATAATGAAGCGATGGAAGACCGCCATCCTGTATACTCACCGGGGTACACCAGGGGGGACACACACAGGATGAGCAGGACACGCAAAGACATCTCCTAACAACCTCCTGAGGCTCCTATAAAAGTGAAAGCAGAAGCTTCCTGCAGTGAGACTTTCATGATGTGTCACTAATACACAGAATAGGATGATACTAGTCAGGTGATCAGCAGTATAGATGAGTGAGCATACTCGCTAAGGCTAACTACTCGAGCGAGTAGTGCCTTAGTCGAGTATCTGCCCGCTCTTCTCTAAAGATTCGGCTGCCGGCGGGGGGCGGGGAGTGGCGGGGGAGAGCGGGGAGGAACGGAGGGGAGATCTCTCTCTCCCTCTCTCCCAAAACGCAATCCTATGCAGACGGCCGCGATTTGTCTGTGTGAAAATACACACGGAAAACAAATTGCAGCATGCTCTATTTATGTGCAGGTCTCCCAGAGGCCTGCACAGAAATGTCTCTCCTGGCGCCCTGGCTCTGCTCATGCGCCGGCTGGCCGGCACCTGGCACATCAAAGAGCTGGAGCCGCGTGAGAGGTGAGCGCCTCACTGGTCCCTGCAGGGGCTCGGGTCGGGTCCCGCTGCGAGAATTCTCACAGCGGGATCCGACCCGGACGTCTGCAGGCGGCCTTACTGGTAGATGATCCGCTGTGTTTACGCCACGTGGAAACATACCCTATATGTTACATAAACCTACCCTTAGGCCGCCTGCAGATGGGCAGGTCGGATCCGGCGGCGAGAATTCTCACCGCAGGACCCGACCCCAGCGCCTGCAGGGACGAGCGCGTACTCACCCTCGCTTGGCGGCCCCGACTCTTTCATGTGCCTGCTGCCGGGCAGCCGGCGCATGCGCAGACCGGAGCCGGCGGCCGGGTGAGTGACGTTTCTGTGCGAGGCTCTGCGATCCCCGCACAGAAATAGGACATGCCGCGGTTTGTTTGCCGCGCGACATTTCGCGTGGCCAAACCGCGGCCGTCTGCATAGGAGTGCGTATTGTAATGCACTCCTATGCAGGCTTTCAGTGGCGGAAATCCCGCGGAAAATCCCGCCGCGGGATTTCCGCCCGTGTGCAGGCGGCCTTATAGTGTTCACTCAGCACGCAGTGTGTAACAGTTATTGTGAAATAGTTGCGCAATCACTTTTGTTATTTTTTTTATTAAGCAAGGTAAATGGCGAGTGACTGGATTAATTGTACAGGCAGATTTCTAAAAAAATACAATACAACGGCAATTGGATAACATTATTTCCCATAACTGAAAAACCTTAAGTGGCAGAAGAAACGGATATCATATTTGAGTTCATTGCACTAAAGTTACTGTAAACCGCCTGTCTGCCTATTTGTTACAAAAATTGTGTTGCACAGTGTTATCATTAATCTGTAATCTCTTCATACAATTCTGATGATTTGGTTCATGGTACTTGGGGGGTATACCTGGTACAAGGTACTAGGGTGTATACACGGTACAAGGTACTTGGGGGGTATACGCAGTATAAGGTCTGTGGGGGTATATGTGGTACAAGGTGCGTGGAGGGTTATGTGGTACAAGGTGCGTGGGGGGGTATATGTGGTACAAGGTGCGTGGGGTTATATGTGGTACAAGGTGCGTGGGGTTATATGTGGTACAAGGTGCGTGGGGGGTATATGTGGTACAAGGTGCATGGGGGGTATATGTGGTACAAGGTGCGTGGGGGGTATATGTGGTACAAGGTGCGTGGGGGGTATATGTGGTACAAGGTGCATGGGGGGTATATGTGGTACAAGGTGCATGGGGGGTATATGTGGTACAAGGTGCGTGGGGGGTATATGTGGTACAAGGTGCGTGGGGGGTATATGTGGTACAAGGTGCGTGTGGAGTATGTGTGGTACACGGTGCATGGTGGTTATATGAGGTACTAGGTGCATGGGGGGTATATGAGGTACAAGGTGCATGGGGGGTGTATGAGGTACAAGGTGCATGGGGGTATATAAGTTACAAGGTGCATGGGGGGTATATAAGTTACAAGGTGTGTTGGGGGTATATGCGGCACAAGGTGCATGGGGGTATATGCGGTACAAGGTGCGTGGGGGGTATATGCGGTACAAAGTGCGTGGGGGGGTGTACGCGGTACAAGGTGCGTTGGGGGTATACTCTGTACAAGGTGCGTGGGGGGGGGTATACGCGGTACAAAGTGCTTGGGGGGGTATACGTGGTATAAGGTGTGTGGGTCTTATATGTGGTACAAAGTACTTGGGTGGTATACACCGTATAAGGTGTGTGTGGGGTATATGCAGTACAAGGTACATGGGGGGTATACGTGGTATAAGGTGTGGGGGGGTATATGTGGTACAAAGTACTTGGGTGGTATACGCGGTATAAGGTGCGTGGTGGTATATATGCTCACTGAATACTTTTAGCATTCAATAAAGAAGATTCGTTCCTTCCATAGGTGACACCTGGCTGCAGCGCCTCCATGTGGCCTATTGACCCAATCCCCACACCCACTGTAGTCGTCACCCCCCCGCCTCACTATAGCCACCTCACTATAGCCGTCTCCTTCCCTGCCCTTACTATAGCCGTCACCCCCCCCCCCCCCGCCTCACTATAGCCGTCACCTTCCCTGCCCTTACTATAGCCGTCCCCCCGCCTCACTATAGCCATCACCCCCGCCTCACTATAGCCGCCACCCCCTTCCCCCGCTTCACTATAGCCGTCATACCCCCCGCCTCACTATAGCTGTCAGCCCCCCCCCCCCCCCCCCCCCCCCCGCTTTGCTATAGCCGTCACCCCCAGGCACCACTTTAGGGTTACCCCATTCTACAGTAGTCCACTCACTCAGTATCCGCAGGGCCCCTCTAACCTGTAGGATGAGATTCTGCACTTGTCGCAGGCAGTAAATGGTGAATACTTTCTATTTCTGTTCATAAGAGTGTAAAAAACTCCTGAGTTTCATTTTGCCCCCTTGTGGCAAAGTGAATTACATTCTTTTCAGTAACCATCTGATTTCCCGTAAATGGCGTGACTTCGCCAGTAGTAAGAGTGGAGTCATGCTGCCACCTGCTGGACTAACAAGCAAACACTCCTCAGCTGCCTCACCGACTAATTCAGCGCCAATCCTTTCCAGGCGTTTGTGCAGCATGAGGAGAGAAATGCATCAAAAGTGCATGCTGAGATTTCATCTTAACTGTTTACTTACATGTGGAACGCATGTTCACTTAACCCCTTCCTGCTGGCGCCCTTTTTTTTCATTTTCATTTTTTCCTTCTCATCTTTTCGGTGTCAGAGCTACAGGAGGCTCGGCTCTGGGGGGACCAGTTAGATTTGTCACTGTAGCAGTTTCAAGTAACTAATGTAGCTTTTAAAAATTTCCAAGTGGGGCAAAATGGGAAAAAAATGCAAATGCTAATTTTACTGGGTGAGGGTTGTTTTTACGGTTCACGCTGCGGTAAACATGACACGTTATCTTTAGGCTGCTTTCACACGGCCAGGGATCCGTGTGTTGTGAGACACAAACATCTCGCACAAACATGAATGCCATTCTTTTGAACGGGGTCATATACATGAGTGGTTTTTTTGCAAATCGCATCGTGGTGCGGGAAGAAATCGTGGCACGTCCTAAGGAACACCTGGCATCGCCCATTTTCTTTTAAAATGTATTTATTGGGGTTTTCTTTTGCAAATCACATACAATAACTGAACATGACCCGCTTATCAAGGTTACAAAGAAATGCACTGCATTGTAAAGTAGCATAGAGTAGATTATGGTCTGTTAACATACCAAAGAAGGAGAGAAATGAGAATTTGGCATATTGCAATGGAAACGAGACTGTCAAAGGGGTATAAAGAAGAGGCGAGTACATATGTATGTATATGAGCCCACCTGTCACATACTACTTTTTAACAAATATCAAGTACAACTTAAGAACGAAAGGAAAGAAGATAGCAGAAAAAGAAAAAGGAAAAAGGTAGAAGGGGAGAGAAAAAAAAAGAATAAATTGAAACTTAGGCAAGAAAGAGAGAAGAGGAAAAAAGAAGAAAAAAAGTGGGTGGGGAGGTAGGAATCGGTACTCTCCGTCCCAGCCCCACGCATATTAAATTGAAGTAGGACACTGTCCACCAGTGTCATTGGAGTGCACTGTGTCAACTCCTATGTTGAACCATCGGCGAGCCATTTAGCGAACGCCGCAGAACCCCCTATAATCTGTCCACACTGTCCAAGTGTTGGAAAAGTTGTCGGTTCCCTGGTCCACCACCGAGTCGGAGCTCCTGAGCTCTTCCATGTACCTGATAAAATCTAGTGCCTCTGCCCACATGGACCTTGTTAACGCTCCCCTTTGCTTCCAGTGGAGGGGAATAATATGACGCATAGCCATAATAAAATGTCTCAGGAGTCCCTTCTTGGCTTGAGAGATAGAACCTGGGAACATGGACAGGAGAGCAATCTCGTGAGTGAGGACCAGGGAGGACCTGCACACTGCTCCGTATAGCCTAGGGACATCGCCCCAGAGAGGAGCAATTAACGAGCAGCTCCATCAGATATAATACATAGTTCCCACCTCTGAGCAGCACCTCCAACATTTGTTTGGGGTCGAGGGGAATATTCTGTGGAGTTTACCTGGAGTCCTGTACCACTGCGTCACTATTTTGTAGTTTAATTCCTGTGCTTTGATCGAGATAGACATCTTGTGAGAAAGGATGTAGGACTTGTTCCACAGCTCTCCGAGGATACATCTCCCGAGCGTCTCCTCCCACCCCGCCTCCCATCTAAAGCGATCTCGCCTCTTCTCAGTATTGATCAACAACTTGTACAGCAGAGAGACCACATGAGGGGGGAGGCTCCGAGGCCACGCATAGCCTTTCAAAAGGCGTAATTTCCGCTCTTAATAGTTCGAGGGCTTTCAGTGACCCTAAATAGTCCCTCACCTGGAAGTACTGCATCCATGCTGCTGGATTTATTTTATGTCCTTCAGCTAGGTCCCTCAGCAAGCGCATACCTTGCGGGCCTAGAACATTACGAGCACGTGGCGAGGGGTGGTTCGGTAAAAAGAACAGTACCTCCGTCATCATTGTAGCCTGAAACTGAGGATTTCCTGTAAGAGGGGTCAAGGGTCCAGGGCTCGTGATCACCCACTTACTCCCACCCAGGCAGGTCCAAGCCCCAAGCAGGTTCAGGGCAAGGGGTGAGGCTCCTGCCCCTCTCCAATCCACCCTACCCAGGATCCGCATTGCCCATTTTCAATGGGGCTGGCACAGCATCGCACGGCCTGAGGGGTACACACATAAACATAAGATGTTTACTGATTGAAAACAATGGGAGACACTTGCTGATCCTCCAGGGCACCTGGAGATTGCTAATTCCCTAGAGGGATGTTAAAACGCCTCACGTCCGCAGAGAAATTGCACTCGCCCGTGTGAATTATCCGTATTCTGGGGGTCAGTGCGATTACAGCTGTAGTGTCCTGAAGTTAGTGTGACTTTTACAGAAGTTTCTAGAATGTTCCTGAGTGATCTATCTGCGTCTCGTGCATTTGTAATTGTCCGAGTCTTGCTTGCAGCATGAATCGGCTTTGAATGTGTGTTGCATAGCTGCAGCAGCTCAAGAGTTAACTGTCTGGTATGTGAGATGTCTGTCTGACAATGTATTTTTTTGTAAGTCATGTGACGGTGCTTTGTATATGTGTTTCGCAAGGATGCTGTACAAGTCAGTCTGCTTCTGGGTCTTGCAGAAGAGAGTCTGAGAGTGCAGACTCTGCAGATTAGGCAGGAGTGAGAGAGGAGAATGGAGGGAGCAGAAGGATATCACCACAGCTTCACCTGTCCTTGTATGTAGTCGGAGTGAGTAGTAGTCAGAGGAGGTGCAGTGACTTAGAGTGGATGAAAATTGTTCTGTGGAAGAAAGCCAAAGAATTATAGGACTATAACCTGCAGCAGTGAGGAGCCTCAATCCTGGAACCTGTCTACACAACAGTGAGTTTATACAAACCCCTGAGAGCATAGAGAAACCAGGGAGACGTAATAGGCCCATCACCTCCAACCTTTACTAGCTGCCACCACAAGCACCAGAGCACCCTTACAGATAACTGTGACTGGGGCAACCCTCACAGATAACTGTGACTGTGCGCAACCCTCACAGGTAACTGACTGCGGACATGTCTGAGAAACCTCTATAGAGAGAAAGAAAACGTTGAAGTGTTTAATTGTCCTTGCAACTGAACTAAGAGCACGGAACAACGTTCTCATCTGCAACTGTTTAAAGGACTGTAACGGATATGTTTTCACGTTTATGCAAAAGTTGAAGTAAACTGAGTATCTCCAGTTTGCCTCACAAAGCTTCTAGGACTCATGTCAATTATTTATGCACCGAGGGTCCACCGTGTTAGAGCTACTGGCGTCACCGTGACAACACAAAAACCCATCGCTTCCAGCGATAGACTGTTTAATCCTGTTTGCCACTGTGCATGACGAAGCAGGCACCTTGCCGCCATTGTCCAGTGGGATCACAGAGCCACCCATGACAGCCATCTTGACTACCCCGTGGTTTCCCCGCTTTGGTGCACCTCGCTCGGACACTGCACAGCGACTCCCAATTTACAGTTTTTTATTGTAGTGCTGCTTAAAAAAATAAAATTACCTTTAAAAAAGAAATTCTGTCAACATCTTTTCACCCCCATAATTCGTATACTTTTCGCTAGCATAGCTGTGTGACCTGTAGGGCTTATAATATAATTTCAAGGTTCTCTTGCATATGGGATCACCAAAAATATACAATTCTATATGGGATTAACAATGTGATATTTTAATAATTTGGACTTTTATGGATGCAACAATGCCGATTTATTAAAACATTTTTTTCTAGTTTTTGTTGCGACCTCTAGGAAAAGTTTTTTTTTACTTAATATTTTTTATAATTAATAAGAAGACTTTATTTCACATTTTTCTGTAGTCCCCACAGCGGACTTGAACTTGTGATTGTTTGATCGCTCATACAGTATAATGCAATAATATAGTAGTGTATTATACTGTATTCTGACCGTCAATCTATCAAGATGTGACACAGCCATGTCCTGATAAGCAATCAATCATGGCCGCCCTGGAGGCTCCCTGTGATCTGATTGCAGAGGGCTGATAGGGGCATTTAGGGGTTAACAGCCGTGATCAGTGTTATCTCCACAGCTGTTGCTTGAGGGAGTCAATTCTCAGAGGACCGACAACCTCAGCCAACCACTGTCCACAGTATTCGGGTGCCGTATGTGTGATTGGTTTCAGCACGGCGCGTCGTCACTGCAGCAAAGTAAGACTGTCAGGGACCCCTGAGTGATGGTGGCGGTAGGATTTCTACCTGAGTTGTGGTTATTACTTTGTTTACGCTGATGTTAGGGAGTCCTCTACAAATGTCAGCCGACCCTCAGAAGTGCGATAACGTCAATGTGATGTTCTACATCTCGTCCTCATTTAGTGAATGAAAATTCACAAGGTCACCGCAGGAACTATTCACTGTGAGGACCTGAAATGGGAGGCTTCCTCAGGGTCATGTAGCATGTGCGGATGTGCGTGTGGTGAGATAGGCTCCGTCCGATCTCTACTGAGAAATTATTTTTAACTTTTTAATATATGAAATTATTTCAAATGCTCTCCAGCTCGTACCTGAAGAAAACTCCAAGGAGTCGTAACGTTGCCGTTTACTGTTGTCTTGGAGGAATAAAGGACTTTTATCTGTTTGCCCCTTGGATGCCGCCACATCTTGGTTTAATTATCATCACATACTAGACCTTGGACTCAGGTCTGACGTGGCGCTGCCTCTATCCTGCCTCGCTGGAGACAGAAGTTAGAATTGTGCTGCTGCACCTGCTCTTCTTTGTACTGCAGCCGTGACTGTCAGCATCTGCCTTAGGGCTCTTTCACACAGGCGTTGTTTTAACACTCAGATAGCCATACTAAAACAGCGTGGCTATCTGCGCGTTAAATCGTGTGAATACTAGCCACGAACACATCACGACTTGTGTTTGCGATATTGCCGAAACCCCTCCAACCCCCTCCCTTTGCCATCAAAAGATAGGACACCTCAAAATTTGTTCATCTGAAAGAACCCATAGGAAACCATGGGTTCTTTTAGATGCGATTTTTTTTTTTTTTGACGTGCCTACTCAGTGTCAAAACACCATTCTTGTGAAGGAGCTGTTAACCTTTACCAACTTCAGGCTCTTTAGTGCACCTCTTTGACATAACATCTGTTTCTCTACCACAAGGTAAGACAATACCCCCCGAGGGCTCCTTCCAAAAACCAGGAGTGGCTCCAAAATACGAAAGAAACGCGAATCTCTCCTTGATACGTCCTCTCTGGACGTTCAATTCTGGTTTTGACTTACAATACTGATGTGTGAAGAAGCCCTAAAGCCCCTACTACCCGGGCTGATTATGGACGAGAGTGCTTGTAGGAACGTTGCTTTGCCCAATCATTGGGCCATGTGGGGGAGCTGCA
This sequence comes from Eleutherodactylus coqui, assembly GCF_035609145.1. Taxonomy (NCBI): domain Eukaryota; kingdom Metazoa; phylum Chordata; class Amphibia; order Anura; family Eleutherodactylidae; genus Eleutherodactylus; species Eleutherodactylus coqui. The sequence continues at coordinate 74,003,204 of NC_089846.1, forward strand.
GATCACCAAATAGCGAGCAAATGCTTAATTATCGGCTGCTGTCATCTGCAGCATTTGAGGAGCGGGCCCCAGCGTAGGAGACAGCGGGGTACAGTTTGGGTCTTGCCACGGGGCTCTACCATCTCCCATCCTGAGGGTAGCACGGGACCTGTCCAAGTAACCAAGGGCAGACCCTTCAAAGGGGTAACCCAATACGTGGTTTACCTCAGTAGTCTGTTGCCACAGGGGACACCACTGTTCCTTCCTCTGTGATGAATTCGGATGGTGAATTAACTGGTCCACACTGACAGGGAATGTTTAAATAGCAGAGCCGGGAACAGTCAGCAGAGCTTGTTTACTGATAGAAAACTATTTACAGTCCAATAACGCTATTAACTCATGCCAGTAGGAATATTAGTGCAAAAATCCCAAAGTGGTGCGACAGGGAGGAAATCACAGGTTCACAGAGGAATCTACAGTCCCAGTAATCTGTCAGATTCTGCTCCCGGTACAAACTCCTCGCCAGCTCTCTATCGGTCGGCACTCACATTCGGCAGGCACTCCACACTGCGATGACGGTAACACTCTCTCTCCGTTCCTCAGTGACTCGGCACCACTGGCATCTCCTGGGTAAAGCAAGCCCAGAGAAGGCTGAGGATACCTTTTAGCCTCCTCCATTCTGGCCCCCACAGAACTGAAGGCATCTGTGGATTCCTTGCAGCTCCTCAAGCACGATCATGTGACAAACAACAAGATACATTTCTCAGACATTCTTACACACCAGACAGTTAACCCATTCGGTGCTGCAGTTATCTAAATACACATCATATTCGGGGCGGAGCCTGACCGGAGATGTAGACGGCCGGAACTCAGATCAGCTCCGGCAATAATCCGAGAGAACATCCTGATAACGGGACCCAGAACAGGTGAAAAGCCGACACACACAGAGCGGGAGCACAGCGGAGAGCGTCGTAAGAGAGACAAGCATCTGTGGAGAGGATGATGCGCGGCAGAGAGAGAGGAAAGGGAGAAGAAGCCGGCGGCCAGCAAAAACAAGATGGCGCCGGCGGGAGAGAGCTGAGAACACTCATACCGCGCCCCATTACAAGCAGCGCAGACACGGCGCAAAAATTAGCGAGGTATGCCAGGGAGGAGGGGGACAGAAAGGAGGCAAAAACAAGCCCTAAGCAGCAGAGGGGAGACACAGAGGAGCAGGAGAGCCCACAAAGAAACACATAAATGGCGGGAACAGGAGGGGAGGAAGAAGTCACATATACAGGAATCACAGAAAGTGAGAGAAGCAAAGGCTGGACAGACAATGCAAACATATTAACAGACCCTAACAAGCACAGCCAAGACAAAGACATACAAGGCAGCTCATACACTGTGCAAGGCTCTGACAATAACAGGCAAGATACCATAATTAATGCAGGCAGCCCCAATCGTAAAAAAGATGGCACAAATAATGCAAGTACAGCTGACCAGTGTATGCGAGAAGGCATAAACAACACAAGCAATCTCGATAACTGTAAACAAGATGGCATGAACACCGCAAACGCATCTGGAAACAGAGTACGAGATGGCATAAGCACCGCAAACACATATAGCAATTGTGTACAAGACGAAATAAATAACACAGATATAACTGATAACCGCATACGAAATGGCACAAACTATGCAAGCACACCTGATAGCTGTACATGGGATGCTATCAAAAATACAGATGACTTCGCTACAAAGGACCGAAGACAAGAAGATGCAAGGAATGCCAGAGAACCCAGGCTGAAAGACATCTTCGGTGAAATTGTTAAGGACCGTTACACATGACCGGTCACATTAACCTTTCAAGCCTTGGGTTCCAAATTAGTTCATACCTGGATGCATCAGAGAGGCCAAAAACTATATGATCTATAGTAATTAGCTCTCACAGATATGTAGAGATGTGCCGCGGCAAGTATATACAGCCCACTCTGCTTAAGGCGCGTACACACACTGAATCTTTATTGACTGAGTATATTTCTTAATACAGGAAAGCAATACGTCATTAGTCACGAGGTTAATCTTATTGGGTTAGAAAAAACATTAGAATCATGCATTGTTTAGTGAGAATATATTTATGTTCTCAAGCTTCAGCGTTATCTCGTCCTCCCTGGTCCTCCCTTTGTTATTCAACTCGCTGTAGTACAGTCAGTTCCCTTGTCCAAGTTTTTCTGAAAGTGTGGGAGGACTTTTCCTGATAAGAACTGTTGTCCAGACCTGGTTCTCATGAAAAAGAACAAAGAGAGAGACACATCATTACACATTGTACCGAATATACTGCTCTAAAGCTATTTCTGCTTGAATAATTGTTTCACTACACACAAGCTTATTTACATCTTATAATGCTCCATTTTGTATCTAGCGGCCATTTTGAGACAGATTCTTCCATTTTATGAGCCTGTACTTTCTCAATTCCCCCTAGAAACTGTCTCAAAATAAACTATACCTTATAACTTCTACTGGGCGGGGTAAGGTTTGCTTTCCCTATCTCTAGTTTATTATCTATGCCCTACCTATCATTGTTGGTCAGCTGTCCAAGGGCTAATCCCTTCCCCGACAACTAATCCTAACTAACTAAACGCGAAGACCTGATGGACACAGAAGGGATCTACAACACACATGCTATTCTATTCTAATGGCTGGGAGACTAAAGTGGTCACCCCTGCTTCTGCTGAGACAGCACCATAAGGGGACAAATCGCTCTGTTGTATTATAGGCATATAGCCATCGCCTGGGGTTTCTATATCTACGTATACGGGGGCGACAGGTACCATCTGATCTGTAAGCTTAGCACAGGAGCGTTTTATGCAGGGCACAATACAGACAGAAAGTAGCAGGAGTATGATAAGAGTAACCAGAATCCCTATTCCTATCTGCATCAAGAATTGTTTCCATTGTCCGGTCCATACAAACCACTCATCCCAGGGGTTAGTTATCCCAGAATTACGCTTCAGCTCTTCTGACAATGTGGCCAATTTCTTTATTGCGATAGTCACTTTACCTGTGGGCCCTGTGTTATCTGGAATATATGTACAGCAAGTTTCATCAATCATTTTACAAACACCACCTTTCTCGGCTAGTATCATATCCAGAGCCACTCGGTTCCGGAAAGCCATGGTGGCCGTGGGGCCCAACTGATCAGCAAGCCCCTAAAGTGCATCTCTTGTATAGCTCACGAACCCCTGCTGGTTGTAATATATATATAAACATTCTTATTGATGGTTACTATTCCAAACATGGACTCAAATCCGGCCTTAACTTGATCCCTGGCTTTAAACTCATCTGGCACCCCCCCTTGGCACTCTGATTGCATCTATATATATATACACATGTGGATCAAACCTGCCACCTGGTTTCAGATTGTGACGCTCGTCTGTAGGACCTGAGAGAGAAGCAGAGACCACAGAATGCGTTATTGACAATTCCTTGGAGAGACCTATGACAAAATTAACAAGAGAATCATTTCCCAAACTTGGCTACTGTGGCATGTACCCTCCGGAGAAAAAGAAAAACTCATGGAAGACACTCAATTCAAGATTTGCCCGTTTCCCACTACTCCATGGACGGTAGGGTGTGTGAAAAGCCTGGAATATACCCAAAGCAGACATGATGTATTGCATTATTTCACCTGTGACATTTGTACCTTTGTTTGACTCAATCACTTCCGGTACCCCATATCTGCGGATTACCTCATTCATGAGCTTCTGTACGGTTACCTGCTTATTTACTTTGGTAACAGGGTAGGTCTCCAACCTGAAAAGACATCAACAACAAGCACATATTCATGCTTCCCAACAAGTGGGAGCTGAGTGTAGCCAATTTGCAATCTCTGAAATGGGTAGAGTGGTCTAGGCAAGCGTTATGTGGCAAATTTACTTCTGCCCTGTTGCTTACGGCAAAGATCATGCAAAATTGGACAAATGATACAGCAGCTACAGAAAACCCAGGAGCCACCCGTCCTTGCTCAAGCGTTGACATCATTGCTGCTTTGAACGGGGTGTTGGATGAGGCAAGCATCGCCACCATGCTGAAGGAGGTGCTAGAAGGCCTGGAGTACCTGCATAAGAACGGCCAGATCCACAGGGATGTTAAGGCTGGAAACATCCCCCTGGGTGAAGACGGCTCAGTGCAGATCGCAGATTTTGGCGTCAGCGCGTTTCTAGCCACAGGAGGCGACATCTTCAGGAATAAAGTCAGAAAGACCCTTGTGGGCACGCTATGCCGGACGGCACCGGAGGTGACGGAGCAGGCCAGAGGACACGACCTCAAGGCGGACTTCTGGACCCCCGGTAGGTGTGTCTTTCCGTGCATTCGCTGGGCCATCATGGGGCACAGGGACTGTGGTGGGCAAGTTCTGTTGTCTGTTCGCCATTCACCGTCCCATTTCTGCTGCTTCCATATTTAGTCCATTTGTCTTTTTCTTCATTGCTGGCTTGTAACTGTAAAGTCTTTAGCATATCAAAGTCCAAAGTTTGTATCAAAGTAATTCAAAGTCCAAGGTTTATATCAAAGTCCAAAATTATTGTTAAATTCTTCTTTTCTTCTTTTCTTCCACGGCTTGAGGGCCGCTGCCTTTGCTGTGTGATCTGTGATGGCGTTGCCTCTTGTTTCTCTGCTGTAGGAATTGGTGTGAGCTTTCCACTTTGTCACCGCTGCACCATTCTTAATTGGCTGTCCTGCTGAGGTAACAAGCTGTCTGGCCTTCCATGTTAGGCCGTAGTCATGAGCCATGCCAAATGCATACCGGGAGTCAGTGTAAATGTTTGCCGTCTTACCTTCTACCACTCTACACGCCTCAGTGAGGGCCTGTAATTCCGCTTCCTGTCCTGGGACATGCGGAGGCATTCTGCTTTTAGGACATCTTGTTGCGTGACCACTGCATATCCAGCGTGGAGTTGTCAACTACCCGGGTACCATCTACAAAAACAACTCAGAATATACATTATTAACAAGGGCTTTCAGTTAACATTTATTATGGCCACCTGTTCTGGCAACATGATGGCTTCCATTTGTAAACTTACAGCTTTTCTATTCTTGATGGAAAAAACACAAAAGGCTTAGTGATACATTGAGGTAACTATTTGGGTCAGGAGTACATAAAAAAAAAGTAAATCATCAACATATTACAAGAGGGTGGTGCCCTCGGGAATTGGCCAGGCGTCTAATATCAGCTTCATGCATCTGGTGAACTGGTTTTGGGCTATTCGGTGCCCCTTATGGCAGCACTGTCCAACAGTACTGCTTTCCTCTGAAAATAAATGCAAACAAATACTGACAGTCTGGCTGGCCCTTTTAAACCCTTTCTCTTTAACGGGGAACAAAAGGGGTATTGGCTGGGAAGACACATTTCTTAAGGGCTTTAAGTTAACATAAAGAAGAGACAATGTCTGCAATTGCATCTTCCTGGACATGTGCCAGGGGGTACTGACGGACCAAGGGGGCTAAGAGCTTGTTCCTCTGCGTACGTAAGAGTGAGGACGGGTAGAGGTGTTGCTTGGTCTGCTGCCATCCGACATAAGGTCGGGTGACTTTTCAGACCCGGGGTGTATACGAGCCTCACCAGACGGGTGAAGTTTGATACAACATCCCAAGGGTCCCATCACGCAATTCTCAATACGCTTTCAGGACCTTCCAGCATAAGGAAGCGCGTGAGGTATCGTGACCCTTTAAACATTACCTCAAGCGGTTCAGTTTCCGCCAGCTGAATTGGCACTTCTGAACCCCTTGCACCGATTACCGCTAGACAATCAGGCTGGTATTCTATTTCAAATAGATCATAACCTTATTGTAAAAAGGAAAAAGAAAAAATTAAAAATAGCTGACCTGCAATACCTAGATCACCTATATCTTCTCTCCCCCCCCCCCTTTGAACTAGGGTACTTAATTGGGAGAGTAACCGAGTTCAAGGTAGTAGCAACAGTGAGAAGAATGACAAGAGCACATTGTAGCTGGATTTGACGGGCCAGAAATAAGTGCTTGGGTTGCACTTGCGTAAGAATGCTCCGAATGACATGAGGGGTGAGGACCACTAAGGAATGGGGGGGGGGGGGGGTATAGTCCAATACCAACTCAGAAGGTTTGTAAACCATTGCCTGTACTGCTGCCACCGCACAAACACATGAGGGAGCTCCTCGAGCCACTGGATCCACCCTTATTGAGTAGTATCCAAGTGGCCGTGGTTGTCCTCCGTGCTTTTGTGTCAACACTGCCGTCACATGGCTAGAAAATTCAGTACAGAAAAGGGTAAAGAGTAGTTGAGAATACCCAAGACTAGAGGGCTGCTTCAGAGGTGAGAGAGAAAAGAATAATTGGAAGACAGTCATAGAGTGGTTGCATAAGAGAGGAAACCGAGTGGATTCATGGGCAGCAGTATGAAACAAGGCCCAGAAAGGTGCGGAGTTTGGCAACACATATTGGTACAGGTATGGCCTGGAGAACAGCCTTTTGTTTTGCAGGACTGGAGTTTGTCATTTCTGCAAGAAAAATTAACAGTGAAATTGTGGCCTGTTGGCAGACTTCCAGATCATCAGCACACAGCACCGACATGCCGTAGGTGTCTGCCTGACCCTTCAGCGTTTTTTCTGGACTGGAAAAAGAGGGGTGTTTGTTGGAGCAGTTAGTTTACAAAACTCTTCTGAACCGGCACCTGAGGTCTCAACCCGTACTGATCCATCTGGTGAGAATTTGATGGATGCAGATAAGGCCTGTAAGATATCAGTGCCAATAACAGAGACATAAATTATATCAGGGCAGAATATTCTACAAACATCTATCCACATTGAAAATTTACAGTCTGCATATGCAGGGGGGAGGAGGGGAAATTGTATCCCCAGTCAATATCTGCATCGTCTGAACACGGGTCATTAACTCTCATCCATCCATGCGGTCAAGTCTGTCTCTCTCATTCAAATGCCTATGATTCACCACACACACAATGTTTGTGCCGTTAGAGTTCAGGAAATTGCGGATACATTGCACTAGGATGCACACCGTTCACACCAGAAAATAACGCAAAGGATGCAACTGTCCTCATCTTGCAAACAAATGCATTCAATCACTACCACCTCTTCCTGGAAGCAGTCAAACTTTAACTGTCTGTAATACTAGAGATGTACAACAGATCCCACAACACTAATATTTCCCACAAAAGGAGCACACATCTAGCAATTATGCACACGTCCTACCAAAGCAAACTTCTCTAATCTTTGGCCTTGAGAGTTAGATGAAGGAAACCAAAGGGAGGGGGGGGGGGGAGATTGGAGACGGGGGAGAACCTGCTCCGGTCTAGCTGCGGCTTCTAATAGATCAAGCATTAACCCTCTATGTACTCCTATATATTTATATATCTATATATATTATCACATATTGACCCTCCCCTTCCGACCTTTCTTCTCAGCAGTATCTGACTTATGAGGAATGGACAACACGTACAGCAATGACACAATGTTATGATATTAAAAAATACAGGACAGACAGCACGGTGGTTAATGGTCACATAATTGTCTGCAGACTGCATGAACTTGCTTCATGTCATAGGGGGACACAGACTAGAGGATTCCCTTTCTCCTCCATTTTTTCCCCTTGCAAAGTGGAAAAGATTTTTCCAGCAACAACTACATTCGTGGGAAATTTTAAGCACAGACCTACTTGGGATGGGGGTGCTAAACACAGACTGCAGAACAGATAATCGGGAGAAGGCTATTTGCAGGCGGGATGAGGGGACTTGAATGTTTCTATGCAAAATTCAGAAAAGGCACTCGTCATTGCAGTTCAAAGAATTGGTATGCCAGGTAAAAACATACATAGATGGGAGGTCAGAGGCCAGCTCATTTCTGCTGCGGAGCTAAGATGACACCTGAGCGGTAACTGAAGGTATTGTTACAACAGATGCTAAAATGGCCGCTGGGCTATGGCTGGCACTGAAATGGCCACCGAAGGTTTGGCCTAACTGGGCGATGGTGACGGGAGGGTCCAGGAATACTACATACTAGAGACGTATCAAGATATATCGACTGGTATTGGCCCCAATAACAACACGGCCATCTAGGGGCAGGACAAAAGGGAGAAAAACATCGTCCATGACACGGCCAGGGCGGTGCCCTCAGATGGTGAAGAAAGGCTGCCTTTCTTTGTCTTCAACTCAAAGCATATGAATAATCGCCATCTTGAATCTGCAACTTTCTTACTCCAACTGTACGTCACTTACTGAAACATATTTCTCTGCAAACTTGAGCAATCGTCTATTAACTACAATTCCTTCATTATCAGCTAACACACTTTCCAAGCCTTCTCCGACAGCCCCCACCTTTGTAAAACGGCTGTCCGCTCTCTGTGAATATGAACTATTCCCTGCATTTAGACTCATAAATAAACACATATGCTGGGACCTTCTGATAACGCCACATGTTCTGCATTTTTCAACTCCTCTCTATATACTACCAACTGGACAGGATCCAAAAGACCATCATCTACAGTCTTCTTCTTAACAATTTAAACATCGTATATCACAACGGCCTAATTATAAGTATGTATAACTGCCTGAGACCCTGGTATGCCTGTAGCCTTATGCTCAATCATGTAATGTAAGAACTCTAGCGTCTGACGCCCTTTCACATAACTTCTTAAATTTTTGCCTGCTCTACATGACACCAAGTGGACAGGATCAAACAGACCACTGTCAGGTATCTTAATTTAAACATGTTCCAAAACTAAACTCTGAGCCGTCTCTCAACCGGGAGTCCGAAGCCGTATGCTCAATCACGTGATCGTACTTGTCACGTCCGATGCCGTCTGCTCAATCACTCCCTGAGAAGTATGCTCAATAAACTAAACCTCGAAGCCGTCTCTCAACCGGGATCTGATGTCCCTGAGAAGTATGCTCGATAAACTAAACCCTCGAAGCCGTCTCTCAACCGGGATCTGCAGTCCCTGAGAAGTATGCTCGATAATACAATTGATAATGTCCTAAAAGATTCTGTCCCCTGGTGTCATAGACCACCCAAGACCTGAGGTAAACTTCTTTACCGATGACAACTATGATGTCAAACATCAAACATCCGACTGACCTAGGAGTCTGTCAATCAACTGAGCCAAAACAGACCAACCGCAGACATCATATGATAAATATGACACTTACCGGGCTGTGTGTGAGGTTGATCAGTCCTCTGGTTTGGCACAGTGGATATATGTCCTCCCAGTCTGATGTCGTCGTCCGATGAGTGACACAAGAGTCAAGAGTAAATCCTGCCGACTACGCCAACTGTTAAGGACCGTTACACATGACCGGTCACATTAACCTTTCAAGCCTTGGGTTCCAAATTAGTTCATACCTGGATGCATCAGAGAGGCCAAAAACTATATGATCTATAGTAATTAGCTCTCACAGATATGTAGAGATGTGCCGCGGCAAGTATATACAGCCCACTCTGCTTAAGGCGCGTACACACACTGAATCTTTATTGACTGAGTATATTTCTTAATACAGGAAAGCAATACATCATTAGTCACGAGGTTAATCTTATTGGGTTAGAAAAAACATTAGAATCATGCATTGTTTAGTGAGAATATATTTATGTTCTCAAGCTTCAGCGTTATCTCGTCCTCCCTGGTCCTCCCTTTGTTATTCAACTCGCTGTAGTACAGTCAGTTCCCTTGTCCAAGTTTTTCTGAAAGTGTGGGAGGACTTTTCCTGATAAGAACTGTTGTCCAGACCTGGTTCTCATGAAAAAGAACAGAGAGAGAGACACATCATTACACATTGTACCGAATATACTGCTCTAAAGCTATTTGTGCTTGAATAATTGTTTCACTACACACAAGCTTATTTACATCTTATAATGCTCCATTTTGTATCTAGCGGCCATTTTGAGACAGATTCTTCCATTTTATGAGCCTGTACTTTCTCAAAATCACTAAATGTAATGCATCACTGAGTAATCTTAACATGCAAATAGGTGCGATGCAAAGTAATGTAAACCTGCTACGGCAAGACGTGCGAAAAATATCAGAGTGCCTGACAGAAACCGAACAACGTATAAGCGACGTGGAAGACGTAATACAGCCAATACAACGAGATGTAGAAAAAAGCCTACATGATATACAATATCTACAGAACAAAGTAGATGACCTAGAGAAAAGGTCAAAAAGAAGCAACGTGCGGATTGTGGGCCTCCCAGAAAAAGCGGAAGGAAGAAACCCAGCAGAATTCTTTGAAAAATGGGTGCCTGAGCTGTTTGGGAGAAACACCCTAACTACGATGTTTGCAATTGAAAGAGCTCATCGTGTACCTACACGACCCCTCCCCCGGGGGCTCCCGCTAGGCCGATACTCATTAAAATACTGCACTGCAGAGACCGAGATATTATACTCCAAAAAGCCCGCGAAAAGGGTGAAATCCAATTTAATGGCGCAAAAGTCTCCTTTTTCCCAGACTTTTCTACGGAAATACAAAAGAAGCGCGCATTTATAGAAATAAAAAGACGGCTGCGAAACCTGCAAGTGCCCTACGGGATGCTGTACCCAGCTAAACTGAGAGTGGCGGCGCTGGGCACGACACACTTCTTTGAAAGTCCAAAAGATGCCAGCACTTGGATAGACCACAATGAAGAACAAATCCGGAGAGGAAGATCGCCGCGTAAAGCACCATGAAGAGGCAACACCCAAAGAAACGCTTATTCAAAGGGAACCAAAACTTCTGAGAGGAGCTCCTGGGACGACAGGATACATCGCGTGGGAGAATGGAGGACTGGTACCCCGATCCGATTGGAAGGCAACGGATCAGTGAGTTACATGTTGGGGGTGTTTGTTTGGTCTCTCTCTCGTATAGTTGGGAAATGTTAAACAATTTACAGATAGAAGAGATAATGTTATATGGTAGAAAAATGGTTCAGGGAGGGATAAGGGGAAGAAACGTTAATATAAATGTACAGATGATAGGAGTACTGAAAATAATGATATGTAGAGTGAAGGAGGATAAATGTATATATTGGTGGATACGAGAGGCTAGGCCAAATCCTCGCTGGAGTGGCCCATTGTTGAGAACGGACAGTATTGTATACACATACACATGGAGCGATGCAGATGTGACACTAATACAGAGATATGGACCCTCCCAGTGCAACTCGCTCATAAAAATAAAAGGGAATGGCAACGCCCAGAAAATAGTAACCCCGAGGAAGGTAAAGAATAAGGAAAATGAGTAGAAAGGTCAGGATTATCTCGTGGAATGTGAGAGGTATGAGTGACCAGACAAAACGCTCAGCAATACTACAAGTTATCAAGGAGCAAGGCCCGGCCATTATATGCATGCAGGAGACACATTTATCAAAAGAAACCACAGACACACTTAAGGTAGGGGGGATGGGACAGAGCTTCCATTCCACACATACGAGGTATTCCAGGGGGGTCAGTATAGTGGTACACAGAAATATACCGTTTAAATGCCTTGCACGAAAAATTGACACAGAAGGCCGATTCATATGCCTACATTGCAGAATCTACAATTACACATGCGTTATAGCCTCAGTATATATCCCGCCACCATATAATAACACGACAATGCGACAAGTAATAGGATTTATAACGGATATGCCGGACATCCCAGTCCTCATAATAGGCGACTTTAACTCGGTCATTAACCTTATACAAGACAGACTACGGACAGGAAATGTAAATGAGGAAAGGAACCTGACATCACTAGGTAGATTACTAAACGAAATATCACTGATAGATATATGGAGAACACGATATCCTACAAATAAACAATACTCCTGCTACTCGACCACACATCAATCATTATCTAGAATAGACCTAGCAATAGGGAATACTAAGATATATAGTGATATAACATCAATAGAATATTTACCAAGAGTCATATCCGACCATTCCATACTACGACTAGACCTACAGCACAGTAGCGCCGGCAGCTACTCCCAAAAGAGATGGAAATTAAACCCGCATTGGCTAAACATACTAAATAAGGAAAATGTGAAAACAACTCTAGAGGAATATTTTGAACTAAACAAAGATACCACAAGTATGATAGTCTGCTGGGAGGCCATGAAAGCATATATGAGGGGGATATATATACAACAAATTACTCAGGCAAAAAAGGGACATAGAGAAAAAGGGCAAACACTACAGGAAAAACTGAAAGAAACGGAAGAAAATTATATAAAAGATAATACTATAACAACACTTAATTTATGGAGAGAAGCCCAAGAGGCCCTTAATAAATACTCACTAGACACAGCGGCCACCAAAAATGGGTTCCGAAAACAGGCATATTACAAAGAGGGAGAAAGAACAGGACATATGCTGGCAGTTATAGCCCGAGCACAAACTAGCCCCACGTACATCATCAAACTAAAAGACACACAAGGCGAGATCGTTAGGGACGCAACATCCATAAGAGAGACCGCGCAGGAATTTTACTCCTCCCTGTACTCCTCAAGACTGGATAAATCGATAGAACAAATTGAGGAGTATTTGGCGGATATAGCAACACAGACTGACAGAGAAGCAGAGAGAATTCCTAGATGCACCAATAGACTTGGGGGAAATACAGGAGGCAGTAAAAGATATGCAAAATAACAAGGCCCCAGGGGAGGACGGTTTCCCGATAGAATTTTATAAACAGTACGCAGATATTCTACTACCACATCTTTTAGAGACAATGGCGGAGGCAGAACAGAAAGGGGAATTACCACAGACAATGAGAAACGCAAAGATAACAATTCTATTAAAGCCAGAAAAGGACCCCCTGTTGATGGACTCGTATAGGCCAATATCGTTACTAAACGCAGACGTTAAAATAATAGCTAAAGTCCTAGCCAATCGGCTATCTAGAGTAGCACCCACCCTGGTGCATCCGGATCAAAGTGGGTTTATACCAGCAAGGTCAACGGCAACAAATATCCGTAGGGTATTTCTAAACCTACAAATACCCGTAGACAACACCGGAGGTAGAACTATATGCTCATTAGACGCGGCCAAGGCGTTTGATAGTGTCGAGTGGCAATACTTGTGGAAAGTATTAGAAAAAATGGGATGCGGCCCAATATTCGTGAGACGGGTAAAACTTCTATATACTGGAGTGGAGGCGGATGTGTCCATTAACGGGGGGTCCTCAGAGGCATTCCCACTACACAGAGGGACAAGGCAGGGGTGCCCACTATCACCACTCCTGTTTGCACTAGCAATAGAGCCTCTAGCGTGCAAAATTAGAACACATCAGGGAATAGTGGGATTTCGAAGAGAAAATGTGGAAGAGAAAATCGCCTTGTACGCAGATGATATGCTACTATTCTTAGGGGATGGGAAAAAATCCTTGGAAACTACTATGCAAGTAATAAAAGAATTCGGAACCTTCTCGGGACTCACCATCAACTGGACTAAATCCGAAATATTACCAATAGACACCTCCGAAACGCAAATCATTAATAGAGAAATAACTCTGAAATGTACCCCAACAATTAAATACCTGGGAGTTAAAATTACGAGAAGGGTTAGTGAGTATGGGAAAATAAACCTAGAACCACTCATGGAAAAATGGAAACAAAAACTTCACATATGAGGCAAATTACCCATGACAATTATAGGAAGGGTGAATCTCATAAAAATGATATGGATGCCGCAATTGCTATATCTAACACATAATTCCCCTCACTGGATAACACAAAAATTCTTCCACAAGGCCAAGGGACTATTCAGAGAACTCATATGGGGAGGGAAGACACCTAGGATCAAACTGGAATTGCTATACAATTCAAAAGAAAAGGGCGGACTAGCTTTGCCCAACCCGTTCTCGTACTTCATGGTCTCCCAGCTGCAACACCTCAGGGGATGGGAGACGGAGGAGACACAGGACGCCAGTTTCAGGATCCTTAAAAATCTTTTCGCCAGATCACACTTGTTTGAAACATTGGAGCGCGAAGCATTTAAAAGAGACGGTCAGAATGTTCCCACGTTACTACTAATGCATAAAGTATGGTGGAAGACCAGAAATATGCTTGGCATAACAAGCTGTACACAGTACACCCCTATATGGAATAACCCATATCTACCAGAAATTAGCACGCTACAAGGTTTCCAAGGGTGGAAAGACAGGGGAGTCAGGAGAGTGGTTCAGATACTGGAGGGGGGAGAGCTGAAAACCCTTGAACAACTAAGACAGAACTATGGCATCCCCAATAGCGACTTCTACAAATATCTACAGCTTAGACACGCTATACAAGCGGAAAAGAAGTCGGCGGAAAAAACAGTGACAAATATAGTGGCGGACATAATAGGTAACGCCACCACCACAGCGGGGAAAATATCTATATTATACTATCACATACAGGACGCGATCAATGCATGCAACCCGATACCAACAAAAGCAAAATGGGAGGCAGACATAGGGCCCATTGAGGAGTCGCACTGGGAGGAAATCCTACAAATGACGCCCAAACTATCTCTAAGCGAGTCGCACAGAGTATCGCAAATATTCCTAATACACAGAGTGTATCGTACTCCGGCCTTCTTGTACAACATAGAAATAAGAACCTCTCCGGTGTGTGCAAAATGCAAAACCCACACGGCGGACCTAATCCACATGCTATGGAGATGTCCGAAATTGCATAGATACTGGGTGGAAATGCGAGATGCAATAAATGAGGCATTCGGCATACGTATGGACTTGACACCATATGTGTGCATTCTGGGATATACACACGACCTAGCGCTAGATGATCATGAAAAACTGGCAGTATCCAGATTATTGTACATAGCTAGAAAGACAATAGCCCAGCGCTGGTTAGATGAAGAACCACCCACGCTAGAATTTAAAAACAAGGTCAACCAAATTTTACCGTGGGAAAAAGTATATTTACTAAGCGCAAGACCAGCCAAAAATACCAGGATATATGGCTGAGATGGATACATGCCCAGAGCCAGGCAAGGAACGACGGAACAAATACATAGGGGGTGGGGTGGTAAGCCGTGTGGGTTGGCACCTGTAAGCTGGGGACCTAACCTGGGAGAGGAGTAGAAGTAAAAAAGACGTAGCAAAACAAGTATTTGTTATATATAAAGTCTACTAAATAAGATAGAGTCATTTGCAAGATTGTTGTGCTGAAAAATAAACCAAAAAAGATTAACGGGGCAGGATAAGATATGATGGATTGGAGAGAGAGAGGCCAGACAATGGGCAAAAGTATGTGGGCTGCCCCTTGTAAGCAGCAAAAACAACTACCCCTGAACCAAAAAAGATGACAGAAAAAAGACAACAAAAGATGACAAGCAACAAGAAGAATAAAGAATAAACGTTTGTTCCAGGAACCGTTACTACTGTTCATGACGAAGGACTGTGAATACGCAGGGACTTGTCATTTAAAGGACTAAATGTTGAGAGAGAGATCTCAGGGGGGTTGGGGGGGAGGGGGAGGGGAGGAGGGGAAACAGTTGTATACAAAAATGCTATAAAGATATGTAAAAGGTGGAAAAAGTTCAATAAAAAAATACATTTAATAAAAAAAAATAAAAAAATACACATCATATTCACGCAACATAAGAGACACCGAAAACACATAGGCACGAGACAAATGCATCCATACATTATGGAGGGGCCTCATTATGAAGAACGAACAATCGCATGAATGAATTAGCGGCCAGGGTGATGCTCCTTCTACACCTAATGAAGTCCTCGTGATTCTCGTTTGCCCCAGTGAAGTTGGAACATGGACTACATATCCTGATCCTTATGTTATTTGGCTTGAAAAAGACCTAATTGTAGGTCGAAACGTTGCCTATCTTAACTTGGATGCAATAAACATGTTCCTTTGTATGACATAATTTTCTGCATCATTTTATGCTGCCGCCTCCTCCACTCTTCTACTTTGCATGTTCCATGGGGCTTAGGTTCATAGCCCCAGGGTGGCTTTGCATTTATTGCTGACGCTTAAGTCCTGGAAATAATTTCTTTTCCTCCCACCCAAGTGGATTTTTATCCCGCGGGTTGTCTTTGCGAGTGCCGTGGTCTCCTCTCTTCTACAGCCTATTGTTTTGATGCAGAGCAGGCGCATCAAGAAGCGCATCTAAACAACCCATTGTTTCCTATGGGTTCTTTCAGATGAACGATTTTTTTTTCATGCGTCGGTAAAATCGTATGTCAAAAGATATCTCTCTATCAAAACAAAGGACATCTCCTGTCTTTTGCCGACACAGCGCCAGTGGCTCCCATAGACTCCTATGGGAGCCAGTCAGCAAAGGGAGGGGAGCGGCATACTCTCTAATAGCAGCTGCGACGTGATCGCAGCTTGTATTTGATCACCCAATTTAATACCGCAGCTATCTGAGCGTCAGGGCGAGCACCCACTGGCGTTTTTTTACCTGCGTTTTGCGTTTTTCCTGCACAGGCATAGAGATAAAGTGTGCTCATGTCCACTGGCGTTTTTAAAATCGCCCCGCCCCGCAAAATCGCATCGCAGCTGTCCTTACACTCTGGCTCCTTTTTTTAATCTAACTTCTCCCATGGTTTTCAATGCTCCCGGAAAAAACGCAACGCAACGCAATTCGCACGCGCCGCGTGGCGTTTTTGCAGACAACATTACTGAAGACTGTGGAAGGGGGGGCATTCTTCACAGGTGCTGTAGGGTGTGTTGGTATAGAAACGCTATGCAACGTTTTAGGATGAGACATTCTCCGCGTTTTGCGTTAAAAAAATGCAGCGAAAAACGCAAACGCGTAGATGCGAAATCGCTGCGTTTTTCACGCACTTACAACGCAAACGCCAGTGGGTGCTCGCCCTCAAAGCGACGCTCATGTGAAAGAGACCCTAAACTGTACGATTATCGTTCACCTTTATTCATTTTGCAAACGATAGTCGCTCCGTCTAAAAGCATCGTAAGTGCGCCATAATCTTGCTTATCAGCGCTCATCATCATGAACATCATTGAATTCAATGCGCTGGACAGCTCCAGCCCGTTTCTAATGAAGCGCGGCTAGGAGCAGATTTTTCGGGCGATTTTTTGGCCCCGGTCACGCAATTTGCGGATTTGTGACTAAGGCCTCAGGGTGGATTCACAATATGCTCGCTCCTGTGCAACTTTTTTTTTTTGCAGAGAACAAGTATATTTTGCGCGCATGCCTGGACAAATACTGAGCATATTGGCGCAGGCACCGCTCGTTCACACAAGTGGGGGATTCACCCCGCCCTGATGTAAATGGCTAACTAGCCAAACGAGGTGACGGTGATCCAACGTCTTGCACACACCAGCTTGTACATATGTGCGCACCTCCCATAGACCTCATTAGGCTCTTTAACGCACAAATACTCACAAAATAGAGCAGGTCCTATTTTTTTTGCACAAAAAAAAGTGATGAGAATAAAGCTGTTGAAATCAATGGGTTGCACTATCAGCGTTTTACGAGAGGGATTTTCCCGCACATACTAATACGTGCAAACACGCTCCATGTTTTGGCTCGGAACTGTCTTCTTTTCCCAGCGTTATCCGTAACTCCCTCTCCCTCCCTTTTTGCCAGCTGCCATAGAAGTCTATGGGAGTTTTCTGCATATTACATCTAAAGATAGGGCAAGACATATAAAATATACATCCAAAATGGTCACGTTCAACCTTTTTTTTCCCCACACATATATTTTACGTGGAAAAAAAATGTTCACCTGAATAAAGCCATTGAAATTCAGTGCTTCGCATGGTTACGTTTTTGGAGTATCTTTTTTTACGCGCCGAAATACCTGGGTAAGTACGGTCATATGAATAAGCCCTGAGGCTAACTTCACACGTGTGAGCGTGATACTGAACTGTGAATCACGGCCCGATATTGCACTCGCCAACATGCGTTTTTCCCGCGGATGTGAGGCATACTTATATCAAAACGGCTTCACATCACTCCAGGGAAGTAGCGGCTACTCGCGGAGTGACTGCCATTGTTTTCTATGGAGAAACCTTGTGTCGCGTTCACCTAGCACGTGGTGCGATGTTGCCGCCGGCCTCATTGAAAACAATGCGGGGATGTGACATGAGAGCACGCACCTGCCACAATTTGTTTCATTGCTCATGTGTATGACCCCATTCAAAAGAATGGAGTTCATATTTGTGCGTCTCACAACACAACGTGTGAAAAGGCCTTACAAAAGCTACAACTGAGGGCTTACTCAGATGAGCGTGGGCGCAGCTATGTCTGGCGGCAGGGAGTGTAGTTGCACCTAAATGAAAGGAATCCCTTCCCTGTCGCCGGCTTTTTAGACTACGTGCCACAGCGCAAGAATTTGAAAATAACCGCGGGAAGTCAGGTGCCGCCCAATCTTTCCCGCAGGTAGTATTCACTAGCAGGTCCCATCTTTACTGTACACGTAATTAACGGCGAGAACCCTGAGAATAAAACCACTGAAATCCTATTGAAATGCTTTTGTTTTGTCCTATTTTGCAGACCTGATTATCAAGGGGCATAAGGGGAGAAAATCACACTCGTCTGAATGCGCCCCCTACGCTTTCCCACAAGAAATGTCGATCCGCAGGCCGGCCTTGGGGTGACGCCACCGCCCTCCAATCTCCAAAATGCATCTTCTTTAACATTAGATTCCAGTATTTTTATTAATATATTAGGTTATGATTCTGGCCTCTAACTACAGGCTCCCTTTAGTGGCAGGGGCATACTGCCCAACATGTGGCGGCACCACCGGAGGAGGAGGGCGACTAGGGTATATAATCTACGCTGTCTCCCCTCCTCACCAAACGGGAAGCACAGCAGAGCGGGGAGAGGACCAGATGGCCGTGTGCCATTCTCACAATGTAACCACAACAGCTTCTCCATTTTTTGGCTATCCGGTTGTGATATCCACAACCAGGGAGAAGAGACTGTAATGTAACACCACGTCAGCCAGAAGCTGTAGGTATGAAGACAGGATTGCAAATAATGGTCCCCTTTGTAGAAAATACAAAAACAAAATGAAACTATCCTAAAATCAACAGGAACATCAGCGACCTACGTCATGCACCACGACGTGGAAACAATCCGGTTCAGGCGTGTTTCTTGTCCACAGATATATATATATATATATATATATATATACACACACACACACACACACACACACACAATATGGCGCGGTCGCTCCTCCAGTCGCCTTTATTATACGTGAAAAAGCAAAAAACATTTAAATCTGTAAAATCAAAGAGAAACTTCAGCAAGATGGCGATTTTTAGAATGAATTCCGGATGAGTCGTCCACTCTGTGATGAACATCCAGATGCATGAGACATCCGGGTATCTGTAGTGACACGCAGCGCTCTCTTCCCCATCTCAGGTCCGGGATCTGAAACGGAAGGAACAAGGTGATCAGCGGCGCCTCTCAGCTTCCAAGTGACAATATCCGGTGAGATACCTACACGGATGCATTGTGTCCCATGAGGAGACTGTGGTGGCACCTTTACTGGGGGCTGGCAGCAGTTATACATATACGGCACGTTCACTCCTCATTTACCTCATGGAGGCTCAGCTTGTCTCATTGTATCCGGGGATCGGAGTGTAACCTGCAGAAGACAATATACTAACATCACATCTCTGCAGTTAATGACCAACATGTCAGTATAATGATAATACGCGTCCGGGGGAGATGACTGGTGACAAGTATCTCCACTCAGTAGGTCACAGACACGGACTCATCTCTCCCTCCCGCTGCTCTGCATCAGCTCTCCATCAGATTTCCCTTCCGCTGCTCTCCATCACCTCTCCCTCCCACCACTCTTCCTCAGCTCTCTGTCCTCCCGCCACTCCCCATCAGTTCTCCCTCCCACTGCTTTCCATCAGCTCTCCCTCCTCCCCCCGCTCTCCCTCAGCTTTAACTCCAACCGCTCTCCATTAACTATCCCTCCAGCCACTATCTTTCAGCTCTCCATCATCCCACTGTTCTCTATCTTCCCGCCGCTCGCCATGAGCTTTTCCACCACTCTGAATCAGCTCTTCCTCCCACTGCTCTCCATTCTCCTTCTGCTGTCCCTTAGATTTACCTCCCACCGCTCTCCATCATCTCTCCTTTCCACCGCTCTCCATAAACATTGTCGTCCCACTGCTCTCTGCTGCCACATTATCTCTTCCTCTCACAGATCTCCAGCAGCTCTCCTTGCAGCCGCTCTACATCATCTCTCTCCGCTACCGAACTGATTCAGCTCTCCATTCTTCCGCCACTTTCCCTCCCACTGCTCTCCATCAGCTTTCCCTCCCGCTGCTCTCAATTCTCCCACCACTTTCTATCAGCTCTCCTTCAATTCTCCATCCTCCCACTGTTCTCCATTATCTCTCCTTCCCGCCACTCTCCATCAGCTCTCTGTCCTCCTGCCGCACTCTATGAGCTCTTCCCCACGACCGCTCTCCATCATCTCTTCTTCCCACTACTCTCGCTCCCACCACTCTCCATCATTTTCCCTCCCGTCACTCGCCATCAGCTCTCCGCCCTCCCGCTGCTCTCTATCAACTCTCCATTTTCCTGCCACTCTCCATCTGCTCCCCCGCTGCTCTTCACCTAGCTCTCTGTCCTGCTGCTGCTCTGCATCAGCTCTCCCACCTGCCACTCTCCATCACCTCTCCCTTCTGCCATTCTCCATAACCTCTCTACATCTGCTCTTCATCCTCCCACTGCTGTCCCTCCTGCCACTCTCCACCAGCTTTACCTCCCGCCACTCTCCATCAGCTCTCCCTCCCATTGCTCTCCATCCTCACACTGCTCTCCCTCAGCTTCCCTCCTGTCGCTCTCCATCATCTCATCCTCCCATTGCTCTCCATCAACTTTCCTCCCTGCCACTATCTATCATTTCTCCCTTCCGCCGCTCTCCATCTGCTGTCCTCCTGCGGCTCTCCCTCAGCTTTCCCTCCTGCCACTCTCCATCATCTCTCCTTCCTGCCACTCTCCATCAGCTCTCCTTCCTGCCACTCTCCATCAGCTCTCCTTCCTGCCACTCTCCATCAGCTCTCCTTCCTCCCACCACTCTCCATCAGCTCTCCTTCCTCCCACCACTCTCCATCATCTCTCCCTCCTGCTGCTCTCCATTAGCTCTCCCACTGCTCTCAATCAGCTCTCCGCCCTCCCGCTGCTCTCCATCAGCTGTCTCACCTCTCTCTATCAGCTCTCTATCCTCCCACGGCTCCCTATTAGCTCCCTCCCGCCGCTATCCATCAGCTCTCCCTCCCGCCGCTATCCATCAGCTCTCTCTCCCGCCGCTATCCATCAGCTCTCTCTCCCGCCGCTATCCATCAGCTCTCTCTCCCGCCGCTATCCATCAGCTCTCTCCCGCCGCTATCCATCAGCTCCCCCTCCTGCCGCTCTCCATTATCTCTTCCTCCCACCAATCTGCATCATCTCTCCCTCCCGTTGCTCCCCATCGGCTCTCCTTTCTGCCGCTCTCCCTCCCGCCGCTCCCCCCATCGACGCACTACATCAGCTCTCCATCCTCCAGCAGCACTCCCTCGCCGCTCTCAATTATCTCTCCCTATCGTCGTTCTCCATCATCTCTTCCTCCCATCGGTCTCCATCATCTCTCCTGCCACTCCCACTTAGAATCGCCGTTCTCCCTCTTGCCGCTCTCCCTCAGTTCATCTAATTGCGCTGCTCTCACTTCTACTTCTGTCAGGTATCTGGCTACGTAATACTATTTACATGATGTATATGGGTGATGCCCACTGAGCCGGACCCAACAAGAGATGCTCAGAGAGTGCCCAATGTAGAAACCAGCAGTCCGCCCTGCATCCAGCTCAGATCGGGGGCTCCGAGTGCCCCCAATACCCACTGCTACTTATAAACAGGAGCTTCTGCATGTGGAAAATAAGTAAATTACCTGTGGGAATTCCTCTGTATGTGGAAGAGAAGGCCAGCAGTATGGAAACAGTGTAACACTGCACGCCCAACTACTTCTATACTCCCGGCCATCATACAGACGGGTGTTGTCATCTCTATGTTGGTGACCTTTTCTCTGCACATTAAAGAATAACAATTTTTTTTTCCATTCAAAGAGAAAGGTTTACTTCTTGTGAACCCGGATGAGTTTTATATGGTGACGGCTCCAGATGCTATGCTTCAAGGGACTGATCATAGAGAAGCTACGGAATGATTGGTGTGGAGAGTTGTGACTGCGGGAGACGACGCATCTTGGCCACATTCACATCTGCATTTGGGCTTCTGTTCTGGATTTCATTTTCCTGCTTCGTTATGGAATTAAAAAAATAGAATTCCTGCTAGATGGACCGTCCTATGACAGAATCAGATGGTGCTGAACAAATCCGCCGCCTATATCTTCTCGCTTCTATTATGTCCTCTGTCGTTTACACAGAATCTTAAATCTTCTGAAGCAGATATGATTGTGGCCAAAGAATGTAGAACACAGGCGTCAAACACAAGGCCCGCGGGCCGAATCCGTCCCACCACCTCATTTTCTGTGGCCCACCGGCCCATTTGTGTGTACACACACACACACACACACACACACACACACACATTATATATACACATATATATATTAGTGTGCATCTGTGTTATATGTGTATAATAGTGTGTGCCTGTCATATATATATAAATAAAAATAATAGTGTGCACCACTGGCCGCTATGGGGGACCTTATTACTGTGGGGTTCACTTTTACTATACCGTCTTACAATTAACAATTAGAATCGGCCCTTTGAAGGCAACCATAAGCCTGATGTGGCCCTCGGTGAAAATGAGTTTGACACCCCTGATGTAGAACATCAAAGACAGACAGACAAGAGACAGAAGTGATACATTTACAGAATAGAGACAATGTAATAGCAGAAGGACAAATACAGGAAGAGACAAACATGTAAAGATGCCAAAACACGGACATCTATATAGTTACATGTACATACAGAAATAACATATAACAGATACACAGACATAAACAGTTACATGTGCATACAGAAATAACGTGTAACAGATACACGGACATATAGTTACATGTGCATACAGAAATAACGTATAGCAGATACACGGACATATATAGTTACATGTGCATACAGAAATAACGTGTAGCAGATACACGGACATATATAGTTACATGTGCATACAGAAATAACGTGTAGCAGATACACGGACATATATAGTTACATGTGCATACAGAAATAACGTGTAGCAGATACACGGACATATATAGTTACATGTGCATACAGAAATAACGTGTAGCAGATACACGGACATATATAGTTACATGTGCATACAGAAATAACATATAAGGGCTCCCACATACTTTCGTTTTTTTAAAGCAAATGTCAATGGGAATTTCTAATGTTAAAAACGAATCACAGAAAAATCGCAAAGCACCAACTTGCAATACGTTTTTAACTTTAGAAAGTTGACATTCGCGTTAAATAATGCAAGTGTGTGGAAGCCCTAGCAGATACAGGATTGCAGAGTCACTAGAACAGCACTCTGGGATTTCAGTCATAAAGACCGTCTGCACACGGCCGAGTCGGATAGGGGAAATCACGTTTTGCCACAGCATGCTATGGGCTGGATTTGCTGTGGAATCTGGAGGCAGACGCCCGCTCCAGATTCCACAGTGCACATCCGCCCGTGTTTAGGTGGCCTAACTCTCCCGATGGGAGATGACATAATGCCTTCACAGCGCCACCGATTGGAAGGTAGCGTCCTATAAGTTAATATATCACCTTGACTTATAGTGAAGCTATCTTCCAATAGGTGGCGCTGCTGAGGCATTATACTATCCCCAATTTGCATATCAATATAATATGCTCACACCTGGCAGAAGTGTCACCCCTCCTGACTTGCCCGCTGGAGCAGAGGAAACACAAAGCTGTGATGACATGTAATATCTGTGCAGGAGATTATAAGGCCCCCTGTCCAAGGGCATTGCGGCCGCCCGGGAGCAGGAGCCGGCACACGGTTCTCCGCAGGTCAGCCTATCTGACAGATAAGCTGACCGCAGAGAATCAGGGCAATTCACAGCATGCTGCGAATTGCCGGCCGCGAGCGGAGAATCGCAATGATTCTCCACTCGTGGACAGGAGGCCGGCGCTTTCCATAGCAACGCTATGCAAAGTTTCAGGCTGCATGATTCACCGGTGATTTACCGGCCTAAGGCCCCCTGTCCACGACCGTGAATTCGACGGCAGTAAATCGCTGGCGAATCACGCAGGCTGAAGCTTTCCATAGCGTTGCTATGAAAAGCGCAGGCCCCCTGTCCACAAGCGGAGAATCGTTGCGATTCTCCACTCGCAGCCAGCAATTCGCAGCATGCTGCGAATTGCCCAGATTCTCCGCGGTCAGCCTATCTGTCGGATAGGCTGACCTGCGGAGAGCCGTGTGCCGGCTCCTGCTCCCGGGCGGCGACTGTTGCTGCAGAGATCCGCCGCGGGATACCGCAACGCCCGTGGACAGGGGGCCTAAAGCAGATGTTCACTTGTCTTCATAATTAGATATGAGTGACCACAGGTGGCAGTGTGGGGGTTAATGCTGCCTTGGTATTACTCTGAGTGCTGGCTGCTCGACTATATCAGGGTCCAGCTATGTTAGTGACATCCGCTTAGCTGCATTGAATAATATGCGTCTAATGTAGTCTTAAATGTACTGTATCTCAGCCTGCTGCTCAGTGCTGCCATGCTTTACATTGTAGCTCAGCTTTTTCAGATTGGCTACTCTGTATTAGCACAAGCCCACCACATACAGCCTGGTTCTGCAGATCAGAGGGGACCCCAGCAGACTGCTGCTAATCCCACTATTATGGCCTAATTTACAATAGCGAAAAGTGAAGACACACCATCATGGTGCATCCATGATGACGGGAACCTCTAATACGAGGTTTGTTCTGTAGGCACCAAGCGGATTGATGTATACCTTGTAGGAAAACATTCGGTACAACCTGTAATTTATTCATTTAAACCTTTGCTCATTCTGGGTTTAGGTGTCAAGTAGGCAGTCCTATCAGTGATTGACTCATACACGGAAGGCCACCACTGAATAGCACTGCCCACTGGACTCCTAAGTGCTCTAAAACATAGTGCCTGCAGATTGGACTGCACTCTGAACAGGACAGGTGCCCTTTACGTAAGCTACACGTTAAAATATTGAAGCACTATAGAACAGACCTGCCGCATGTGTCCAGCCCTTAAAATACTGGAGGATGATCAGACGTGTGCCTATAGTGTTCCCTATACAGTTTGGGATACCTATGTTGCATGAGTTAGTTATCATCATACATCATCATCCAGATTCCTTATAGCGCTCTATAGCGCACATCCCTGATCAAAGGGGGTTGACGACTCGGACATAGGGCAGATCCCTCTTTCAAGCCGCCCTTCTATAAAGTCTGCATCACTGTCTTCCTCCAGGAGCGAGCGGGAGTCACAGGAAAGCAGCGAGGACATGGAGGGATTAGAGGCAGACTCCTCTCTGTGTAATAACATAGGAAGCAAACATGTGTGACGCCAAGGACAAGACATGCAGGGTAAGACGAGACAGACATCTACAAGACAGGAAAAAGAAACCCAACGTGAGTCCAACAGCTTAACAGGTCAGCAGAGACAAGCGGCACATAAATGACATTGTGGACAGATACTAGTGTGACAGTTCACCGCGCCGATACCTCTACCTGGCGCATCGATATTGAAAGACACCATATCCCAGAAGAGGAAGGAACGTAGCTCAGGACATTATTAGCAGCAATCAGCTGAGACTTCTGAGATTTGCTGTGATGGAGACGATTTTCCATAAATTGAGCAGAATATATTCGTATCATTGCTAAATATCTGTGCGCGTTATGTTAAAGGCGTAGGTCAACCGTTTTCTGGCTTTTGGTCTTCAATTCCCAGTCATTGTTATAAAGACCTGTATAAAGAGTCTGACAGTGATTTGCAGGAATACTGCCATCCAATAGGTGGCTGTTACAGTAAACTACCCTGGATACGCCAGCCCGGGTTGCCCTGGATCCTACCCACAACCCCTGTCCCTGCCTACTTGCCTCCACTCCTGGCTAATCTCAGGCAAGCAACTGGGCGGCGGTCCCTACTCTATCTAGGGACAGAGAAAGGGACGCTGGCGTACCTGATGAAACGGGTAGAGAACCGACAGGAAAGGCAGATGACAAAAACCCTGCCTTATAAGTCCCCTCATTCACCTTCTAGGTGTCTCCTCAAGGAGAGACGATACCCCCCGACCCATGTCACAGGCCTCTCGCTAGCCTAGCCAAAACTTACTGCTACACACCGATGAGGGGCAAACACCCCTCAATTCCCAATCATTGCTATACAGACCTGTATAAAGGGTCAAGCATTGATTGGCCGGAATGGAGAGACAGACAGACCCTCCGCCACGGCTTTAGTTCTAACATCATGATGCAAATCCACGGACTTTACATTTTAAATCCATGAAAAACCTGAATCTGTAAACTCAGAAACAAAACACACTCCTGAACTAATTAGCCTCCATAGAACGTGGGCTCCGGCTGTTTCTTACTACTGACACCCGCTGGCAACAGCTGCAATAAGCTGCGCAACGCATCGGAGCTGTTAACCCTTTAGATTTTGACAGCAGCATTTAAATCCCCTGGCCAATGTTCGGGGGTCTCGCCAGGCTTCCCGCGATGCATTCACAGGGAGCTGTGTGAGTGTATGGCAGCCAGGGTCATTCAGAAGTAATAATTTTTTTTTAATTTTTTTTTAAAGACAACCTTTTGCCTTATTTATAAAAAAAGAATCCAAATAATAAAACAAAAATACATATTTGGTATCGCTACATCAGTAAAAGTCCGATCTAGCAAAGTAACGCATTTACCCCGCACGGTGAAAAAAAAAAGAAGCTAGAACTGCGCTTTTTCAGACACCCTGTCTCCAGGAAAAAAATGCAATAAAAAGCTATCAAAAAAAAAAAATAAAAAAATCACAAACTACAGGATGTCCTGCAAAAAATGAGACACCGCACAGGTATGTCGCAAAAAGAAAGGTTATGGCTGTCAGAAGATAGTGGCACGAAATAATTTTAAAAATTAAATATTGTTGAAAAAAAATATTAAAACTACAGCAAAAAAACCTCCAAACGATGTAAGTTTGGTATCGCAGTAATCGTACTGACCCATAGAATAAAGTTATCAGGGCATTTTTGTTGCAGTTTGTGTCCTGTAGAAACAAGACGCACCGAAAGATGGTGGAATTTTGTTTTTTTCCCATTTCTCCCCACTAAGAATTTTTAAAAGTTTTTCAGTACATTATATGGTACAATAAATAGAATAATTGAAAAATACAACTCGTCCCGCAAAAAACAACCGCAGACAGCGACGTCGATGGATAAATAAAGGAGTTATAATCGTCTAAATGGTAGGAGGGAAAAACGAAAATGCAAAAAAAAAAAGGGGGGGGGGGGGTTAACCAGAGACAACGCCCTCTACACCCCGTTAACATTAGGACAAACTGCTAATTTCTGGCAAAACATTTCATCACATGAAGGCCAAGGGAAACTACGATAAGCTTCTAAAATGATGTCAGTATGTGGAAATAACCGCAAGCAGCAACTTGTGAACGTTCCGACAAAACAGCAGCAAATTTACGGAAGGCTTGTAGCCACTCATTAACGGCGTCCCAGTTGCTGCCCGGAGCTCCTCCTCCTTGTCAGCGACCTTTTCATCAGACTTTGTCACAAACTCTTATTCCACTGCTCTATATTTTATCCTTGAACCCAGAGGGGACGTCAGCGCCTCCTTCATTCCCAGCGGACCAACGCCTTCTCCCCGCTATACAGGCTCCCCGGTGGTCCTGGACCTGCATGTTATGGCACAGAACCACTAGATGTTCTGACTGTTACCCCACTCCCAGCAGTCCCTGCAGCAGGCTAGAGAGTGTTAATGAAACATTGTTTAAAGCGGCAGTATCGAGTTTCCTATTACCAGGTACTGGGGAAGAAGTGTCGCTGTCAGCAGATGGCCGGAAATCTCACCATCCTTGGGGTTTTCACCGGGTCCCTGATGCTGCAGCACTTCAACCCTTTGTTCCTGCAACGCTGAGAGGCTTGGCACCTCCTGTAGTCCGGCCTGCTTCCTGCGGGCAGCGGTGAGGTGTAGGGCCCCCATTCTCGGTGGGGAGTAGGGCTCCCATTCTCTGTGAGGAGTGGCACCCCCGTTCTCGGTGGGGAGTAGCGCCCCCGTTCTCTCCTGGCTCTCTTTCTGGCACACCTGTTGCAAAGGTCATCTACTTCTGGTTCCGGGTCCACGACCTCCGTCACGTTCCTGCGCTTTCTGTGTGTCAACTCCTGTACTCTCCTGCAGGGGGCGTCATCTTATGTTTACCGCCGGCTTCTTCAGCACAGACGATCAGCTGCCTGAGGGGGTCCTCCATCACAGTGAGAGACGTCCAACTTTCAACCCACCTCTGGATTCCGGGGTCCCACTTCTGGATGTCAGGGTCCCACCTCTCCTCTTCTTATGCACTCCAGATCTTCCCGGCTGGCGCTGGTCAGCCAGCGCTGTCACCAAGACCCCCGATCCCACAGGCAGATGTTCTGGAAGATGCTCAGGGATTCCTCAGCGTAGGGGGGCTGCAGGAGTCCCTCTTATAGAGAGAAAAACAACCATATTAACCGCTTAATGCCCAGATCCCAAGTGGCACCTGCTTCTACATGTCCCATTGGCCTTACATTACTCTACACCAGTGGTTCCCAACTCCAGTCCTCAGGGACCCCAAACAGGTCATGTTTTCAGGATATCCTATAGTAAGAACCCCTGTGGCAATGTCTGAGGCACCGACAATAATTACATCACCTGTGCAACACTAAGGAGATCCTGAAAACATGACCTGTTGGGGTCAACGAGGACTGCAGTTGCTTCAGTTATCCAGCAGGTGGCGCCGGGGCCCTTCTAATGTTGCTCAGCATTGAAAGTTTGATTACTTCACTACCAATTATGTATAATTCGAGTTTGTAGTCACTTCTGAATATTTCCTTATTGGATGATCGCCAAGATGCTTCTGCTGTTGTAAATCACTCATTAAGGACATAAATCCCCCCCATCTGAGGGTTCCCTGCGGATTACTCCATCACACAGCCAGACCTCACAGGTCATCTGCAGCACAGGCTCCGGCGCCAATAACAATATAGCAAGCCTAGAAGTGATACAACATATAACGGCGCGGCCCGGCTGGGAATTACCGACGCAACAATTGTTTTTGGATTCTCATCTGAACTTTTCAAAAGCCAAAACGTATTTTTGCTTCCGTTGCCACGGCTGCATGAGGGCTTGTTACATCGCAAGCTGTAGTTTTTATTGATACTATTTTGGGGTAAGTACAACCTTTCTGATTATTTTCATTGCGTTTTTGAGAAACAAGATGAACAAATAAATAGAGGCTCAATTTTTCTTTAGCTTTTTTTTTTTTTTTAACCGCCTAACACCTTGGGACATAAGGTTACGTCATGGCAGCGTGGTACTTACCCTTATGTCATGTAGATGGCGCAGGATCGGAAGTGAGCCCCTTTTTGCTCATTTACTCCTACTTGTATAAAAAATGGAAACATTTGAGAAAAAACCCACGTGTGTAATATCATCATGTCCGTAATTACTTGCAATATAATTTGAACACACTATAGATCCTGCACAGCAAAAACCGTAAAAAAAATGGAGGCAAAAGGCGTATTTTGTTCATTTTAACTCCCAAAAATCGCAATAAAAGTGATCAACAAAGCTGCATGTACCCCAAAATGGTACAAATTAAAAAAAAACAGCTCGTGCCGCATACTGTATATACATGGACGGGACAGGGGACTTATTATTTGTAAAGTGCCAATTTTTTCCGCAGTGCTTTCAGATAATGTGTTACCCCCCAGCAAACTGGGTACTCATTTTACCGACCTCAGAAAAGGAAGAAAGACTGAGTCAACCTTGAACCGGCTATCTGAACCATGCGGGGACTGAACCTGCAACCATCAGGTCGTGAGTGAGAGCTCACTCAACACTCTGCGCCACAAAATGAATGCTATAATAACACAGTATACAGTAATATTCAAAGCTCCCCCTAGTGGTGGCTGCAGGGAGACAACAGTTTATCATTTAGCTGTATGTCTGTGCCGGGGAATTAGAGCTCTGGATAAAGCACACTGCTCTGACCGCATTAATAATGTATTCAGATAAAGTATATAGACATTAGCACAAAGGCGGATATATAGGTGCTAAGATGCCACTGGTGTGAAGTGTGTCAAATGTATTAGGCCTCATGTCTACGGGCATGAATAGATTCCGCATGGGAAACCCGGCACGGAATCTGTGTGCGGCCGCAGTCAGAGACTCTGCGTACCTGTCTGTGTCTTCTTTTTTCTGTACTGCGGATGTGTGTGGAAGTGCCGGCCGCCACACATGCACAATACAGTTTTTTTCTTTCTTTTTTTTTCAACTTCTGCTTTCCCACGGAATCTGCTGCACGTTTGCAGTGTCAAGTGTGGATGGGCCGCAGATCAGACGGCTTCTGTTGACTTCAATAGAAGCCTTTCGTGTGGGAACCGCAGTAAAATGGAGCATGCTGGGATTTTTCATCCACAATTGGTTTCCACTCGTGTGCATGAAAAATTATTTTTCCACGGCATGCTATGGAAGGTTATTGCTGCAGAATCCAGAGCGGAGCGCACACTCCGGATTCCACAGCAAGAATCCGCCTGTGGACATTGGGCCTTAAGAGCCACGAGCCACTTAATACCTCTGCTGCATTTTTTGGGGTAGTCTATGGGCTATATCTGAAATCTACCCATGCTGCTGTTATATAGTAAGGGTGCATTCAGACGATCGTACATCAGCTGGGTTTTCATGCCAGCCGATCTACTTCGTCCCTTTCTGCAGGGGGAGGAAGCTGGAAGAGCCGGGAGCAGTGCTCTGAGCTCCCACCCCCTCTCTGCCTCCTCTCCACCCCCGTGCACTATTTTCAATGAGGAGAGATGGGACGGGGGCGGAGCTAATTCACGGAACTTAGCCCCGCCCCTGTTCCGCCTCCCCCCATTGCAAATAGTGCAGAGGGACGGAGAGGCGGCGGGAGCTCAGTGCACTGCTCCCGGCTCTTCCAGCCTCCTCCCCCTGCAGAGAGAGACGCCGTATATCGGCTGGCGTGAAAACCCAGCCGATATACGGTCGTCTGAATGCGCTCTAACCTAGTATGTGAGGCCAAAGAAAGACCCCTGTCCATCCAGTTCAGCCTATTACCCCCCCAATGGAGGGTAAAAAAAAAAGCAATGAGGCCTCTTTCCCATGAGTGTATATCAGATCACATGGTCATATTCCCGTGATGTAAAAGCGACCAACTAGCAAATATACCGCCAGGCGTCAGTCCCAAAAGATAGTCCTGGAACTATGTTTTGGGCTGGAATACGTGGGCCGCTGCATAAGCCCCTATTAGAACGAATGACAGCAGGCAGAGAAGGGAGGTGGGAGGAGGTTTAGCAGTGTGACTGCTAAACACCCTCCCTCTTCTCTCCTGCCCTCCAGCTGATTCCAATGGGACGGGGCGGGGCTAAGCACCGCCCCAGCCCGCCTCCTATTGCTAGCTGCAGACAAGGGGTGGGACGGGGGCAGAGGGGAGGAGAGAACAGGTGAGCCGGCAAGGGGGAGGGAAGGAGAAGGCTCAATGGCATGGCAGCCTCGGCATATATGCGTCAGGGCCCATGCTGTGGGAAAAGGCACACAAATGCTAGATTTGTGCACCCGTTCACAAGCTTTTACACCACAGATGGCAGCATAAGAGAAATAGCCGTGGCAGCAGGAAACGATGCAATCACAAAATCTTTATTCCTCCAGACACCATACGACGTTTCGATCTAGCAAGATCTTTATCAAGTGATAAAGATCTTGATAAAGATCTTGCTAGATCGAAACGTCGTATGGTGTCTGGAGGAATAAAGATTTTGTGATTGCATCGTTTCCTGCTGCCACGGCTATTTCTCTTTTGACTGGTTCCTTGGAGCTGAGCGATCCAGCTCCTTGCTGCGGCTGGCACATTGGACGGTCCCACCCAGAGGGTTGTATGGCGTTGTGCTGCCCTGGACTTTCCTATTGTGACAGATGGCAGCATACATCGGCCGGCCGTGAAAACGGCGGCCGATATGCGCTTGTGGGAAAGAAGACTGAGGCAGAAGCCAATTTACCCCATTTAATTTGAAGTTTCTGGCATAAATTATAACAAATCCAATGGGCTGTGAGGCCACGACTGTTTTTTACTGAGTCCCATCAACTTTTAGAAAAGTGCCAAGTGGGATGGAAAAAGACCCTAAAGTAGCAAAATATTGGGCCAATGAGTTCTGTATGCCAGAAACTTGGAGCATTGGAGTCAATTACCCCTGAGGGTTTAAGCAAAATGCAAAACATTGTAAAAGAAGGATATTCACTCTCAGAGACAAAATCAGAGGTGCACAGAGTGGTATCGCTGCCACGTGTCCTCGGGGTCTTACCACTTCTTCTGGCGCCCCTCCAGCATATAACTCCTATTACCAAGGAGAGCAGTCCTAGTGCAAAGATCGCAGCGGAGACACTGATGTTGATAATCTGCACGAAGGTCAGACCGGCTCCTATGTGAGGAAGAAACAGCGGATGAGACTGTCGTCCAGTCAGATGGCTGCTGCACAGAGACAGAGGGAGAGCGCGCCGCACAGAGACAGAGGGAGAGCGCGCCGCACAGAGACAGAGGGAGAGCGCGCCGCACAGAGACAGAGGGAGAGCGCGCCGCACAGAGACAGAGGAAGAGCGCGCCGCACAGAGACAGAGGAAGAGCGCGCCGCACAGAGACAGAGGAAGAGCGCGCCGCACAGAGACAGAGGGAGAGCGCGCCGCACAGAGACAGAGGGAGAGCGCGCCGCACAGAGACAGAGGGAGAGCGCGCCGCACAGAGACAGAGGGAGAGCGCGCCGCACAGAGACAGAGGGAGAGCGCGGCGCACAGAGAGAGAGGGAGAGCGCAGCGCACAGAGAGAGAGGGAGAGCGCGGCGCACAGAGAGAGAGGGAGAGCGCGGCAGACAGAGGGAGAGCGCGGCGCACAGAGAGAGAGGGAGCGCGGCGCACAGAGAGAGAGGGAGAGCGCGGCGCACAGAGAGACAGGGAGAGCGCGGCGCACAGAGAGAGAGGGAGAGCGCGGCGCACAGAGAGAGAGGGAGAGCGCGGCGCACAGAGAGAGAGGGAGAGCGCGCCGCACAGAGACAGAGGGAGAGCGCGCCGCACAGAGACAGAGGGAGAGCGCGCCGCACAGAGACAGAGGGAGAGCGCGGCGCACAGAGACAGAGGGAGAGTGCGGCAGACAGAGGGAGAGCGCGGCGCACAGAGACAGAGCGCGGCGCACAGAGGGAGAGCGCGGCGCACAGAGACAGAGGGAGAGCGCGGCGCACAGAGACAGAGGGAGAGCGCGGCGCACAGAGGGAGAGCGCGGCGCACAGAGACAGAGCGCGGCGCACAGAGACAGAGGGAGAGGTCGGCGCACAGAGACAGAGGGAGAGGTCGGCGCACAGAGACAGAGGGAGAGGTCGGCGCACAGAGACAGAGGGAGAGCGCGCCGCACAGGGACAGAGGGAGAGCGCGCCGCACAGGGACAGAGGGAGAGCGCGCCGCACAGGGACAGAGGGAGGGCGCGCCGCACAGGGACAGAGGGAGAGCGCGCCGCACAGGGACAGAGGGAGGGCGCGCCGCACAGGGACAGAGGGAGGGCGCGCCGCACAGGGACAGAGGGAGAGCGCGCCGCACAGAGACAGAGGGAGAGCGCGCCGCACAGGGACAGAGGGAGGGCGCGCCGCACAGGGACAGAGGGCGGGCGCTGCGCAGAGACAGAGGGCGGGCGCTGCGCAGAGACAGAGGGCGGGCGCTGCGCAGAGACAGAGGGCGGGCGCTGCGCAGAGACAGAAGGAGGGCGCTGCACAGAGACATAGGGAGAGTGCTGCACAGAGACAGAGGGGGAGTGCTGCAGAGGGAGAGTGCTGCACAGAGACGGAGGGAGAGTGCTGCACAGAGACGGAGGGAGAGTGCTGCACAGAGACGGAGGGAGAGTGCTGCACAGAGACAGAGGGGGAGTGCTGCAGAGGGAGAGTGCTGCACAGAGACAGAGGGAGAGTGCTGCACAGAGACGGAGGGAGAGTGCTGCACAGAGACGGAGGGAGAGTGCTGCACAGAGACGGAGGGAGAGTGCTGCACAGAGACAGAAGGAGGGTGCTGCACAGAGACAGAGCGAGAGTGCTGCACAGAGACGGAGCGAGGGTGCTGCACAGAGACGGAGCGAGGGTGCTGCACAGAGACGGAGCGAGGGTGCTGAACAGAGACAGAGGGAGGGTGCTGCACAGAGACAGAGGGAGGGTGCTGCACAGAGACAGAGGGAGGGTGCTGCACAGAGACAGAGGGAGAGTGCTGCACAGAGACAGAGGGAGGGTGCTGCACAGAGACAGAGGGAGAATGCACCACAGAGACAGAAGGAGAGTACTGCACAGAGACAGAGGAAGAGTGCTGCCCAGAGGGAGAGTGCTGCCCAGAGGCAGAGGGAGAGTGCTGCCCAGAGGCAGAGGGAGAGTGCTGCAGAGAGACAGAGGGAGGGTGCTGTACAAAGGAAGAGGGAGAGTGCTGCCCAGAGGCAGAGACAGGGGGGGTGCTCCCCAGAGATGGGGAGAGTGCTGCCTAGAGACAGGGGGAGAGTGCTGCCTAGAGACAGGGGGAGAGTACAGCAGAGACAGAGGGAGAGTGCTGCACATGGCGTCTTCTGTGTGGTGAGACACCATGTTTCCTTTATATAAAATGACATCGGGAAGTGAGAGAATTAGATTACGAACATAAAATTCGGACGCTAATTCTTTTGCGCTTAGAATTGAATAATCGAATTGGGGCCCATTAACTTTTCTTATGTATGACATAATCAATGCTCGTGCCAAATTTCAAGTTTCTATCACATCAGGAAGTGAGAGAATTAGATTCCGTACGTAAAAATTTGGACGCTAATTCTTTTGCGCTTTTAATTGAGTAATCAAGTTGAGACCAATTAGCTTTTCCTATTTATGACATAATCAATGCTCGTGACAAATTTCAAATTTCTATGACATCGGTAAGTGAGAGAATTAGATTCCGTACGTACAATTTGGACGCTAATTCTTTTGCGCTTAGAATTGAATAATCGAGTTGGGACCCAATAACTTTTCCTATTTATGACATAATTAATGCTTGTACTAAATTTCAAGTTTCTATGACATCGGGAAGTGAGAGAATTAGATTCCGTACGTAAAATTTGGACGCTAATTCTTTTTGCGCTTAGAATTGAATAATCGAGTTGGGACCCAATAACTTTTCCTATTTATGACATAATCAATACTTGTACTAAAATTCAAGTTTCTCTGACATCGAGAAGTGAGAGAATTAGATTCCGTACGTAAAATTTGGAAGCTAATTCTTTTGCACGTATAATTAAATAATCAAGCTGGGACCTCTTTACGTTTCCTATTTTGGACATAATCAATGCTCGTGCCAAATTTCAAGTTTTTATGACATCCGAAATTGAGAGAATTAGATTGCATACGTAAAATGTGGACGCTAATTCTTTTGCGCTGTGAATTAAATAATCGAGTTGGGACCTATTAACTCTTCCTATTCATGACATAATCAATGCTCGTGCCAAATTTCAAGTGAGAGAATTAGATTCCGTACGTAAAATGTGTATGCTAATACTTTTGCGCTTAGATTTAAATAATCGAGTTGGGAACCATTAGCTTTTCCTATTTATGACATAACCAATGCCCATGCCAAATTTCATGTTTCAACGACATCGGGAAGTGAGAGAATTAGATCCCGTACGTAAAATTTGGACGCTAATTCTTTTGCGCTAGAATTGAATAATCGAGTTGGGACCTCTTTACTTTTCCTATTTTGGACATAATCTATGCTTGTGCCAAATTTCATGTTTCTACGACATCGGAAAGTTGGAGAATTAGTGGCGAGTGAGTGAGTCAGTGAGGGCTTTCGTCTTTATATATACAGATGCCCTCCTTCATTCCCATACAGCCACCAACCTGCTGGTCCTGGGGCCGTGCCTGGTGACTCAAAACAGCCATGGTGCCCCTTTGGCTAATTGCTCACTGGGTATCAGTAACCAGTCACTAAATACTTCTTTGATTGGCCAGGGCTGCTCATGTGACGTAGCGCTGACCAAGGAATGTAGTGTTTTAGACCACTGGGCAATTACCAATGTACAGGCTGCATCAAGTAATCTAAGAATTGGTGCAGCCATGTTGGATCACTGAAGCAAGACCTCCGGAGTTTCTGGATTGGCAGCTGTATGGGAATATAAAAGGGGTGCTGATGAGGATTGAGCCTTACCCAGAAAAAAATGAGCTAGGAAGCTGTAAATTGCAGGATGTACTTGTCTATTTGTCTATTTAAAGTATCTTTTTTTTCTGGTCCAAAGTGAACATCTCCAAAGACGTTCAGTGTGAAAGAGCAGAGGACCATAAGGTTCCTGTTTCTCCAAGTGAAAGGTGCAGAGCCGATCCATGATGAATGTCACAAGCTTTGGGTGACAGCAGCTCTTCATGTGCAACAGTGAAACGCTGGGTTTTAAATTTTAAAACTGGCCATTTCGCTGTTGAAAGTAAGGAAATACAGTAAATGCATGTCCCCATTTCCTTGTCTCCAAATGTGAAAAACATCTGTGACTTGATCATGTAGGACCGCCGAATATCAGCCAGAAGTATGGCTACATATCTGGGGATATCACGGGAGAGAGTTGGTGCCATTATCCACAACGACTTAGGAATGAGAAGGCTTACAGCCAAGTGGATCCCGGACAGAAGAAACGTGTGGAGACATCGGTGGCTGTTGGGGAGCATTCTGCAAGAAATGAGTCAGATTTCCTGGACAAACTGGTGAAGAGAGACGCATCTACTGATCCAGAGACAAAAGAACAGTCTACGGAATGGAGGCATATTGATTCCCCAAGCCAAAGGGATAGAAAGAGAGTTCATCTCGTGGACCTCCCAAAGGGATCAACCATCAATGCAGCATATTACTGTTCATTGTGGACAAAGCTCAGGCAAAATATTAAGGAAAAACATTGAGGAAAGCTCTCCGAAGGCGTCATCCTGCTGCATGACAAGGGGGCAGTACTGCAAAAATGACCTCTTTAGGCTTTCAACTGATGCCCCATCCAACCTATTTGCCCAGCCTGGCTCCACCTGACTCCATCTGTTCCCCAATCTCAAAAAACACCTAAAAAGATAACGGTTTGGGAGGATTTTGGGGGTAACTAATGCTGCAAATGAGTGGTTTTGACCAGCAGTCGGAAGAATTGTATTTGCAGGGACTTAGAGACGTCACAAGTGCATCCTGGGGAATATGTAGAATAGTTCGGCAGGTTCAGCTTCCAGGCTTAATGTTTCTGGGTTAAGCTTAATGCTTCTCAACACCCCGTCGTAAGACAGCACCAGCTAATAGACTACAAGTGGATTATAGTATAATACTGCACTTATCGTAGAGTCTAGAAGGAGGTCCAGCCAGAGACGTGACGCTCCCGGCGGGGCGGAGACCTCGCTCTCATACTTACTCCAGCTCTTCATCATGGGCATGTCTAAGCTCTTATGTTTGACCACGCAAGTGTAGGTGTCTTCAGGATTAGAGTCCCGTAAATCCAGTTTTGCAACCACCTGGTAGGTCCAGTCCCCAACTCTTATCGCCTCAGTCACATTCTTTACCAGAGTCTTCTCATTTTTAATCCAGGATAGAACAATGTCTTGAGGGTAAAAGCCCCAAACATGGCAGATGAGGAGCGGGAGATCGTCCCCATAAAACTGCTCAGGAGAAAACACCTCCATAGAAGGTTTAACTACAGAGGAAGAAAGTCATGATTATTAGAAAGACACACAATATGTCCATAGGGGGCAGTATTGTAGAACTTCTAAGTGCCCATAGGGGGAAGTATTATAGAAGTTATATTCTTGTACATAGGGGGCAGTATTATAGTAGTTATATTCTTGTTCATAGGGGGCAGTATTATAGTAGTTATATTCTTGTACATAGGGGACAGTATTATAGTAGTCATATTTTGGTACATATGGGGCAGTATTATAGTAGTTATATTCTGGTACATAGGAGCAGTATTATAGTATTTTTTTTGTACATAGGGGACAGTATTAAAGTAGTTATATTCTTGTACATAGGGACAGTATTATAGTAGTTATATTCTTGTACATAGGGGGCAGTATTATAGTAGTTATATTTATGTACATAGAGGGCAGTATTATAGTAGTTATATATTTTTGTACATATGAGCAATACTATAGTAGTTATATTCTTGTACATAGGGGTAGCATTTTAGTAGTTATATTCTTGTACATAGGGGGCAGTATTATAGTAGTTATATTCTTGTACATAGGAGCAGTATTATAGTAGTTATATTCTTGTACATAGGGGGCAGTATTATAGTAGTTATCTTCTTGTACATAGGAGCAGTATTATAGTAGTTTTTTTGTACATAGGGGACAGTATTATAGTAGTTATATTCTTGTACATAGGAGCAGTATTATAGTAGTTTTTTTTGTACATATGGAGTAGTATTATAGTAGTTATATTCTTGTATATAGGGGACAGTAATATAGTAGTTATATTCTTGTACATAGGGGGCAGTATTATAGTAGTTATATTTTTGTATATAGGGGGCAGTATTATAGTAGTTATATTTTTGTACATAGGGGGCAGTGTTATAGTAAATCTTGTAACACTTCTCTAACACTATGTCCTAAAACTAAACCTCTCAAAAACTGGCCTACTGGTGTTTCCGCCCTCTGCTAACCAACCTTATCCTGACATCTCCATCTCAGTGTGTGGCATCATAACTCCCAGCACGCCTGCTGTCTTGAGGTTACATTTGACT
Organism: Eleutherodactylus coqui; assembly: GCF_035609145.1. Lineage (NCBI taxonomy): Eukaryota > Metazoa > Chordata > Amphibia > Anura > Eleutherodactylidae > Eleutherodactylus > Eleutherodactylus coqui. Next base: position 74,042,080 of record NC_089846.1, read on the forward strand.
TAAATCTCTTCTTTACCTCTTACATATCCAATCTCTGGCCCGAACATGTCAGCTGCACCTGAAGAACATCGCAAGAATATGCCCTTTTCTCACCATGGACGCGCTAAAAACGCTCACTTAATGCCCTCATCGACTCCCGGCTTCATTATTACAACACGCTACAGAATCCAATTACAACTCGTCACCCTCATCTACAAAGCGCTCCACAGCACCGGCCCGCCCTACATTGCCTCCCTCATCTCAATTCACCACCCAGCTCGCATCCTCCACTCCGCTAATGAAATCAGACTAAGTGCCGCTTTAAATGGAACCTCTCATTCCCTCCTCCAAGACTTCTCCAGAGCAGCAGCAGTCCTCTGGAACGTGCTACCCAAAACTTTCCAGGTAATCCCCGACAAACAAAACTTCAGGCATGCCCTAAAAACACCCCTCTTCAGGGAGGCATACCATATCTCCTAAACCAAACCCTCTGTACTCCCCTGATAACATGCTTGCTGACCTACTAACTGCAATCCCTGCCAGCCCCTACAGTCATACCGATTCAGCCACTATATAAGCTGAACATTCAGCCATGCAGTGCACATCTCCAGCCCCTTTGACTTCTGTATACCCCCATTATCTGTAGTATGTAAGCTTGTTGGAGCCCCTCACCCCTACTGTCTCCCGCAGCTGATTACTACTTGTAACCAGGGTTTTGTTTCTTTTGCCCCATCTTGTAAGCGCTGCGGAATATGTTGGCGCTATGTAAATAAGATTATTATTATTAATATTACCTCTCTTATTTTAGCTACTCACCACTTCTTTGCGCTGTATTGTTCCAGAATGTCTTTATTTGGTCTTTGCATCTCTTCTCCTCAGATTTCACATAGTTTATTATTGTGTTATTGAATTCTGTAGTAAAGTTTTCCACTACTTTAAGTGGTAGATAAGTCACAAAGTTATTGGCAGAGTGGTTAAATTCCAGTATAGTCAGGTGGTTAAATGTAATTATGGATTTATAAGTAACATTTCCTTGTTTCTCTCCAATACCACAGGATGAAATCTCCTGAACAACAAAGCCTGCAAAACACAGAGGATACGTAACAATCTAGGCGCAAACACAAACCGGTCCTCTGTACAGCAAAACATGCAGTCAGAAACCCCAGAACTTACAGTATTCACTTCATTTTCATGTTCTTGTGTCCTTTAGGTGGCACTAGTGTGCAGAAGATGGAGGAGGAAAATGAATTCCCTGCTGCGATAGGCAGTAAAAAAGCAGAATATGAAACCAATGATTTACAATGGTTTCCTTCCCATCTGTGATGTTTTCACTGATGTGATGCAGAGGGGATAAATAATCATAGCTCGCCCTATCTTTCTGGGGGTTTTTTTTTTATCTCCCATGTTTCCCTATGGAGGCTTCTTTTTATTGCATCGCGACCTTACAAACGCACGTTGCGATGCAATACAATTTGAACATCACAAAGTCCTATTGACTTATGTGATAAGACATTGTGTGATCTTATCCCAGGCGGCAGCGATGTGATGTGAGATTATTCCCCAAAAATGCATCGCTGATGCCTAAAAATAGCAGGAACAAAGATGCAAGCTTGCCGTGATTTTCTCGCTGCAAAATCGCGATCGCCGGTGTGGAATTAGCCTATGGGTAGGCTTAAATGAGCGTACTTTCATGGTGTATTATGTACACAATATAATACGCGGTGAACAGAGTCAATGAAAGTACATTGATTTTCATTGATCCATTCTTACTTGTGTATATGTATTGCATATAATACGCTTGAAAAAAAAAAGCAGCATGCTCTACTTTACTGTGTATTATGCGCAATACAGCTCTGTTGTTCTCTATGGTTGCGTATAGAACTCTGTGTATACGTAATTACATTGCGTACCTGTGGCTTTTATATGCAATGTCGCTAAGTGACAGAGCGGGAAATTAAAAATAAACAAGTCAGACTGTGCATGACTGCGTGCGTGAGATATGTGCGTGAGATACGCTGCCATGCGCAGTGAAAAATTGCTGCCGACGCAGCGATACGCCAGTTCACACAGCGTTAAACCGCTGCTTTATATGCGCAGCGTCTTACCGCACACTGGTGTGAGCTCGGCTCGAGTCAAATGTTACGCTACTAAAAAAACAGATATAACAAAGCGTGACGTGTTTCCACTCTAAGTTGGCTAGTGAAGAATACTAGTACATAATAGCCAGTTATGGAGCTGGGCGCTGGCGGCCGCCATACCTGCATGTGTGGAGCGCTGCTTACCTGTGACAGGGAGGGACACGGCGCTGTAGACCAGCAGCAGCCCCGCTAGCGACCTCCTCATGTCTGCAGCTTAGTCCCATCTGCCGCTGTCAGCTAAAATCCGCAACACTGAAAGTTTCTCCTACAGTTGGCAACCAATAGGAAATCAGAGGTGAGATGTCATCATTTGTTACCAGGAAGAAACTCATCCAGAGCTGCGAGGTACTTTCTGATGAGGTGTTAAAGTGAAACTAAGCCAGAAGTTGCACAAACTGTAATAAGCAGGAAAGTCCAGGAGTGACTCAGCCTTGTCGGATGTACGCAGCGACAGTGCTTACTGCGTGCGGGAAAAAATAAGGAGAAAAAAAAAGCATTGAAGGAGCACGTCAGCAGCACTATATCAGTCGGTAATGAAGCTTTCTGACTGTTTCTTTTACTGCCCAAAACCCTAGACTACCTGTAGAAAAGCAGATTTTATGTTTAACATAACTGAATTTAGCAAATACATTACAACACACAATCCAAAGTGCATTATTAAAGGGGTATTTTATCAGTAGTTGATGGATGGGGGTCCGCTGATTGGGATTTCCGTCCATCAGCTAATCATCGGACCCGCTGTTACTGTAGTAGGCCAGACGCCGTTATCAGGAGGTGGAGCGCCGACTTCATCACGTCGGGGTCAATGGAAATTCCATTTTTTCCCTCTGGATCAACAAAATAGGAGGCTAGACAGGCTGGACTAGATGGACATTGTCTTCATTCAGCCTTACGAACTATGTTACTATATGTTACTATGTTACTTCCATTCAAACCAGTGGGCACGCCACACTTCTCTTCCACTTCCTTCATGGTCAGGATGTCACATCCAGCCCTGACCATGAGAGAAGTACAACCAGCCAGACTGCAGTGGCGTGCGCAGCAATGGTGGTAGTCACGGTGGCTCAGCTGCTTTCCTTCACTAGCGGAAGGCCGTGTGTAGATGAAAGAAATTAAATAATTTAGTTTTTGGCTGTTTGTGCTACCCATGAAGTCAGATATGATGGTAATTTCTCAAGTTTGTGACCCCAGTCCGCATACAGGCCAAGACCTGTGCCAGACAAAATAATAATAAAAATGGAAAAATAAAAATGATTCTTTTCCCCTGAAGTCTAGTGTGGTTCCTCAGTGCGGATGTTCGGTGGTGTGAAGGGACTTCAGAAGTCAGGATCAATGGTGAAATCTTAAATCAGTTCATTTGCTTCAAGAGAAGAATCTTCAATACTTCATACACTTAGCGTTACTTTATCTCTTGAGGTAGTTTTTCATTATGCAATGCAGTCATATAGATCCATACGTATGCAGGCATTAAAGGAGATGTCCCGCGCCGAAACGGGTTTTTTTTTTTTAAACCCCCCCCCCGTTCGGCGCGAGACAACCCCGATGCAGGGGTTAAAAAAACCACCCGCACAGCGCTTACCTGAATCCCGGCGGTCCGGTGACTTCAATACTTACCGCTGAAGATGGCCGCCGGGAACCTCTTGCTTCGTGGACCGCAGCTCTTCTGTGCGGTCCACTGCCGATTCCAGCCTCCTGATTGGCTGGAATCGGCACGTGACGGGGCGGAGCTACACGGAGCCCCATAGAGAACAGCAGAAGACCCGGACTGCGCAAGCGCGGCTAATTTGGCCATCGGAGGCCAAAAATTAGTCGGCACCATGGAGACCAGGACGCTAGCAACGGAGCAGGTAAGTATAAAACTTTTTATAACTTCTGTATGGCTCATAATTAATGCACAATGTATATTACAAAGTGCATTATTATGGCCATACAGAAGTGTATAGACCCACTTGCTGCCTCGGGACATCTCCTTTAAGTACAGAATCCATATCAGTACACTGATGGGCTCAATAATAGTAACAAGCATGGGAATCCTTTCTGTCCACTATGCTTTGCCCTCTTGCTTTGCTCTCTATTTCTTTCTTCTAGTTCGTTAGGTATGAAGTTTTACTTTTAGTTACTAATACTTGGCTGTTACTTGATTTCCTTTATCTGATTCTTGAGCACAATACTTCTTCTCTTAATGAAAATCCTTTCTTTTATAACTTTCCTTCTGTCCTTGATCTGATTTTTATGCAACTTTTGTTCTCACACTTTCCTCCTTCCCACCGCACTGGCTTTCTCAATCGTCTCTCTGTTGTAGACTCCAACAACCACTACTCTACTCCTCAACTCCTCCCCTCTCTTTTATATGAACTCATTAAACCAACCCGTGCGTGGATACTATCCCCCAATCCCTGGACAGCTATCTTCTAAATGGCTAACTGACCAATGGGGATAAAATAGGGTTTCTAAACATAGAGTGAGTGACAAAACACTTCTTAAAGTTACACATGTACTAAAGAGATAACAGCATTGCTATTATGCAGCGTACAAATCCTGTACACTACAGAAGCAGGAAGTGGAATAGCAGTGCGGTGATCCCATTGATTTTAATAGGAGTGAAGATGCCGCTCCTACTTTCTGCACTGAACGCTGATGACAACAGGCATCCCTCTGCACAGACTGCAGGTCAGATCAGCTGATGTGGATACTGAGCGGCAGACCCCCGTCCATCAACTACTGATGATCTAGTCAGAAGATGGCCGACAATTAAAATGGCCCAGAACCATTGGTTCCCAATACAGACATGGTTTTGGCCATCAGAAAGACTAAATGAAATTAGACTGGGTGAGGAATCCGGCAGGCGGGAAGCATATGGCTAACCTCAATAACAGAAACAAGAAGCAGGTCCCGAGCTACAACACAACTAACAGACATTTAGAGAGAGAAATACAGCTGAAACACTGAAACAAGGAAGATGAGAAGATGGAAAGAAGAAGCGGTAAGGAACAGGGAAGAAGAAACAGGAAGGGTAAAAGGAGGCAATGCACATATGAGAGTCGATGCAGACAACATGAGAGGCCGTTATAAGGGTCAGAGAAATACCTTAAATCCTGGACAGGCACAGACTCCTGGAATGTGTTCTATAGTTGGCAATCAATCTGCCACTTACTTGGGTCGGCGGCATCTTCCCCACTATCTCCTCCATCCTCATGATAGACTTCACTTTCTGTACCCATTCCACAACTGATGGCGCTTTGGACGTTTACAGGATCAGGAATGTAAGTAATGCAGAAATAATGCTACCTGTCACCATAAAAACCAGGTCCCAGAAAGATATAAGCATAGAATACTGCCACCAAACGAGTAGTGTCATACCCGTCAGTGCCACATCGTCAGCCAGCTTCAGAGACCTTGGGGTAGATCTTATGCCACAGACAGGACATCTGTACCACCAAGTTAGCAGCCTGCAAGTCTTTCCTGTGCTGTACATGCCACCGGTAACTTATGGGTAGAAGGAACTATCCCATCCAGAGTCCCAGGACTCTACAAACGAGGGTCTCCCAGGGGGCAACACTGCATAGCAGGGAATTCTAAATTATGATGATATGTGTCCAGAGGCGTTTCTCCCTTTTAGAGTGTCTCTAGATCCATAGGGGTCAAGGTATAGAAAGAGACTCGAGAGGACAGTTGTATGAAAAGTGGGTTTTGAAACTCCCAAACCATGTTAACTACGTCCAAACTGTCTGGTTGGTGTACCTGAACTATTGCAGCTACCTGGGGTCTCCTCTGTAAATATCCCCCCTTCACATTGATTGTTGTGGATGAGGTCTCTATGTCATCCACAAGCCAGTCAGATGACCGTGGGCGCTGTGCATCCTGGGAGCATGGTACGTGCTCTTGTATTTGCCCTGTTGTGAGCAGACAGGTCAGCTTCCACTGTGCATGCACCGCTCCTGTTCATGCACCGCTCCCAAGAGTGGCTTGTAGATGACGCGTGGAAATCGAGCTTAACCCTTTCCAATCCACTGTCTGACCTCTGAAGACATTGTGATTTAAAGCTGTACAGCTCCGATGTTGGAAGACGTCCGTCGGGGTTCTCTTACTGTATATTGCCAGCCTCTCTGCTGTCGGAGCCTATCCAACGTGTCACCTCATGCAGTACTGGCTTTAGCCAGCATATAGCGCCGTTGTATAACAGCAGAAAAAGAGTAAAACCCCTAGGAAAACCACGATAAAAATTGGATTGGAAAGTGTTAATAGCTGATCTACTGCTGAGGAGGGTTCAAATGGAGAAAACCCAGTGATGGCTTCCATTTAAGCTTGGATCTCAGGTTGGGATTGGAATGTGTTGTGTGTGTTTAACGGCTTAAACTGATGAGCGTGATCTCAGGATTTGTGGCCATAAAACATATCAAAACAAAAGGATTTTACTGGTTTCGTTTTGACTAGTGTGATTCTCATCATTATGTATGAGAAAAGATGGAACTTTTCCTATCTTTCTTCCGGTCAGTTTTTCTTTTTTTTTTTCTCCACCCGCGCACAATAGTGCAAAGTTGGTTTTAAAAAAAACTTTTCCCTGGTTTATGCGCATCTATGCTCTGTATTTGAACATGTGCCCGTGTGTTTAAGCCCAAAATAAAAGACAGCTTTACTGTGCACTGTCTCTTGGGCATCCTTTACAGAATCTACTGTGATCATTGGAAGATGGTCAGCAGCGCCCAACATCAAGCAACATCAACATCAAGAACATCAGGTTCTTGCTGGAATACCAGCCCTATGGTCATCATAGTCTGTAGGTGGAACATCGGCGCATCATCCACATGATGAGCATGACTACATGCAACCAGCCAGACCGCTGTGGGGTGTGCAGCAATGGTGCACACAAGCTCTTTCTCGTATGTATAATCCGTTTGGCGCTGTTTCTGCTTCTACATTCTGATCTCCAGTTGTTGCTATCTATGAGCTACAGTATTTATCCGGCCATTTACTTCTAAGTGCAAAGTTGTGACTTCTGCTAATGACATGATGTTCCTCATGGATGTAAACCATTGCAGGCAAAAAGTACACTTGCCTATAGTCAACCAATCAGAACACTTCTTGCACTTTGTTTGGAGGTGGACACCCCTTCTGTTGCTGGATGTTTCCATCTTACACAAGTGCAGTGATAGGACATTCTACCTCAGTAGCAGCATCTTATTGTTCTGCTGTCAGCTGGGTACTCCAGCACTTCTGTGGCAATGTCAGTGTAAATTATGCTTTAGGCCGCCTGCAGACGAGCGGGTCGGATCCGACAGCGAGAATTCTCGCCACGGGACCCGACCCGAGAGCCTGCAGGGATGAGCGCGTACTCACCCACGCCTGGCGGCCCCGGCTCTTCCATGTGCCGGCTGCCGCGCAGCCGGCGCATGCGCAGACCGGAGCCGGCGGCCAGGTGAGTGCGAGCCCCGCACAAAAATAGGACATGCCGCGGTTTGTTTGCTGCGCGAGATTTCGCGCGGCCAAACCGCGGCCGTCTGCATAGCAGTGCGTATTGTAATGCACTCCTATGCAAACTTTCAGTGGCGGAAATCCCGCGGGAAATACAGCCGCGGAATTTCCGCCCGTGTGCAGGCGGCCTTAGGGTGCCTGCACACGAACGGAATTTCTAGCGCGTTATTTTAGGCACATTATCCGCCCCAGACCGCAGCCAATATACTCCTATGAGGATCCGCGGTTGTCCCCAGACGGACGGATTTGTATCGCGTTTTTTCACGCGCTTGAAAAAATCTGCGACCTGTTCTAATTTGGGTCGGATTCTGCATGTGAAGCCGCCAATACAAGTGAATGGGTGCGTTTTTTCACGCAGTACATCCGCAGTGCAGCTGCGGATGGAGTCACTGGTTGCTATAACTACAGGAAGTAGGCGTGGTAGGAGGCATCCCAACACTCAGCACAGAGCTTCACAGGCAAATTTCAGCAGCAGCACTGCCCTTCCAGTCACCTCATTCACCAGACAGCAGCCAGCAGCCACAAGCCACCAGCCTGCAGCCACCAGCCTGCAGCCACAAGCCACCAGCCTGCAGCCATCAGCCACCAGCCACCAGGCGTAACGAATAATGATCGACATGGGCAAACTTGTCGCAATGATGCAGGACTTCCCTAGCATATGGGACAGTAACTCCCCAGAGTACTTAAACAAGAATCGAAAGGAACAATCCTGGCTTCAACTCTCCGCTCAGGTTTATGGGGATGCCTGGACGAACGCAATAGAAGCGGAAAAGAAGAACGTGCGTGAGTATTATTCGCTATTGCGTCAAATGTCTTTTTTTTTCATTTTAACCCCTTAGTGGCCAAGCAGTTTTACTTTTGTTTTTATTGTGCTTTTTTCCATCCCCACTTTTAACCCCTTAGTGACGGAGCTTTTTTGCTTTTTTCCTTTTTTTTCCCCTACTCCCTAAAAAAATCGTAGTTCCTTTATTTATCCATCGACGTCGCTGTATGTGGGCTTGTTTTTTTGCGGGACGAGTTGTATTTTTCAATGGCACTATTTATTGTACCATATAATTTACTGAAAAACCTTTAAAAAATTGTAATCGGAGAGAAAAAAAAAGACTTTCCACCATCTTTTGGTGCGTCCTGTTTCTGCAGCGCGCAAAGTGCAACAAAAACGACCTGATATTTTTATTCTATGGGTCAGTATGATTACTACGTTACCAAACTTATATAGTATTTTTTTTGCTGTAGTACTTGCATTTTTTTTTTAAGATATTTAATTTTTAAAAATTATTTTCTGTGTCCATTTTCTGCGTGCAATAACTTTTTTATTTCTTTGGCGACATAGTTGTGTGAGGGCTCATTTTGTGCGGTATGTCCTGACGTTTCTGTTGGTACCATTTTCGCATACAGTTGACTTTTTGATTGCCTTTTATTACATTTTTTCTCGGAAATAGGGTGACCGAAAAAGTGCATTTCGGGCGTAGTTACTTTATTTTTTTTTACCACATTCACCGTGCAGGGTAAATCATACATTACTTTGATAGATCAGACTTTTACGGATGCAGCGATACCAAAACGGTCACACTGCAGGATGGACGACTCTCGGCAACGCTGACAGAAAAGAGCACATGACCGGCTCCATTGCCGGACTTGTGTTCTTTCCTCCAGCTCTGTGGAAAGACGTCCATCCTGCATTGCGGCCGTCTTGTGCAGGAAGATGGGTGCATCAGCCGCCAGGATGCGCCCAAGTTACTAAGCCCTCCCTGTTTGTTTTTTGCAGGAACAGTTGTATTTTCCACTGGTGCCACTGAAGCGGCATTTGTTGGGTTAGTAGCCTTGTTCAGCAGACACCCGCAATGTGTAGAGGGAGATAGGTAGTATTTCTTGCCAATGCAGGATGTAAGAATGCAAAATCTGTAGTAATGAATTCCTCTTGTGAATTTTTTTGCAGTGACTGAAATAAAGTCACGCTGGAGAAGCGCCCGAAAAAAGTTACATGGATCAACCATGCCCACAAAGACATCTGCTCACCGGGTGAAAGCATGTTGCCAGAATAATTTAACGGTGCTCGCACAAGCAAGAGGGACAAAACGGAGTCTGGGTGTTGGTTTTTAAGCTGTTTTCCAAGGAATGGGCAGTTCTCTAGGGGTTGGGTTTACAATAAGGGGCGTCTGCTGGTTTTTCTGTGCGTTTTTTTCCGCAACACATCCGCGTATATCCGCGCGGGATTTTTCACGCATGCGCACCTATCCGCAAGCACATTTAGGTACCATACACATTTCATGTGAATTGTATGCAACAAGTCAAATTAATCTCTCAGCTGCTCTTGGAGAATAAAGCTGTTTTGGTTCACTTTACTACCCGACTCCTGGAGTCATTTCCCACCAACTCACCCACTGCATTGTGGTACCAGACTACATGCTCCAGGGTAAAAGAGGGTCTACCCTGTTATATTTATTTCACCATCTTTTTATATGTATTATTTTGTTTGGACTGGGTCCTTACCCATACATGGACTGGTGTCATCACAAAACACCTTCCTCTGCCCAACTCCACAGGTAGCACCCCACTGGAGTATCACCACCTCATCCTGTCTGACCCTGCTGGCAGCATGCAATAAGTACCGGTACTGCCAATTTACCACAGTATGCAGCATACCATGCCAGATCATGATTGACCACATTTAGGGGAGCAGCAGAGCCACCGTGACTACCATCTTATTCCCCGCTCTTTCCCCTCTGGTAGGTCTGCGCCCGTCGCCTCACTACACCGGCGGACTGCTGACTGCAGTTCGGCTGGTCTGAGGAGAAGAATTCAAGCTTCCACATGAGCACCGGACTTACTACATACTTGTGGAACAGAAGGACTCTCATTTTTCTCATTTTTCCTGGTTTAACATCTCACCGGCTAATTTAAAAGATGTTGTCATTCAGAGTAGTGTGAACGCGGCTTCCTGTTTTGATTGCTTCCCCACAAGCGTAAAGTGCAGTTAAAAGAATCGTATCACTTTACCCAATAATTAGAGCAAATCTTGGAGAAGCTGAGAACATGCAGTCCGGCGCGCTATGGCGCTTTCATAAGTGGTGGAATAATCTGCGAGTCTAACTTCAGTATATGCAGAATTGCTGGAGATTTTGTCCTTCTACAAATCTGCCCCAAAATTCCAACGTAAGGTTTGCAGACTTTGCGGCAGACTTGCCCCTCTCTGGCATGTGTAGCCTTGGATGATCGGGGGCAGTGGAGAGATATTACTCAGTTAGGGCCTCTTCACACAACCATGTTTGCACGGGTATTTACGTGCACAAAATTTGCATCTGCTAAATACAGAGGATAGAACACATCGATATCAATGACATTTTTCTCATGAGCGTGGTTTGAGCACGAGGAAAAAGGTGAGACCTGCTTTATCTTTCTGTGTTTTACGCTGCAAAAGTCCCCTATAAGTCTATGGGAGGTGCACAAAAATGCAAGAGGAAGGGTGAAATACTGCACAAAACATGGGGAAAAGAACACGACCTCATTAGTCTTAAATAGCCATTAAATCCACAGATAGGGTGTGTCATGGGTGTGAACTGGCCCTGCGTGCACAAAAAGTAGAGTAATATGTGTAGACGTGTATAAATCAACCTCAACAGCCTCGTACATGCACAAATACATAGCGCTGGGGTGAGCTCGTGTGAAGCCGCCCTCAGGTCCTGGGAACGGTTATCTCCAACAATGCAGTCTATGCTACGCTTCCCAGAGTCCCCGATACAGAGCGTAAGTATGATAGCAGGTGAACAGTAACAAGGGAGAGGATGGGAAGCCGTGGCACCGAGGAGGGTCCTTTGAGAGTGGAGAGCACAGGAATGTATGTCTGAGACCCCCTCACACCTGCAGGCAGATAGCAAGGGAGCCAAGATGGCTGCTAGTCCCTTTTGAGTGCGGCTAAGGGGCAGGCGAGAGGGCCGTCTGTGCGGTGAAGGTGTAGAGAACGGACAGGCACTTTCCGGGCTATATGAAGTGGGACCCCGGTAGGGGGAGGCTGGTCAGGACCGATTTCTCTTTCTACAGTAGGCATGTAGCCTGTTCGCCCTAATGAAGCACCATGTGCTGGAGAACCGTACGGATGTTACCAGTATCCGGCGTTCTTCTGTAGACGTCATCTGTAACCGGCAGTTTTTCATGAGTGGAACTTTGGGTTTATTCAGACAAGCGTATGTGTGAGTATGGTCGTCGGTACGGAACATATTTTCGCATGAATGAAGTTAGGAGATGGCAAGAAGCAGGCTGATATGTCCGTGCTAGCGGAGCAACCCTTTTTTTTTTTTCAATAAAACTGCTGTTCACAGGCATCGTATTGTCACGCTATATGTGTGAGATTTTCACGTGCAGAATTGCCTCCACAAATATGTTCATCTGAATCCACCCTTACTGCGATGATGTTCTCCTACAGTTGGCGCTTAAGCAGACGACTGGACATTCACCGCAGCGCATCAACACGGTTATAGTCTTCCTCCATGTGGCTGTTAAAACTCCACCAAAAAAAACAAACCAGAAAGCTAGAGCAGGCGGTATCTGTGCTCACGCTTAGGAATTATGTGAGAAACACACCCATCAGACCGAAGCCATGGAAATCAATGGCATTGTTTTGTCGCATTTTGCGGACATGATTTTCATGCCTGCAAAAAGCTCCACAAACATGGACAACTGTTTAAGCCCCAAGCAGCTCCTCTCGCTGTGCCCACCTCTAATGAACGAGCAATGGGATCCGTCTGTTGGCCAAAGCAGAAGTACGATAATGTCAATGTGATGTTCTACACCGCATCCTCATAAGGAATGAAAATCCACAAAATGCGTAAAACCCACAACATCCTTGCAGGAACTACAGTAGTAACTGTGATGACCTGACGTTAGGCTTCCTGGGGGTCTGCTCGGGTACGTGTAGCATGCGGATGTGCCACACCCTGTGTAACGGAGGTCAGGTCTGACGATTCTTTACGCAGGAAATAAAAAAAAGCGAAAAACTAAACTATTTTTTATTAACATTAACCTTTTAATCTATGAAATGACATCAGACGATCCTGATGGATTTGGTGGACGTCAGCGTGACGTTGCGCTCCTGAGACCTGTAGTTCTATTGGTTTCCAGCAGCACCATGTGACTGGCAGAACTGCATTAAACTTTTATTAACTTGAAAATCTTTTCACCCTTCTTAACTTATTTGTTTTTTTACCACAAAAAAAGCCTCCTCAGGCCGGATTCACACTGGCGATTTTCACAAGCAAGTTCTGTCCAACAGCGATATGGATGGCGCTCGCCTACCAACAGAACCGATGGATTGAAATGTGTATAGTCACATGAGCGATTCTTCTCTCAGACTGCATCTCCTGTTCGGGGTAATTTCTCAGAATCGCTTATTTTCAATGGCATCTTTAAAGATCACCCGGAATACAGAACATGCCGCAATCCTTCTATATTGCAGCGTCGCTGGGAGAGAAAAACCACTCCTGTAAATCGACCCGTCGCTTTTATCCCCCGTGTACTTCCAGTCTAGAGGGCCTTTTGCAGCACGTGGCCCAATGAATGTTTGTTTGCTAACTCCTTAGACAATTAGAAGATGCCACCATTTCTTTGAAGAACAAGCAAATGCCACCCATAGGCCCCATACTGGCTAAATTGGTGTGAGTGAAGGCGAGGTAAACCAGCACCAATCTCATCATCTGATACACATTGCCCTTTGTGAAAGAACCCCAAGTTTCTTTATACATGGATGATTCTTGGACTGATGTAACGATCGCTGAAGCATGTTTACCAGTGGCGTTCTACACAGGCCAAATACCCCCGATGTGTGGACCAACGATTGTTACTACGACCCCCAGGGAGATGTATTGTTGTGAGGCTTATGAACGGGGGATGTACAGTCGACAATGAAACCGCATCAGGAATGATGCTTCTTCCAGGTTCTGCCTCACTGAGCCTGTGTGAAGGACAAGCCGCTGCCGGCTCAGCGCTCATTACATGCAGCGGCTGAGCTGTGACGAAGGATGTTCACACCGGGGCAGGACTCCGCTGGAATACAGAGAATTGCAACGTTTAAGGAGAAAAGGGTTAAAAACATGATGGTAGAGAAAAAAATCATAAAACACAAATGTCGCCCACAACTGAAGCTGTTCAGTCTATGTGGAGGCCGCCTTGGGATAAGTCCACCGCCCTTCGAATTCAAAAAAACTGTAGGTCCCTCTACCGGTAAGCCCACAATGACACAACTTGTGGTGGCGGCCATCCGAGGAGGTGGGAGGAGAGTGCCTAGTTACACCCCCTCTCCTCACTCAATGGCGCTGCAGCACTGTCACAGTGCAGTCAGCACGGCTTCTCCTTGGTTTGGCAACCGGTTGTGATTTCAGCAATCAGTTCAGCTGAAGCAGGGAGAAGCCGCCAGACCCCCAGTAATATAACATCGCCCCAGCCGCTTGTTACAGTTATTCTCATTGAATTCAGTAGAAAATACAAAAATAAATGAAACTGTCCTAAAATCAACAGGAACATCAGCGCCCTGCATGGCGCACTGTGCCAGTTCAGAAGTGTTTCCTGCGCACAGAGATATATATATATGTACCTGTCATTACAGCGTGTTCTCTGACAAGAGAAATATACATTGCAGCGTACTCTATATATATCTCCGAACAGAGCGTGCCATATTTACATTATGGCGCGCTCTGTGCTGAGATATGTATACACAATACAGCACGTTCTCTGCGGTGAGAAATTTACAATACGGCGCATTATGTTCAGAAATATATATACAGTATGACGCTCTGTGCAGAGATGTATAAACATTATGGCGTGTTCTGTGCAGATATATATATATACATTTTGGCGCTCTGCGGAAATATATATACATTATGGCGCGTTCTGTGCAGAGATATATATACATTATGGCGCGTTCTGTGCAGAGATATATATATACATTATGGTGCTCTGTGCGGAGATATATATATACATTATGGTGCTCTGTGCGGAGATATATATATACATTATGGAGTTCTGTGTGGAGATCAATCGCCTTTATTATACTGGAAAAAATACAACATTAAAATGAAAAGATGACACTTCTTAGAGTGGCTTCCGGATGAGTTGTCTGCTCGGTGGTGAACATCCAGATGCATGAGACATCCATGTATCTGTAGTGACCCGCAGCCGTAGCTTTCCATCCCGGATCATATCACAACACCATTTTCCCAGGTCTGTACAACAGAGATCAGTCATTTTTGAGGACCTGTAATGGAAGGAGCAAGATGATCAGCTTCTGAGGGACAACGGCAGGTGCTATAACTACACGGATGCATTGTGTCCCATGAGGAGACCGCAGCGGCGGGATGGTTGGTGGCACCTTTAGTTCAGGTAAATGGGGGCTGGCGACGGTTATAGATATACGGCACGTTCACTCCTTACTTACCTCATGGAGGCTCAGCTTGTCTCATTGTATCCAGGGATCGGAGTGTAACCTGCAGAAGACAATATACTAACATCACATCTCTGCAGTTAATGACCAACATGTCAGTATAATGATAATACGCGTCCGGGGGAGATGACTGGTGACAAGTATCTCCTCTCAGTAGGTCACAGACACAGACTCATCTCCCTCTCGCCGCTCTCCATCAACATTCCCTGTCGCTACTCTCCATCAGTTCTCCCTCTCGCCGCTCTCCGACAGCTCTCCCTACTGCCACTCTCCTGTTACTCGCAATCAGGTCTCTCTCTTGCCACTCTCTATCAGCTCTCCCTCACTCCGTTCACAAACAGGCTCTCCCTCCCATCACTTGCCATGAGCTCTCCTTTCCGCTGCTCTCCATCAGCTCTCCCTCCCACTGCTCTCCATCAGTTCTCCCTCCAGCTGCTCTCCATCAGTTTTCCCTCCCGACGCTCTTCCACAGCTCTCCACCCCGCCGCTCTCCATCAGCTCTCCATCCCGCCACTCTCCATCAGTTCTCCCTCCCGCCGCTCTCCATCAGTTCTCCCTCCCACCACTCTCCATCAGCTCTTCCTCCCACCACTCGCCATCAGGTCTCTGTCCTGCTGCTGACCATCAGCTTTCCCTCCCGCCGCTCTCCCTCAGTGTTCCATTCTGTCGCTCTCCCTCAGCTCTCTCTCCTGCCACTCTCCATCAGCTCTCCCTCACTCTGTTCACAAATAGGCTCTCCCTTCCGCTGCTTTCCATCAGCTCTCCCTGCCACTGCTCTCATTTAGCTCTACCTCCCGCTGCTCTCCATTATAACTTCCTCCTGCTGCTCTCCATTCCAACACTTCCCTCAGGTTTCCATTCCGCCGCTCTCCATCAGCTCTCTCTCCTGTCGTTCTCCATCAGCTCTCCCTCCCGCCGCTCTCCCACAGCTCTCCCTCCCGCCGCTCTCCCACAGCTCTCCCTCACACCACTCACCATCAGATCTGTCCTGCCTCTCTCCATCAGCTCTCTATTCCGTTGCTTTCCCTCAGCTCTCTCTCCTTCCACTCTCCATCAGCTCTCCCTCACTTCGTTCATGAATAGGCTCTCCCTCCCATCGCGTGCCATGAGCTCTCCCTCCCGCCACTCCCCATCAGCTCTCCCTTCCGCCACTCCCCATCAGCTCTCCCGCCTGCTGCTCCCCATCAGCTCTCTGCCCTCCTGTTGCTCTCCCTCCCATCTTTCTCCATCAGCTCCCTGTCCCGCCACTCTCCATCAGCTTCCCCTGCAGCTGCTCCCCATAAGCTTTCTGCCCTCTTGTCGCTCTCCATCAGCTCTTCCACCCCTCTACATCCGCTCTTACACCCTTCTCTCCCGCTCGCTGCTCACCATGAACTTTCCTTCCACCGCTCTCCATTAGCTCCCCCTCCAGAAGCTCCCCATTAACTCTCCACCCTCCTGTTGCTCTCCATCAGCTCTCCCTCCTGCCCCTTTCCATCGGCTCTCCTTTCCGCCCCTCTCCATTGGCTCTTCCTCCCGCCACTCACCATCGGCTCTCCCTCCGCCACTTGCAATCAGCTCCTTCTTCAGCCACTCCCCATTAGGTCCTCCTCCAGCCACTCCCCATCAGCTCTCTACCCTCCTGTCACTCCCCATCAGCTCTCCCTCCTGTCGTTCTCCATCAGCTCTTCCTCCCGTTGTTCTCCATCAGCTCTCCCTCCCGTCGTTCTCCATCAGCTCCCCATCCCTCTGCTCTTCAACATCATTACCTCCCGCCGCTCCTCTTCAGCTCTCTCTCCATCAGCTTTCTTTCCTGCTCTCCAGCATCATTCCCTACCACTACTCTTCATCAGCTCTCCCTCTCGCCACTCTCCATCAGCTCTCTTTCTCGACGCTCTCTATCAGCTCTCCATTCCATCACTTCCCCTCAGCTCTTTCTCCCGCCCCTCGCCATAAGCCATTTTATTCTCTTGGCAAACGCTCCAGAATCTCCCCATCTCCACCAACCCCCTCCACTGACTCTATTCCTCCCCTCACCTGTACAGGACTGCTCCTGAGCTGCCCCCTTTGTCTGGAACACTTTCCCCACCTTTAAGAGGTAAAAGAGGCCTCAAATCTCACGGATCCCTAAGCCGCCCATCAGTCACTCTGCCCTGTCTTTCCACCTACAAGATACAAGTCATAGAATGGCCAGAAATAGTGTTATTGGAAGGCAGCATTCCATCAAGTTGGGTCTTGTAACAATGACTGGGAATCCACTGCAGTCATTGTTCTCTGTAGAAGAAAATGAATGACTGTCGTTCTCGCACTTGATTGATTTCTGAGCAACTAACTAATGGCTGCTCCGTATAACGAGTGTGTTCTATTTTAGTGCGTGAAAATTGGACTGGTTATAATGCGTGTGTTCGTGTGACATCTGTATGCTTTGTGTTTTACATCCGTGTGTGATCCACATGTTATCTATTTTTTATCTTGGAAGCAAAAAAACTTAAACGAACCTAATTTTTTTTCTTGAATTGCTTAAAGGGGTTGTCCCACGGCAGCAAGTGGGGTTATGCACTTCTGTATGGCCATATTAATGCACTTTGTAATATACATCGTGCATTAAATATGAGCCATACAGAAGTTATTCACTTACCTGCTCCGTTGCTAGCGTCCCCGTCGCCATGGTGCCGTCTAACTTCAGCGTCTAATCGCCCGATTAGACGCGCTTGCGCAGATGGGTCTTTTCCCTTCGGCTCGGCAGCAGCGGCGTTCTGGCTCCGCCCCCTTGTACGCATCATCACGTAGCTCCGCCCCCACCACATGTGCCCACTGTGGCGTGGGTTTCCTGCACCATCACATGCACTGTGGCATGGGTTCCCTGCACCATCACACGCACTGTGGCGTGGGTTCCCTGCACCATCACACGCACTGTGGCGTGGGTTCCCTGCACCATCGCACGCACCGTGGTGTGGGTTCCCTGCACCATCGCACGCACTGTGGCGTGGTTTCCCTGCACCATTGCACGCTCTGTGGCGTGGTTTCCCTGCACCATCACACGCACTGTGGCGTGGGTTCCCTGCACCATCACACGCACTGTGGCGTGGGTTCCCTGCACCATCACACGCACAGTGGCGTGGGTTCCCTGCACCATCGCACGCACTGTGGCGTAGGTTCCCTGCACCATCACACGCACTGTGGCGTGGGTTCCCTGCACCATCGCACACACTGTGGCGTTGGTTCCCTGCACCATCGCACGCACTGTGGCGTGGGTTCCATGCACCATCGCACGCACTGTGGCGTTGGTTCCCTGCACCATCGCACGCACTGTGGCGTGGTTTCCCTGCACCATCGCACGCACTGTGGCGTGGTTTCCCTGCACCATCGCACGCTCTGTGGCGTGGTTTCCCTGCACCATCGCACGCTCTGTGGCGTGGTTTCCCTGCACCATCGCACGCACTGTGGCTTGGGTTCCCTGCACCATCGCACGCACTGTGGCGTGGGTTCCCTGCACCATCGCACGCTCTGTGGCGTGGTTTCCCTGCACCATCGCACGCTCTGTGGCGTGGTTTCCCTGCACCATCACACGCACTGTGGCGTGGGTTCCCTGCACCATCACACGCACTGTGGCATGGGTTCCCTGCTCCATCCCACGCACTGTGGCGTGGAGTCCCTGCACCATGACACGCACTGTAGCATGGATTCCCTGCACCATCACACGCACTGTGGTGTGGATTTCCATTGATACCATCTTTGGGAAGCAGATTCCACTGCGGATGTAATGTGAAACCTGCATGGAATCGGTACCAATTTGCTGTCAGATCCGTGATGAAAGACACCATGTAAACATGACAAAATCAGACGTGCACAGAGTGGTATCGCTGCCACGTGTCCTCGAGGTCTTACCCCTTCTTCTGGCGCCCCTCCAGCATATAACTCCTATTACCAAGGAGACCAGTCCTAGTGTGAAGATCGCAGCAGAGACACTGATGGTGATAATCTGCACGAAGGTCAGACCGGCTCCTGTGCAAGGAAGAAACAACGGATGAGACTGTCGTCTAGTCAGTTGGCTACAGCAGAGAGACAGAGGGAGAGCGCGCTGCACAGAGACAGAGGGAGAGCACGCCGCACAGAGACAGAGGGAGAGCGCGCCGCACAGAGACAGAGGGAGAGAGCGCCGCACAGAGACAGAGGGAGAGCGCGCCGCACAGAGACAGAGGGAGAGTGCGCCGCACAGAGACAGAGGGAAAGCGCGCCGCACAGAGACAGAGGGAGAGCATGCCGCAAAGAGAAAGAGGGAGAGCGCGCTGCACAGAGACAAAGAGCGCCGCACAGAGACAGAGCGCTGCAGAGACAGAGTAAAAGCGCGCCGCACAGAGACAGAGTAAGAGCGCGCCACACAGAGACAGAATAAGAGCGCGCCGCACAGAGACAGAGAGGGCGAGCGCCGCACAGAGACAGAGAGGGCGAGCACCGGACAGAGAAGGCGAGCACCGCACAGAGACAGAGAGGGCGAGCGCCGCACAGAGACAGAGAGCGAGCGCCGCACGGAGACAGAGAGCGAGCGCCGCAAAGAGAAAGAGGGAGAGCACGCTGCACAGAGACAAAGAGCGCCACACAGAGACAGAGCGCTGCAGAGACAGAGTAAAAGCGCGCCGCACAGAGACAGAGTAAGAGCGCGCCACACAGAGACAGAATAAGAGCGCGCCGCACAGAGACAGAGAGGGCGAGCGCCGCACAGAGAGGGCGAGCACCGCACAGAGAGGGCGAGCACCGCACAGAAAGGGCGAGCGCCGGACAGAGAGGGCGAGCGCCGGACAGAGAGGGCGAGCACCGCACAGAGAGGGCGAGCGCCGCACAGAGACAGAGAGGGCGAGCGCCGCACAGAGACAGAGAGGGCGAGCGCCGCACGGAGACAGAGAGCGAGCGCCGTACGGAGACAGAGAGCGAGCGCCGCAAGGAGACAGAGAGCGAGCACCGCAAGGAGACAGAGGGGGAACGCCGCAAAAAGACTGAGGGCGAGCGCCGCACAGAGGGCTGCACATGGGGTCTTCTGTGCAGTGAGACCAGAGTCAGGGGGGTATGTGACTTGATGCCCTCCTTCATTCCCATACAGCCACCAATCTGCTGGTCCTAGGGCCGTGCCTGGTGACTCAAAACAGCCGCGGTGCCCCTTTGGCTAATCATTGCTCACTCTGCATCAGTAACCAGTCACTGAATACTGCTTTTTGATTGGGCAGGGCTGCTCATGTGACTTGGTGCTAACCAATTAGAGCAAAATGTAGTGTTTTAGACCACTGGGCTATTACCAATGTACACGTTGCATCAGGTTCTAAGAAGTGGTGCGGCCATGTTGGATTACTGAAGCAAGACCTCCGGAGCTCCTGGATTGGCAGCTGTATGGGAATATAAAACCGGATAATAGACTACAACCGCAGCAAAGTATAATACTGCACTTCCGCGCAATATACACTGGTGGATTTCAATTGCAGTTCAAGCAACCCATAGGTCAGCAGCCGCCCACAGGAAAGCATGGGGTGTCAGCACTTCAATTAACAACTGCAGATTTGATTTACCAATGCCACATGCGGAAAAGAAATCGCAGCATGCTCCATTTTACCGCGGATTCCATGCAGATGGGCTCCATTGATCACTACGGAAGCAAGCAATGAACAACTCAATTGTGAATTTGTTGGCAGATACCTCTCTGGTTGCTTGGAGATCCAGCAAGGAGGTGGGGAGAAGGCAGGAACTTTGGGCATGCGTTTTTTTTTTTTGGCGCAGACAATTCACAGTGAATCCGCCCAGAAAAAAAGATACATCCGTGATCTCCGGCAAGCATTTAAAAATAGTTTACGCTCTGACACGTAGGTCTTCTGCTGCGGAAATCCACTCGTGCCGTGGCCATGAGGCCATATTGTAGAGTCTAGAAGGAGGTCCAGCCAGAGACGTGACGCTTCTGGCGGGGCGGAGACCTCGCTCTCATACTTACTCCAGCTCTTCATCATGGGCGTATCTAAACTCTCATGTCTGACCACGCAGGTGTAGGTGTCTTGAGGAAGAGAGTCCCGTAAATCCAGTTTTGCAACCACCTGGTAGGTCCAGTCCCCAACTCTTACCGCCTCAGTCACATTCTTCACCAGAGCCTTCTCATTTTTAATCCAGACTACAACAATGTCTTGAGGGTAAAAGCCCCAAACATGGCAAATGAGGAGCGGGAGATTCTCTCCGTAAAACTGCTCAGGAGAAAACACCTCCATAGAAGGTTTCACTGCAGAGAGAAAAAAGGGGACAGTATTATAGTAGTTATATTCTTGTACACAGGGAGCAGTATTATAGTAGTTATATTCTTGTACATAGAAGCAGTATTATAGTAGTTATATTCTTGTACATAGGAGGCAGTATTACAGTAGTTATATTCTTGTACACAGATCACAGGGACGGAAAAAGTCTATAAAACTAAAGCTAAGCCCTTTTCACAGTAACAGACTAAAATATAGATGCTTTATTAGGGATATATTAAAAGACATAAATGGGCTAACACACAAACAAAAAAATATAAACCAGTAAAGTCCGTAACTTTTTGGTATATTACTGGCCTCCACTCAAAAACCAGATATGTGTGTGGGGCCAGATAACAGATCAGTGCTACAAGCAAGTAGTAGGAAGAGCTTAGTCACTTCCTAAACTGGTAAAGATCATACAGCATCAAGATTTGGAGGTATGATGCTCCTCTAACTTGGTATTGAAGTGCTGTAATGATCTACTAAAGTGATTGCTGTCTTAGACAGTATCCAACATAGGGACGTGTCAATATCTCAAACTCTTTAGCATCAATCACGGGCAATGAGAAAAAGTTTTCCTATAATAAGGATTATAGGAAAACTTTTTCTCATTGCCCGTGATTGATGCTAAAGAGTTTGAGATATTGACACGTCCCTATGTTGGATACTGTCTAAGACAGCAATCACTTTAGTAGATCATTACAGTACTTCAATACCAAGTTAGAGGAGCATCATACCTCCAAATCTTGATGCTGTAT
Source organism: Eleutherodactylus coqui (assembly GCF_035609145.1). Taxonomy (NCBI): domain Eukaryota; kingdom Metazoa; phylum Chordata; class Amphibia; order Anura; family Eleutherodactylidae; genus Eleutherodactylus; species Eleutherodactylus coqui. The sequence continues at coordinate 74,064,104 of NC_089846.1, forward strand.
GATCTTTACCAGTTTAGGAAGTGACTAAGCTCTTCCTACTACTTGCTTGTAGCACTGATCTGTTATCTGGCCCCACACACATATCTGGTTTTTGAGTGGAGGCCAGTAATATACCAAAAAGTTACGGACTTTACTGGTTTATATTTTTTTGTTTGTGTGTTAGCCCATTTATGTCTTTTAATATATCCCTAATAAAGCATCTATATTCTTGTACACAGGGAGCAGTATTATAGTAGTTATATTCTTGTACATAGAAGCAGTATTATAGTAGTTATATTCTTGTACATAGGAGGCAGTATTATAGTAGTTATATTCTTGTACACAGGGAGCAGTATTATAGTAGTTATATTCTTGTACATAGGGGCAGTATTACAGTAGTTTTACTACTTATATTCTTATACATAGGAAGAGTATTATAGTAGTTATATTCTTGTACATAGAGGGCAGTATTATAGTAGTTATATTCTTGTACATAGGGGCAGTATTATACTAGTTATATTCTTGTACATAGGGGCAGTATTATAGTCGTTATATTCTTGTACATAGGAGCAGTATTATAGTACTATAAAACTGCTCCCATTTACAAGAATATAACGACTATAATACTACTCCCATGTACAAGAATACAACTACTATAATACTGCTCCTTTGTACAAAAATATAACTATTATAATACTGCCCCTATGTACAAGAATATAACGACTATAATACTGCTCCCTATCGACAAGAATATAACTACTATAATACTGCTCCCTTTGTACAAGAATATAACGACTATAATACTGCTCCATATGGACAAGAATATAACTACTATAATACTGTACAAGAATATAACTAGTATAATACTGTCCCTTATATACAAGAATATAATTACTATAATACTGTCCCCTATATAAAGAATATAACTGCTATAATACTGCTCCCTATGTACAAGAATATAACTATAATACTCCCCCCTATGTACAAGAATATAACTACTATAATACTGCTCCCTATGTACAAACCACGGATTTATAGCAGTATTATAGCAGTTATATTCTTGTACACAGGGAGCAGTATTATAGTAGTTATATTCTTGTACATAGGGAGCAGTATTATAGTAGTTATGTTCTTGTACATAGGAGCAGTATTATAGTAGTTATATTCTTGTACATAGGGGGGAGTATTATAGTAGTTATACTCTTGTACACAGGGAGCAGTATTATAGTAGTTATATTCTTGTACATAGGAGCAGTATTATAGTAGTTATATTCTTGTACATAGGGGGGAGTATTATAGTAGTTATACTCTTGCACATAGGGGTAGTTTTTTTTCCCACTGCGAATTTGCTGCGTTTTTCTTTTTTTTCAGTTGTCAATGGGGCTTTTTTAATGTTAAAAATGCAACGCACAAAAATGCAAAAACGTCAACTTGCGTTTTTTGTGCATTGTGTTTTTAACATTAGAAAGTCCCAATGACAATTGGAAAAAAAAAACGCTGCGAATTTGCAGGGGGGAAAAAACGCTACTGGGTAGGCACCCGTAGCTGGAATATTGCTACTCACCACTTCTTTGCGCTGTATCATTCCAGAATGTCTTGATTTGGTCCTTGCATCTTCTCTCCTCAGATTTCACATAATTTAGCATGTCCGGTTTACTGTTGAACTCTATAGCAAAATCCCGCACTACTGGCCACATTTTATCAAGCATGAACTGATTAGGCAAAAACATGTTCTCCTTACTGCTATAACCCAGTGCAACCAGGTGGTTAAAGGTAATTGCATACTGAAATGTAATGTTTCCTTCTTCATCTCCATAACCGCAGTATGAAATCTCCTGCATTATGTAGCCTGTGAAAAAAAGACAATACTTACATTTCATCAATCCTACCTCAAACACAAACATGGTCCAATATAATGCAAAAGAGCAATTCATGAATACCAGGAAGTAGAGAATTTTCTTTAATTTTTATGTTATTGTGTCCAGTAGGGGGCAGCAGTGTGATGAAAGTGTTACAGAAAAATTAATTCTCTGAGTTGAATATTATGCTACTTATTAAGCAAATATAACATGTGAAAAGTGATGTGTTTCAACTATAAGTTAATTAGTAACAAATTACTAATATATATCTGCTTACCTGTGGCAGGGAGGGATATGGCGCTGTAGACCAGCAGCAGCCCCGCCAGCGACCCCCTCATGTCTGCAGCTTAGATGGAGCTCTCACTGGGCTATAACCCCCTTCCACAACACAGAACGTTTCTTCTACAGTTGTCAACCAATAGGAAATCAGAGGTCAGATGACATCATTTGTTACTGGGTAGAGCCTCTTCCTGAGCTGCGAGGTACTTTCTGATGTGGGAGTCAACGTGAAACTTAGCAAGAAGTTACACAAACTGTAATAAACAGGGAAGTCCCGGAGTGACTCATCCGTGTCTGATGTATGCAGCGACAGTGCTTACCGCTTGCAGGAAAAAGAAGAAGAAAAGAAAAATACTAACATTTAGGCTGTGTTCACACAGGACCGGAATCCCGCAGAAATCTTGCGGAATGACCGCATGGAAAAACGTGAGATTTCCGCGGGAGAAATGCAGCTTCAAAACCGTCTGCCTTTCGCCACAGATTTTGAAGCGGATTCGCTACTTGCATTCCACTGCGGCCATCTTTCCCCATAGAGAGGAGAGAAGCCCCCGCGTAAAAGGAGAGAGAATTGACATGCTGAGTCTTTAAATTCCATGCATGTCAATTTTAGCGCAGTTTGGCCGCAGTGTGTGGACGAGATTTTTGCAAATCTTGTCCACTTTGCTGGCTTATCCTGAGATAAAAAGCCGCGGGCGGAATTGCCGTGTAGAAATTCTGCACGGAAATTCCGCGGCACTTCCGCCCTGTGTGAACCCAGCATACCGGAGCCCGTCAGCAGGTTTCCTCTTCTTACAGAAAAAAGAAAGAAAAAAATTTAGCTGACCTTCATCTAAGTGCTTCTGCTGCTGCTAGGAGGCTTCAGCCTGCGTCTGACTTACTGCAAGTTTGCACAGCTGAAGACTTTACTTTCAATTAGGTGGATGTAGCCAGGTTTGTAGTGCAAAAAAGTCTTTTTCCTTTATTAGAAGTTTTTATATAAAACCTGGAGACAGTGCATTAAGGTCTCATGTCCACGGGGAAAATCAGGCCCGCCGCGGATTCTCCATGCAGAATCCCGCAGCATGTCCCTCCTTTCCTGGGGACATGAGGCTAAAAATAAGATTAAACTCACCTGTCCGGACGCTGCGGATCTTCTGTCCGTTGTGGCCGGATCTTCTTTCTTCGGCCCGGCGGATGTGCTCGGCACGCCGGCAGCGTACCGTGCACAAATGCGTCGGGCACTTCATTTTTTTTTAACTTCTGCTCTCCCGCGCTACCGCGCCAGAGAGCGGAAATTCAGGTACGGGTGTTCCGCGAATCTGGATGGCTTGCATAGGCTTCAATAGAAGCCTGCAGGAGCCGTCCCCGCGGTAGACCTGCACTATAAATGGAGCATGCTGTGGGTGTTTTCCCGCAGACGCAATCCACGTCTCAGGGGAAAATGACATCCGCAGGTATTTAACTACCTGCGGGTGTCCAATGCATCCCTATGGGGCGCAGATCACGCTGCGGGAAAAACGTTGCGGATTTTAAATCACATTTTCCCGTGGACATGAGGCCTCAAACCTAAGAGTAGCTTGCTTATAAACTGAATAAATTCTTTTCATGTATCATACAAATCGCTATAATTGTCTGTTGTTTCATTAGCGCTATATATTAGCATATGAACCAGACATTGTTGGATGAGTCCATATTATTCTTCATGCAGTCATTCTCTGATTGTATTTTTTACCCTTGAGGCCTCGTTCACACGAGCAACATGGCATTGCTGTGAGAAACTCGCAGCGATATATCATCGCTGGTCAGTCCAATATTGCAGCGACTTCTTGCAGTGATACCACGACTTTGTAGCACCACATGCAAGGATTTTCGGGGGGGGGGGGGGTTGAAATATAAGCCCTACCCCGAGAAAAAATGCTGAAGAAAAAATTTAAAAAAAATAGGCATACATCACCTCTCCAGGGTGCCGCTGCAGCTTCTTCTCGGTCCCTGGCACGGTTTCTAATTCATCATCTTATGGCTGGGGGTGAAAAATCCCCGCCTCCTGGAAGCGCTGGCTGTGATTGGCTGATGCTTAGCCAATCACAGCCACTCATCAAGTGCTGGCTGTGATTGGCTGACACTTAGCCAATCACAGCTAGCGCCTTCAGAAGGCGGGGATTTTTCAATACCCGGCCAGAAGATGACAAAGAGAGACAGTGCCAGGACCCGGAGAGAAGCTGCTGCAGCGTTGGAGAGTGCTTGTAAGGTGATGGCTTAGATTATAGCTTTGACAGTAGGATTTCGTACTGTCAAAGTTGCATTGCACCGCACAAAAGCTGCGTCCTCGGGCGATGCATAGGGAAATATGGGCTACAAAACCTCATAAGTCGCGGGGATATGGCCGGACCCGTGAGGTCTATGTGTCGGGTTGTCGCATGCTACAAAAGCATGGGCTTCACATACATGCAATTTGTAGCATTGTAACGATGCTACAAAAGTGCGTGACTTTGTCGCCCGTGTGAAGGAGGCCTTACTCTGAAATACATCCGCAGAGCAAACTATTTGTGTAAAAGCACAAACTCATAACAGATGTCACTTGTAAGCCCTTATTACACGCTCAGGATGTCAGTCCTATGCTGAATACTAATTTGTCACTATATTCATGCTGTAAAATACCAATTCACAAACACATACTTTAAATATGCTATTTGTCAGTATGGCCATATGAATACGTGGAAAAGGGCATAAATGTGAATACAAGTGGCAAATCTGTTTGACTTGCGGTGTTTCGTCTACATTGATAGAGGCAGCCAGGCATTAAACCAGATGTGAAACCTCTGAACGCCCCCTCTGGCCGCTGCTCCTGCCTTATAAAGGAGAAGTCGGCTCGGCCCCCCCAGTCCTCTGCTCCTCTCTGGGGGGTTGCGGCACATCACCAGTTCTTGTTTCTGATTGTATCTATTATAAGATAAACAAAACATGTTGTTCTTTTACTTTATAGGTGTCGGCTGTGATGGTTTTTCTAGTGCTGTGGGAATCCCCGTAAGAACTGTGGACTTCCCTTCTCAGAAGAGCCTGTAGACTTATCCCACGCTTCCTACATGAACACTTCAGCTGCATTAGGCTAACACACAGGGGATTGCATATTGGACCATGAAACTCGGGCCGATACCGTACACACCAATCTCCTGGCAGATGCGAAGCGTTTTTGTGTTAACAATGCCTCGCATTACTTCAGGGACCATGGAGTGTTTCTCATTGTTTTCAATGAGAAACTTCGCATTGGATGCACCTCGCACATCGTGCAAAGTTTTTCCCGGGCCCCATGGATAATAAGGGGCGAGACATTCCGAGGGAACCCCCAAAGATGGGACATGCTACGACTTTTTTCTTGCACTGGGAAAAAAAAATCATTGCTCATGTATATTACTCAAAAGAATGGGGTTCATAGTCATGTAAGATATGTGCATCTCGCAACGCACAAATTTTGCAGGATTTTCTTGTCTGTATCAAATCAACCTAACACTTAATCACTGCTGAGACCCCCCGCCAATCTTAAGATCATGTGGGACATGTTCCCCATCCTCCTAACTATGGGATTACTGTATTCCCCACAATGTCGAGGAGACTGAATGAAGCACTGGTCGCACATGCACACTAGCACGCCATTCACTTTCATTAGGACTGCGGCGCCCCCATTCGGATAGTTCTGTAACTCCCATTGAAATAAATGGAGTGCTCACTGCACATGCTCAGAGAAGTGACCCCCCTGTTTTGCCAACTGGAAGGCAACAAGTTCAGATACGGCTTTAAAGAAGGACAAATGGGCTGATACAAGACAATTTATTAATATAAATGAATAAATTAAAAATAAGACAAATTTACATAAAATAGGTGATATTGCATATACATTTTGTAAACAATTCTTAAACAACAGTTCTATCAATACTCCTATCACCAAGAGCCTTAGGTATACTTATCTGCTTTGTGCCTCAACTGGAGAAGCAGTGGTGAAAAGTCAGAGAACAGGGGTCTTCTTGGGAACCACACTGTGAGAGGGCATTCCTCATCACAGGTCCAAAATGCTTTTAACTCTCCAAAACCCTCTCCTGACTTTAAGGCCCACTTAGACCCAACGACTATCGCTCAAAGAAGTCTTTTGAGCGAGAATCGTTGGGTCTAACTGCATGGAAATTGCGCAGTTTTCGTTAACGAGTCGTTCATCGTTCTCTTTCAGCAAGCTGAAAGTGAACAATGAGCCTTATTAGTGCTGCATGCTGAGTTCTCAGCGGGATACTGCTGATACTATTGTTTTAGCTGGTATCCCACTCAGAGAACACAGCTGAAGTATGAAGAAGACAAGCGCTCCAACTGTGTTCTGCATAACCCACATGAAGCGCACAGCTGTATACCAGCTGTGCGCTGCGTGAACACAGCAGAAGTATAGGATGCCGGCACCCCCACAGTGATTTTTGGGGGAGGGCTTTAAATATAGGCCCTTCCCCGAAAATCATCCATAGCATGTTTTAAAAAAAATAAAAATTATATATATATACTTACCTCAGTCGCGTGCAGCCACATCTTTTCCCTGCACTGCTCTGAATTTCTTTCATCAGGCGGGGATTTAAAATCCCCGCCTGCTGAAAGAGCTGTATCTGATTGGCTGAGCGCTCAGCCAATCACAGGCAGCGCTCAGCCATTCAATGAATGACAGCTGAGCGCTGCCTGTAATTGGTCACAGCGCTCAGCCAATCACAGGCAGCGCTTGGTCATTCATTGAATTTAATGGTCTCAATCATTACATTGGTGTCAATCAATCTTCTCCATTCTTCATATCTGGAAGTATCCATAGCTGACTACAGAGCCCCTTCCCTTTATAGATTCCAGTTTCAGATGCCCTCTGTACACCACTTCTTGTTCAAGGTCGCCAGGGAGATGCTATGATGCTTAGCCCTCCCTTGACGATCATCAGCTGGCGGTTGTTCTGCAGAAGTCTGAGGATTCACCCCAGAATAATTCAGTCCATAACAGATGAAACAAAACCAAAAACAAAATCGCAGTCCTGGGCCTTGTGATATTTACTTTTCTTAGGGCTCCCACACACTTGCGATTGTGTTTTTTGTTAACGCGATTGTCAATGGGACTTTCTAATGTTAAAAACGCAACGCAATGCACCAAAAACGCAGTTGATGCGTTGCATTTTTTTACAATAGAAAGTCCTATTGACAATCGCGTTAACAAAAAACACAATCGCAAGTGTGTGGGAGCCCTAATTCCTTCCATAAAAATAGATGAAACAAGATTCTGTATGTCAAATTTATCAATCCGACAACCTCTGCCCAGAGGGACCTGATACATTTTCTGCTGTAGCAAATAAATATTTCTAATATTCCTAAGCTTCATTACAGCACAAATAACGTCTGTATACATTATACATATAACTCATCAATGAATGATTACTATGAAACAATATAATATCAAACATTGCAAGTTATGCCACAATAATCTTAGATTTGTAACCATCTTCATCAGTAGTTACGCATTCAGCACATCCCAATCCTAGATTCGTCACAACTAGAGATGAGCGAGCACCAAAATGCTCGGGTGCTCGTTACTCGAGACGAACTTTTCGCGATGCTCGAGGGTTCGTTTCGAGTAACGAACCCCATTGAAGTTAATGGGCGACCCAAGCATTTTTGTATATCGCCGATGCTCGCTAAGGTTTCCATGTGTGAAAATCTGGGCAATTCAAGAAAGTGATGGGAACGACACAGCAACGGATAGGGAAGGCGAGGGGCTACATGTTGGGCTGCATCTCAAGTTCACAGGTCCCACTATTAAGCCACAATAGCGGCAAGAGTGGGCCCCCTCCCAACAATTTTTACTTCTGAAAAGCCCTCATTAGCAATGCATACCTTAGCTAAGCACCACACTACCTCCAACAAAGCACAATCACTGCCTGCATGACACTCCGCTGCCACTTCTCCTGGGTTACATGCTGCCCAACCCCCCCTGCACGACCCAGTGTTCACAGCGCACACCAAACTGTCCCTGCCCAGCCTTCAGCTGCCCTCATGCCACGCCACACTCATGTCTATTTATAAGTGCGTCTGCCACAGGAAAAGCAGGCACACACTGCAGAGGGTTGGCACGGCTAGGCAGCGACCCTCTTTAAAAGGGGCGGGGCGATAGTCCACAATGCTGTACAGAAGCAATGAGAAATATAATCCTGTGCCACCTCCATCTGGAGCTGCACACGTGGGCATAGCAATGGGGAACCTATGTGCTACACACTATTCATTCTGTCAAGGTGTCTGCATGCCCCAGTCAGACCGGGCTTTTTAATTCATAGACACAGGCAGGTACAACTCCCTATTGTGAAGTCCCTGTGGACCGACAGCATGGGTGGCTCCCTGGAACCCACCGGCGGTACATAAATATATCCCATTGCATTGCCCATCACAGCTGAGGTAGTAATGTCATGTTTAATGCAGGTGGGCTTCGGCCCACACTGCATGCCCCAGTCAGACTGGGGTTCTTTAGAAGTGGAAACAGATGCATTTATAATTCCCTGTGGACCCACAGCATGGGTGGCTCCCTGGAACCCACCGTCGGTACATAAATATATCCCATTGCATTGCCCAACAAAGCTGAGGTAGTAATGTCATGTTTAATGCAGGTGGGCTTCGGCCCACACTGCATGCCACAGTCAGACTGGGGTTCTTTAGAAGTGGAAACAGATGCATTTATAATTCCCTGTGGACCCACAGCATGGGTGGCTCCCTGGAACCCACCGGCGGTACATAAATATATCCCATTGCATTGCCCAACACAGCTGAGGTAGTAATGTCATGTTTAATGCAGGTGGGCTTCGGCACACACTGCATGCCCCAGTCAGACTGGGGTTCTTTAGAAGTGGAAACAGATGCATTTATAATTCCCTGTGGACCCACAGCATGGGTGGGTGCCAGGAACCCACCAGCGGTACATAAAAATATCCCATTGCATTGCCCAACACAGCGGATGTAATGTCAGCTGTAATGCAGGTGGGCTAAAAATTAATTGGATTACACTGTAGGCGAGGGCCCACAAAAATTGCTGTATCAACAGTACTAATGTACATCAGAAAAATTGGCCATGGCCAACCAAGAGGGCAGGTGAAACCCATTAATCGCTTTGGTTAATGTGGCTTAATTGGTAACTAGGCCAGGAGGCAGCCCAGTTAAAATAAAAATTGGTGGAGGTGAAAGTTTCAACGCTTTAATCAGCATTGAAACGTCTAAAAAAATTGTTTAGAAAAATTATATGACTGAGCCTTGTGGGCCTAAGAAAAATTGCCCGGTCGGCGTGATTACGTCAGGTTTCAGGAGGAGGAGCAGGAGGAGCAGGAGGAATATTATACACAGATTGATGAAGCGAAAAGGTCCCCGTTTTTGATGGGGATACAGAACGATGCTTCCATCTGCGGGTGCAGCCTACCTATTGCTTAGGTATCGCTGCTGTCCGCTGGTGGAGAAGAGAAGTCTGGGGAAATCCAGGCTTTGTTCATCTTGATGAGTGTTAGCCTGTCGGCACTGTCGGTTGACAGGCGGGTACGCTTATCTGTGATGATTCCCCCAGCCGCACTAAACACCCTCTCTGACAAGACGCTAGCCGCAGGACAAGCAAGCACCTCCAGGGCATACAGCGCGAGTTCAGGCCACGTGTCCAGCTTCGACACCCAGTAGTTGTAGGGGGCAGAGGCGTCACGGAGGACGGTCGTGCGATTGGCTACGTACTCCCTCACCTTCCTTTTACAGTGCTCCCGCCGACTCAGCCGTGACTGGGGAGCGGTGACACAGTCTTGCTGGGGAGCCATAAAGCTGTCAAGGGCCTTAAAGAGTGTTGGCCTGCCTGTGCTGTACATGCTGCCTGATCTCCGCGCCTCTGCTGCTACCTGGCCCTCGGAACTGCGCCTTCGGCCACTAGCGCTGTCGGATGGGAATTTTACCATCAGTTTGTCCGCCAGGGTCCTGTGGTATAGCAACACTCTCGAACCCCTTTCCTCTTCGGGTATGAGAGTGGAAAGGTTCTCCTTATACCGTGGGTCGAGCAGTGTGTACACCCAGTAATCCGTAGTGGCCAGAATGCGTGTAACGCGAGGGTCACGAGAAAGGCATCCTAACATGAATTCAGCGATGTGTGCCAGGGTACCTGTACGCAATACATGGCTGTCCTCACTAGGAAGATCACTTTCAGGATCCTCCTCCTCCTCCTCCTCCTCAGGCCATACACGCTGAAAGGATGACAGGCCAGCAGCATGTCTACCCTCACCAGTGGGCCAAGCTGTGTCTTCCCCCTCCTCCTCATCTTCCTCCTCCTCCTCCTCCTCCTCCTCACTGAGATATAGACAGGAGGGTGCTCTGACTATCCAGCGACATACTGTCTTCCCCCGGCTCTGTTTCCGAGTGCAAAGCGTCTGCCTTTATGCTTTGCAGGGAACTTCTCAAGAGGCATAGCAGAGGAATGGTGACGCTGATGATTGCAGCATCGCCGCTCACCACCTGGGTAGACTCCTCAAAGTTTCGAAGGACCTGGCAGATGTCTGCCAACCAGGCCCACTCTTCTGAAAATAATTGAGGAGGCTGACTCCCACTGCGAAGCCCATGTTGGAGTTGGTATTCCACTATAGCTCTACACTGCTCATAGAGCCTGGCCAACATGTGGAGCGTAGAGTTCCACCGTGTGGGCACGTCGCACAGCAGTCGGTGCACTGGCAGATTAAACCGATGTTGCAGGGTGCGCAGGGTGGCAGCGTCCGTGTGGGACTTGCGGAAATGTGCGCAGAGCCGGCGCACCTTTCCGAGCAGGTCTGACAAGCGTGGGTAGCTTTTCAGAAAGCGCTGAACCACCAAATTAAAGACATGGGCCAGGCATGGCACGTGCGTGAGGCTGCCGAGCTGCAGAGCCGCCACCAGGTTACGGCCGTTGTCACACACGACCATGCCCGGTTGGAGGCTCAGCGGCGCAAGCCAGCGGTCGGTCTGCTCTGTCAGACCATGCAGCAGTTCGTGGGCCGTGTGCCTCTTATCTCCTAAGCTGAGTAGTTTCAGCACGGCCTGCTGACGCTTGCCCACCGCTGTGCTGCCACGACGCGCGACACCGACTGCTGGCGACGTGCTGCTGCTGCTGACACATTTTGATTGCGAGACAGAGGTTGCGGAGGAGGAGGGTGGTTTAGTGGAGGAAGCATACACCACCGCAGATACCACCACCGAGCTGTGGCCCGCAATTCTGGGGGTGGGTAGGACGTGAGCGGTCCCAGGCTCTGACTCTGTCCCAGCCTCCACTAAATTCACCCAATGTGCCGTCAGGGAGATATAGTGGCCCTGCCCGCCTGTGCTTGTCCACGTGTCCGTTGTTAAGTGGACCTTGGCAGTAACCGCGTTGGTGAGGGCGCGTACAATGTTGCGGGAGACGTGGTCGTGCAGGGCTGGGACGTCACATCGGGAAAAGTAGTGGCGACTGGGAACTGAGTAGCGCGGGGCCGCCGCCGCCATCATACTTTTGAAGGACTCCGTTTTCACAACCCTATACGGCAGCATCTCCAGGCTGATAAATTTTGCTATGTGCACGTTTAACGCTTGAGCGTGCAGGTGCGTGGCGGCGTACTTGCGCCTGCGCTCAAACACTTGCGCTAGCGACGGCTGGACGGTGCGCTGAGAGACATTGGTGGATGGGGCCGAGGACAGCGGAGGTGAGGGTGTGGGTGCAGGCCAGGAGACGGTAGTGCCTGTGTCCTCAGAGCGGGGTTGGATCTCAGTGGCAGGTTGGGGCACAGGGGGAGAGGCAGCGGTGCAAACCGGAGGCGGTGAACGGCCTTCGTCCCACCTTGTGGGGTGCTTGGCCATCATATGTCTGCGCATGCTGGTGGTGGTGAGGCTGGTGGTGGTGGCTCCCCGGCTGATCTTGGCGCGACAAAGGTTGCACACCACTGTTCGTCGGTCGTCTGCACTCTCAGTGAAAAACTGCCAGACCTTTGAGCACCTCGGCCTCTGCAGGGTGGCATGGCGCGAGGGGGCGCTTTGGGAAACAGTTGGTGGATTATTCGGTCTGGCCCTGCCTCCACCCCTGGCCACCGCACTGCCTCTTGCAACCTGCCCTGCTGCTGCCCTTGCCTCCCCCTCTGAAGACCTGTCCTCAGTAGGCGTAGCAAACCAGGTGGGGTCAGTCACCTCATCGTCCTGCTGCTCTTCCTCAGAATCCTCGGTGCGCTCCTCCCTCGGACTTTATGCCCTTACTACTACCTCACTGATAGACAACTGTGTCTCAACGTCATCGGCCTCCTCACCCACTGAAAGGTCTTGAGACAGTTGCCGGAAGTCCCCAGCCTCATCCCCCAGACCCCGGGAACTTTGCAATGGTTGGGCATCAGTCACGATAAACTCCTCTGGTGGGAGAGGAACCACTGCTGCCCAATCTGAGCAGGGGCCCGAGAACAGTTCCTGGGAGTCTGCCCGCTCCTCAGAATGTCTCATTTTCATGGAGTGAGGAGGCTGGGAGGAAGGAGGAGCAGCAGCCAGAGGATTCTGAGTTGCAGCAGTGGACGGCGCAGAACTCTGGGTGGACGATAGGTTGCTGGAAGCATTTTCTGCCATCCACGACAGGACCTGCTCACACTGCTCATTTTCTAATAAGGGTCTACCGCGTGGACCCATTAAATGTGCTATGAATGTGGGGACGCCAGAAACATGCCTCTCTCCTAATCCCGCAGCAGTCGGCTGCGATACATCAGGATCAGGAGCTCGGCCTGTGCCCACACCCGGACTAGGGCCTCCACGTCCTCGGACGCGCCCACGTCCTCTAGGCCTACCCCTACCCCTCAGCATGCTGTATTACCAGGAATGCAGAAACACAACACTGTAATTAAATGTGCCGCTTATTGGCCTGTGGTTTGAGGCTGAGTTCGCTTACGGAACGCCAGGAAATAATTTGGCGCACGCCTGCTGTAACACTTAGCTGGCTGCGTATTTATTTGGAGAAATTTTACCCCCAGCACACACGGACCCACAACACTGAGCAGAGTGACAGGCAGGCCAAATAGATTTTTTTCAAATCTTTTTTTGCAAAAGGACCACTGCGTATATTCAATCTATAAGATGTCTTCTGGCCCTGCCTCCACAATTCTGTCCCTGGACAGTGTGACGGAACTGCAGTGTTGCACTGTTATTAAGTGCAACAGAGCGGTGATTTCAGAGCCAGGAAATAATTTGGCACAAGCCTGCTGTAACACTTAGCTGGCTGCGTATTTATTTGGAGAACTACAACCCGCAGCAGACATAGACCCAGAACACTGAGCAGAGTGACAGGCAGGCCAAATATTTGTTTTTCTTCAAATATATTTTTCAAAAGGACCACTGCGTATATTCAATCTATATATGTCTTCTGGCCCTGCCTCCACAATTCTGTCCCTGATGTGTGTGTCACGGAACTGCAGTGTTGCACTGTCTGTTATTAAGTGCAACAGAGCGGTGATTTCAGAGGCAGGAAATAATTTTGCGCAAGCCTGCTGTAACACTTAGCTGGTTGCGTATTTATTTGGAGAACTACAACCCGCAGTAGACACAGACCCAGAACACTGAGCAGAGAGACAGGCAGGCCAAATATTTGTTTTTCTTCAAATATTTTTTTCAAAAGGACCACTCCGTATATTCAAGCTATAATATGTCTTCTGGCCCTGCCTACGCAATTCTGTCCCTGATGTGTGTGTCACGGAACTGCAGTGTTGCACTGTCTGTTATTAAGTGCAACAGAGCGGTGATTTCAGAGGCAGGAAATAATTTTGCGCAAGCCTGCTGTAACACTTAGCTGGCTGCGTATTTATTTGGAGAACTACAACCCGCAGCAGACACAGACCCATAACACTGAGCAGAGTGACGGGCAGGCCAAATATTTGTTTTTCAAAGATTTTTTTGCAAAAGGACCACTGCGTATATTCAATCTATAAGATGTCTTCTGGCCCTGCCTACACAATTCTGTCCCTGTAGTATTACTGCAGGGCGCAATGCTCTGCGCGGCCGATATAGCAAAAAAAAAAAAAATGTGCAACACTGCTAAAAGCAGCCTCCACACTACTGCACACGGTTAGATGTGGCCCTAAGAAGGACCGTTGGGGTTCTTGAAGCCTACACTAACTCCTAACACTCTCCCTGCCTAACCACCACTTCTGTCCCTGTAGTATTACTGCAGGGCGCAATGCTTTGCACGGCCGATATAGCAAAAAAAATGTGCAACACTGCTAAAAGCAGCCTCCACACTACTGCACACTGTTAGATGTGGCCCTAAGAAGGACCGTTGGGGTTCTTGAAGCCTACACTAACTCCTAACGCTCTCCCTATAGCAGCTCCGGCACCAGCAGCACTTTCCCTCAGCTATCTCACAACGCATCTGAGGCGAGCCGCGGGAGGGGCCGATTTTTATACTCGGGTGACACCTGATCTCCCCAGCCACTCACAGCAGGGGAGGGCTTGAAGGACGCAGGGGGAAGTTGTAATGCCTTCCCTGTCTTTCAATTGGCCAGAAAAGCGCGCTAACGTCTCAGAGAGGAAACTGAAAGTAACTCGAACATCGCGTGGTACTCATTATGAGTAACGAGCATCTCGAACACGCTAATACTCGAACGAGTATCAAACTCGAACGAGTATCAAGCTCGGACGAGTGCGTTCGCTCATCTCTAGTCACAACACTTTTTCAGAAGTAGATTGTTCTGTATTATATTCACATAACTTTACCAGTTTTTCCACAAACAAAACCCAAATAGATAATAGTTATATACTTTTTTTCCCCGATTCTCCCCCGGGTCATCTAACCCCCTCTTCTTATACATTCTCAATCTCATCAGTACGGATCCCATCTATTTTCTCCCATGGGACCCCATCTTTCAATAAAACTGGGAACATCTCTTTCCTGCTCACTCTATCTTGATTCACCTGTATTCCATTAGGATTGGGATTTTGATCTTGTTGTGACTCCTCCTCCTTTTCCTGTTTTAACTCTTTCACCAATGATCTTATCTCTGAATAAAAATCTTCAAGCCCCAGTGCAGTGAACCCTTCCAGGCACATGGGAGGAGGGACGCCTCTCTTGTCACGTTGCTCACTACACCCCCGCTGTGGAATTTCTGAATCTTTAAGAGTTACCTTCTTATTTTGGGACTCTTGCTTCTTATTAAGCCCCCTTTCCTGGTACATCCTCCACATGTCTCTTGTGCCTATACCATCTATTGTGTCTCTCATGGCCCCATCTTTCAATAATGCAACAAACATTTCTTTCCTGGAAACCCAATTCTTACCATTAATACCCTGTTCCCCATCTCCTCTTTCCCTGTTAGATGATTGCTTGGGCCCCAGTTCTCATAGGTCTCCCAAATATCTGACAGGACGGCTCCTGTCTCCTGCGCAGTCTGATTCACCAATAAAGCCATAATAACAGACTTGGGTATTATTGTATCTTGACGCCACAGGAAGTCCTGGTGGAGGCAAGATTGGCGGGGGTTACACCACCTGAATGTGATCAACTGCACATGTGCTTGGCCTGTAGGTCCTTGAAGGCCACTAAGGAGTGCCAGCTGTGGACCACCGCAGGCTTAGGAGCAGTGAGCGCCCATTATCACAGAGCTGGCAGCCGGAACGCAACTGACAGGCGGGATGCAGCAGACAGAAGCGGCGGCGGACCACTGCCGTGGCCTGCGGCAAGATTGGAAGCAGTGGTTGGGGAAGCGTCCGCCACGGAGCAGTGAAGCTCCGGACGGCAACCTGTCCCGATGGAGGCGGACCATGTGTGCGGCCAGTGGCAATAGCAGCGTGAGCAGGGGAGCAGCCGTCAGGGAGCACAGAGGCTGCAACAGCTGGCGGGATGCGGGCAGCTGGGAGCCGGGGATGGCTGGTTCACTGAGAGTGATTCCTGCAACCTGTACATTGATTACTGGCTGACCTGCAGCCTTGCACTGACGGTTACTTTGTTTCTTAGCCTTACATGATTAGATGTGAATGCTGCCATGTTACAACGTTAACATGCCAGCATTTACAGCTCGTAATGTAACCCTGAGAAGACAAGTAACTGTCAGCATAAGGCCTCATGCAAACGACCGTGACGGGCTCCGTAAGCGGAATACCATAGCGGAGTCCATCACAGCGACCCCCCAAAGACCCCATACTCAACTCCAGATCCGCTGCATAGCTCCCGCATGACACTGGTGGCGCGCATGTGCAGTACAGCACATGACGTGGCCGGCGATGGGCGGGGCGCGTATTTATGCTATACTTGTATATCTTGACAGGCGGCTTCCATTGACTATGATGGAAGCCATCCGCACATATTCCGCCGGCAAATAGGACATGCCACGGGTTATTTCACGCTACGAAATTCCACTGTGGAACCTAATAACTGCGGTGAAACGCGGCAGAAATCCGGCTGTGGGCATTAGCCCTAAGGCTGCAGGACAGCCAGTAATCAATGCACAGTGTGCTGCTAGGACCTTCCAACCTTGACCCTATCAGGAGCTGGGGGTGTGAGAGGGACGTTCCTCCTGTGTAACCACTAGCTTCCGGTGGCGTCAAGATACAATAATACCACAGACTTGTATGCTAGCGGGGCACATTTAATAACTTTATGCCTCACACCTATCAGAAAGTGCAACTGTATCATTTCATCTGCATGTCCCACAAAAATACTTGTTTTCATTATCTCTTCTTTAATACACTGAATACAATCTCTTACGGTAAACCACTGTCTATCCTCAGAAGGCCAATCAACTTCACTGGGATATTTCTCACTACACCCCCGGGCTGCTATAACTAACACATTTGTTAACCCTTCTTGCTCAGTATAATCACGGAATGCTGTTTGGACATTTAGCTCTTGACTAAGGATAAAAAACTTTTTCACATTCTGTGCATCCAAATTAAGCCCTGATGCTCCCTGATCATACAGGTGTACCATCCAAGCTATTAAACTTTCTCCTGACTTCTGCCAATAAGATCACTTATTTCTTGTTGAGAAAAAGTTTCTATTGTATTAGTAAATTTAGTAGCCAATAACAAAAATACAAAGTCCCCAGCAGCACTACCACCATACCATGTAATGCAGGGAAGTCATCCGAGGTGCTTGCTTGCAATCAGAATCCTGACTCCAAAAAGGATTCACAGTAGACATAAGCAGAGAGAAGCGTAGCAGGCAGCACACGGGAATCCGTTCTATAAAATATTACATCCTAAGATGAGTCTTTATTCAGTTCATTTTTAAAAGACGAGATGTTTAGGCCCACTGCAGGCCTTTTTCAAGCTTAACCATACAAGATTCTAAAGCCACAATAAGTAGCCATAACCAACAGGACAGTACCTCCCTTGTGAACCACACCCCCACACACCTGTGTCATGGTTGGCCTTCCAGGAGAGTCCCACAGTTGCAGACCAGCACTGATTGCCCCCTCATTTACGACTTCAAGAGGAATACATAAGGTGTTCATACCATAGACTAGTCATGGAGTCCGCCGGCTTGGTGTGCTGTATTGCGCATGCGCAAGAGTTGGGCCATTTATCACGAGACACTGCACAGGTGCCCACAACCATCATGGGAGCATTGAGCTTCCGGATCCTTACTGCGCATGCGCAAGAGTAAATCCCATCTAACCCATGGGTAGTGACACCGCTCCATGTATGTAGCGCTGGTCCATGCCCTCCCTCTTTAGCGCATGTGCTAGAAACTGCATTACCACTATTCTTTGCTTCTAAATACCTCTGTTTCACTATGCTAAAGCTCTCTTATTGTTTGCATTATAGATTTAAGTCATTCTAATTAAATTGAGTAGCTATTTGACCCTTGTCATCATTATCTACTTGCTTCCTTCTAACAGCTGGTTTAGCCTCAATAGATAAGGAATCCACTCCTCTTTGTTCATTACAACCTTCATCATCTTCTTCACTACTGCTAGAATCCCAGATATTTCCGTCCCATTAATCAGGGTCCCATTTAACACCTGCTTCAGCTATGGCCAAAGCAACTTTCCTTTTATTTACTCTTCGGCTTTTCTTACACTTATACTGAGCCACTCGTACCGCTGCCTTCTCAGCCACATTCTCAAACCCATCACATTTATCCATAATCAACTTCTGACATTGTGCGATATTCAGTGCACTCCCTGCCTCACACAACTGCTTCTCTAATTCTTGCACTTGCACCAACAATCTCTCCTCTTTTCGCTGTATACGATAAGCTGCTAACAACATCCATCCACGTCTGGACACATTAATAAAATCCTTTTCTTTCCTCAATTTGACTTTTTGAAAACACGTTGCCACATTCACTGGTTCTGCATCTTTCAAACACTTTTCCCATGATTCACTTAAACCCACACATTGTGACCACTCAGTAGCCAAAGTATTATAGGGAGCCTGCTCCAAACCTGGGATCTCGACAGATTCATTTAAAGCATCCTTTTTCCTAAAAATAGACATGTTTTATACAATATCACACTATTTTATACATATTTTTTCAGACTTTATAAAATTCCAGATTATCAGAATTTTGCAAAATATCAACCATTAAACCTTCTGTGTATCCTGTTCACAGCGCCAATTATGTTCTGCCAACTCAAAAGGGAACAAGGTCGGATACGGCTTTAAAGAAGGACAAGTGGGTTGATACAACACAATTTATTAATACAAATTAATTAATGATAAAATAAAACAAATTTGCATAAATATAGGTGATATTGCATAAACATTTTGTAAACAATTCTTACACAACAGTTACATCAATACTCCTATCACCAAAAGCCTTAAAGGCGCTATCCAGCCACACTGGGTGACATTTTTTTATAATAATGATGGCTATGGACAAAGGGCGGGTAGAGGGCAGGCGCTTAGCCCTGCTCCGCCCCTTGTCCATAGCATGAATTGGAGGCAGAGCGGACAGGCGCTTATCCCCGACCCCTCTCAATGCACAGAACGTGCACAGAATTGATGAGAGTTCAGTGTAAACAGCAGCCGGTCAGTACTGAATGGACGCTGTGTAAAGTGAATGGAGAGGGGCGGGGAGAGCAGGGAGAGAAATCTCTTGCTGTGAAGCAAGGATATCCACTCCTGTACAAAAGCACGTGAGCAGGTACTTGCAGGGACGAATGTCGGGCATCGTTTGCATCGTCGTGATAGTGACCCCCCAGTAATTGCCCCAGCAGTGATAGTAACCCCCAGTAATTATCACTGCTGTGGCAATTATTGGTGGTCACTATTAATGCTGAGGGAAAATTCCTGGGGGTCACTACCACTGCTGGGGCAATTACAAACTGCACCAAAACCGCGTCCCAGCACAACAAGTTATAGTGACAGCCCCCCCTTCCAGCGTGACAAGTTATAGTCACAGCACCCCCTACCCCTGTGCGCAAGTTATAGTGATAACCCCACCTCCCACCACCCCCCTGTGCGACAAGTTATAGTGACAGCCCCCCGCTGCGACAAGTTATAGTAACAACACCCCCCATCCCCCGACACTAACCCCAGTAGTGATAGTGACACCCCTTCCCCCAGTAGTAATACTTACCCTTCAGCTGAGGACCTGTGAATGCTTCTGTTCAGCACGGCCTGATGAGCTCTGCTGCGCATGCCCGACGACAGGAGCAGAGGGCAACAAGCATTTGTCACATCCAGGGATGACCAGATCTTCAACATGGGGGTGGGGGGTGGGAAAGGTCCATTTCGACATACAGATTATCGCTCAAAATTTGCTCATCTTTTATCTTTTGAGCGATAATCGTTGTGTCTAAACGCGCGGCTGTCGGGCAGGGGTTACAAAAGAACACCGCACAGCGCTTACCTGAATCCCCGCGCTCCGGTGACTTCTTACTTACCTGCAGAAGATGGCCGCCGGGATCTTCTCCCTCCGTGGACCGCAGCTCTTCTGTGCGGTCCATTGCCGATTCCAGCCTCCTGATTGGCTGGAATCGGCACGTGACGGGGCGGAGCTACACGGAGCTACACGGAGCCCCATTGAGAAGATAAGAAGACCCGGACTGCGCAAGCGCATCTAATTTGGCCATTAGACGGCGAAAATTAGACGGCAACCATGGAGACGAGGACGCTAGCAACGGAGCAGGTAAGTGAATAACTTTTGATAACTTCTGTATGGCTCATAATTAATGCACAATGTACATTACAAAGTGCATTAATATGGCCATACAGAAGTGTATAGACCCACTTGCTTTCACGGGACAACCCCTTTAACTTTCATCAAAGCTAAAAGTCAGCACTGAGCCTTATCAGACCCGTGCTGAGTTGTCAGCGGGATACGGCTGATAGTATTGTTTCAGCTGGTATCCTGCTTGCAGAACAAATCCGAAGTATGAAGAAGACAAGCGGTCCAGCTTCTCTTCTGCACACCCCGCTCGGAACGCTCAGCTGTATACCAGCTGTGCGCTCCGAGAAGAAAATAGCTGGATACAGAAGACAAGCGGTCCTGCTTGTCTTCTGTATACAGCATGAGCTTCATTTACACACTCATAAACTGTTAAGTAGCTAATAAGCTACTTAACAGCTTATACAAAATGAACGCTTAAAACTGTCACTCACACTGCCATTTGAGCGAATTTTCAGCAATCATCCTGCCGTGTAAATGCACACGATTATCGCTCAGAAGATGTCTTTTGAGCGAAGTTTGAAAGATATTCGTGTCTAAATGGGCCTTAAGCTCCAAGTATACATAAGGCCCCAGTTGAGTCTTAAAACAATGATGATCGATTTGCATGATTAATTAGACAATAGATCACAAGACTCTATAGACAATGGTGGTCCAATTACAAGACAATGGTGACACTATGTGCAGATATTAACATGGTTCCAACAATTTTAAATTACTCAGTTATACAATCCTTATAATTTGAATTATGAATATCCAGGACTACTTACTGCAGTTCTTTATGTTTGTGCTGTTATCAGTAAACTACTTCACAGATTCACAGTCAACCTGTTATCAGTTTCAAGCTGCCTGAACCACGGGACAGATATGTCCATACAGCCTATGCAAGTTTTATTCTGAAACGCTGCAGTCAGAGAGCGCAGATCTGAAGTCATGGGGACAGGCCGTGTTGAGCTCTCCCCGCCTTTGTCATCAAGCTGCTCTCCCTGCTTGTGTATAGGAAGAGAGCTGTCAGTTCACCTGCTGCAGGCAGGAAGACCCCGGCACGGCCCACTTCTTTGACTCAGACCTCCATCCCACCACAGCTCCAAGTTCAACTTCTGTGTGTTTTTGAATCACTGTAGTATTTCAGAATAAACCATACAAGGGCCGAATGGGCAGATCTGTCGCAGGCCAATGCTGCCTGCAGTTCGAGCAGCATGAATCTGGGGACAGGCTCCCTTTAAAGGGGTTTTCCTACTATGAAATAATTTTTAATAGCTGGACACGGCATACAATAACAAGAGGTAATACTCACCTCGAAGCACGGGCAGTGAATCACGAACCAGTTGTTGAAAAACAAAATTATAGTGAAAAGACCCCTTTAAGATGACCATATCTCTAAAATCAGTGTGCCTGTCACTGCAAAATAAAAAAAAAATGCTAACACCCGCATTTTATTAGTGTGTATCAATAACTCCTTTATGAAGTTCAGTTTGCTATAGACGTCTGGGGGAGCCCAAGATGTCAGCCACTTTTGAGATACGGGGCAACCCACTGCCATGTCAGTGTGAGTTGTAATCCTGTATTGTGGGACGCACCCATCTGTTGCCTGGCTTCTGTGGTATCGTTCACATTGCAGATTTAGTTGCATGCAGTCGCTCCTCCCTAATCTGGGCTGGCTTGAGTGGGTGGCTGTTAGTCTGCAGTGGACAATTTAGTTCCTCTGGTTTATAGTCTGGCTTGCTGCATATTGTTAGGTTCTACGGCCATTGCGCCGACCCCACGGCCATTGCGCCGACCCTATGGCCATTGCGCCGACTTAGCGTCGATCGTGCTTGCTCTGCACCCTATCAGGTATCGCATTTTTGGCTCTTTTCCAGTGAAATATGCCTGTCACTGCAGTACATTATGCTACCGCAGGGTGTCTTCACACAAACAATATTGTCGCGTGATGCTATGTGCACAACACTGTGACGAATATGAAGTGCATACTTTTGAATTGATTTATTCATACATCACTGAGGGCATAAACCTCTGCAGATGGCTGTCTGCTACCTACTCCAGCCTCAGCTTCATTAACCCTATTATTCCAGCCTGCAACAGCACCGGATGACAGTCAGCCCCCAGACCTACATACACTGTGACCACAATACTCCAGAACACTAATCCAAACTCCTCACAAGGGTCTCATCCGCTGCCTTCATCTACAGTGGAAGCGCAACATGTTCTAGGACTTGAAGTAGTATGGGCTCTGCGCAACAAGTTACCCACAAAAAAAAACTTAGCTTCCATGATACATAAAGTGGAGCAATGCCAGGAGAGGGCGTTAGAGGCGTTCAGTGTGGAGTTACACTCCATATCACAACATGTCACAGTACAAGTGCAAGCGTCCTCCATATTGGAACAGCGCCTGACCAAAGTCGAGAACTCCCTGTCTACGCAAAACTCATTCATTAGACACATCCTACTGCAAACAGAGGATCAGGAGAACAAAAGTAGGTGAAAAAACATTAAGCTACAGGGTATACCAGAAGCAGGCCCGCCTAGCAACCTCCATTCTATGGTGGTCGCCATCTTTAACAAAGCTCTATGTCGCCCTGACTCCACTGATATTATGATTGATGGAGTGCTCAGAGTGGCTGGTAATTGGGACGTCTCGTGTAGATTCCACTTTTACAAGGAAAAGGAAGAGATCCTACAACAGGCCTGGAAACGAGGCCCAATCTCCTATCAAAGCATGGTGATCACACTACTCCCTAAGATATCACCTAAGAATTTTAGGCATGAGATGCCTTCTCACACTCCTTCTGAACCTCATCACAAAAGATGGCGCAACCTACAGATGGGGCCATCCTTTCCATCTTATCAGAAAAAATGGAAGCACCTTCTACCTACATTCACCAGATCAAGTAGCTGCCTTATCACAGTTCCTTGAGATCGAAAATATACACCTTCCGAATTGGCTGGCATTCCATCTTCCCAACTCAAAGGGACCAACTCTACCTCAACGCCATGAACGCAGAACACCCACCCAATCAGCAAACCATAAACGATCTCCACGAGTTACCCCACCATTCTCAGAAGCTGGCAGCTATCTGCCCTCCTTAGTCAGTAAATATATGGCCATTTTCTGTGATTGTTTTTAGGTTTTTATATTTCCCCTTCTCTGACATATTTATAGTAGTATAGGGACTCACTTACAAGCAAGGAACCTTGACGTGGTTAGTGAGCTGATGTATCTTGGCCAAAATCCAACTAATACTTTGCATTTATTATCTATTGTTGACATGCAATGTGGCTTTAAAACGCCAGGGGGAGCCTAGGGTGGCAGTACCAATGTAGTTCACTTTTTGAGGTGCAGGGCAACCCGCCGAACTATTATGGCATCATTAATAGGTTGCTGGTCTGCATGGTGCACTACATGTATCAGAATGGTCAGGCACTTTGTATCTACTCTGTGTAGGAGTATACACCAAACAGTTACCCCCCTCTATATTAACCCATTAATGACGCGGCCTCTTTTTCTTTTTCCATTTTCGTTTTTTCCTCCCCCCTTCAAAAAAGTCGGAACTCCTTTATTTATCCATCGACGTCGCTGTATGAGGGCTTGTTTTTTGCGGGACGAGTTATAGTTTTCAATGGTGCTATTTAAAGTACCATATAATGTACTGAAAAACTTTTTAAAAATTCTAAGTGGAGTAAAATGAAAAAAAAACGACATTCCGTCATCTATCAGCGCATCTTGTTTCTACGGCGCATAAACTGCAACAAAACGACATAACTTTATTCTATGGGTCGGTAAGATTACTACGATACAAAACTTGTATAGTTTTTTTTACTATACTACTCTTTTTTTTCAAAGTAATTTAATTTTTTTCAATTATTTTCTGCGGTCATTTTGTGCGCACAATAACTTTTCGTCGACGTGGTTGAGCAAGGCCTCATTTTTTGCAGGATGTCTTGTAGTTTCCTATAGTACCAATTTGGAATACATATGACTTTTTGATCACTTTTTATTGCGTTTTTTCTGGGAGACAGGGTAACTAAAAAAAAGTGCATTTCTGGCGTTCTTTATTTTTTTTTCGGATGATGTTCACCGTGCGGGAAAAATAATGCACTACTTTGATAAATCAGACTTTTATGGATGCGGCGATACCAAATACATATTTTGATTTTATGATTCAGATTTTTTTAATAATAGATATGGCAAAAGGGGGGTGATTTAAACTTTTATAACTTTTTTTTTTTACAATTAATAAAACTTTATTGATATTTTTTTTAACTTTATTTTAAAGTCCCCCTGGGGGCTACAACCAGCGATGCTTTGATCACTCCTGCAGTATGACGTAATGCATTACGTCATACTGCTATTTGACAGGCAGTCTATCAAGTCACCCCACGGGGATGGCTTGATAGGCAGTCTTCAGAGGCTGCGTTGACACCTGCACAGCTCCCCCGATCTCACAGCAGGGGGGCCGTACGGGACACCCCGAACATCGTTGACAGCGGCATTTAAAGGGTTAATAGCCAATCGCGGCTATTGCCCACGGGTGTCAACTGTAATAAACAGCGGACGCCCGCGCTGTATGAAGAGGTCACCCTGCGACCTCTCTTCATACATACCCCGACGCTCCATGACGTACCCTTACGTCATGGAGCGGGAAGGGGTTAAGAGGCTGTGTGAGTGGCTGTTTCATTGGTGTCGCTCACAGGTGTAATTAGCTCCCTCATTTGGTAGTTTTCTACCTGCATGTTGAGGGGATGCATCTATCTGCCCTCCTTAGTCAGTAAGTATATAGCCATTTTCTGTGATTGTTTTTATATTTCCCCATCTGTGACGTATTTATATTAGTGTAGGGACTCACTATAAGTAAGGAACCTTGGCGTGGTTAGTGAGCTGATGTATCTTGGCCAAAATCCAACTAAGGGTGACTACCCACTAGCGTTTTTTTCCTCTGCAAATTCGCAGCGTTTTTTTTCTCCAATTGTCAATGGGACTTTCTAATGCTAAAAACGCAATGCAACTTGTGTTTTAGTGCGTTGCGTTTTTAACATTAGAAAGTCCCATTGACAATTGGAAAAAAAAACCGCTGCGAATTCGCAGCATTTATTATTCACATGCAGTGTGGCTTTAAAACGCCGGGGGGGAGGGGAGGGGGGGGTGTGTCACACCTCCGTCGCTGCCCAGTCACCAAGTTTAATACCAATAGAACATGTATGGGACCATCTGGGATCCACAGCCTACTAGTTTACACGATCTAGAGGCTGAGTTACAGTTACAGCAAATGTGGAGCGATATGCCACAAGATACCCTATGGAGCCTGTATGCCTCTGTGCCCGCCTGTATCCAAGCCAGACGTGGTACTACAGGGTAGTAGTAGAGCCTCCATGCCTGCCCATATTACATCTTTTATACAAACTAGAGGCAGTACAACAGGGTACTAGAGCCTCCATGCCTGCCTGTATCACATTTTGTATCCAAGCTAGAGGCGGTGAAACTGGGTAATAGAACCACCATGCCTACCTGTATTACATTGTGAATCCAAGCTAGAGGCAGTACAACTGGGTACTAGAACCTCCATGCTCGCCCGTATCCCATCTGGTATCTAGAAAATCTATGTCTAAGCAGCATGCAGGGTTTTCTTTAAGGCATCAGCAGACCCTCTTCAGAAGTAAAAAAAATCATTTTATTTAATCCATTTCCTGCTTAAAGCCCGCAACGGTTCGACTGTTGCTCCCAGTCTTTATCAAGCCGTCTTGTATCTAGGCTAGAGGCGGTACAACAGGGTACTAGAGCCTCTGTGGCTGCCCATAATACATTTTGTATACAAGCAAGAGGTGTTGAAACTGGGGACTAGTGCCTCCATGCCCACCCATATCACATCTTGTATCTAATTTAGAGGTAGTACAACAGGGCACTAGAGCATACATGCCCGCCTGTATTACATCTTGTATCCAAGCTAGAGGCGGTACAACTGGGTACTAGATCCACGCCATGGAGAAGCCGTCCTGCTGCAAACCGAGCCTGATCAACTCACAGAACTCCAGGTAAGACCAGCATATATTTATGTTGTGTTTTACGCTGAGAGTCTTGCAGCGGGACTGACTATCTGTGGTTTGTGACCGGACGGGTTGGGTTAAGAGTTCTACACGGTAACTCGTGTGGGCTTCGGGTTTGCCGTCATGGACCACTGACCGTGATATGCGCACCAATCGCTCACCCAGGAACTAGTCGGTAGTCTATTTGTTGTTGAAGTCCGTAGCGTTTTAACGATAGTGAAGGTTGTTTGTTGTATCTGCAGAATTTTTTTCTCTTTCTTTTCATTTTGTCTCATAGAAGAAGGGACCCTCGATTTTAGTTTAGTTAGTTAATGGTTTAGCTGAGGAGGAGATGCACTCTATGAGATAGGTTTCATAGAAAAAGGGACTCTCGGTTGTTTTGCCTTATATATGGGGCTAACGATTTGATTTCAGAGAGATGCATTCTGTGAGGCTGGTTCCATAGAAGGGACCCTCGGTTGTTTTGCCGGTATGTAAGGGGCTGACAATTTGGAATTAAGAGGGATGCACTCTATGGAGCGTGTTATTATTATTATTGTTGTTGATGTTCTAATATGCGTAAGACCTTATTAAAGAAGATAGAGCCCCTCAAGGGCTGCCGCCGTGCGGATCAATTGATGGAGGAGAGACAGTAGGAGAGACCAGGGTCACAATGTGTAAAATGTAAGAAAACTTATGAAAATGTGTGACATCGACCCGCACGGTAGATTACAAAAATGGTGTCTGGGATGAGGTCTTTAGGACCAAGAGGCACCTTGAAAGATCAAGGTTTGCTAGAAAGTGCTGGAGGAGGAGGAGAGAGAGAGACAGTCAGAGAAAGTTAGATATGTACACATTATTTGTTTAAGAAAGTATCCGTAAGTGAAATGTTGAAAAGTACAGTAAGTGATCAAGAGGGTGTCGGGAGAGTGTCTATTGAAGGTAACATTGGCAGTTAGGTAGGGAGAAAGTGCTGAAGGAACAAGCAAAGTCGAGAGGAAAGTTACAATGCATGTGATTTGTTGGCAGAGAGAAAGAAGAAAAGGTGTATAATACAAGATAGATATATATGTGTGTATATATGTATATACTGTATGTGCAAATAGTTAACTGAGCTTGCTGTTAGAGGAGAAGATTTGTTTACTCAAAGCCGCAGTGTCTGTGTCTCGTTTTCAAGGTCAAGCGATAAAGCAGAGAAAATGCAATAATAACCCTGGATAATATCTTTGCTTGCTGTAAAGGAATGAAGGCTTGAAATGAATTTAATTAATTATACTGTCTTAGTAGGCAGGAAATATAGCAATTTCTAAGGTATATTCTTACTTATACAGGGGTTGAAAATGAAGAACATGTTGCGCTGTATTTATGAGTTCAAATGCAGGGCTGTGCAGTCAGTGAATGCATATTCAGAGATTTATTTTGAAAAGGTGGGGGCTTTCAGACTTGACTCAGACTCAGGGTCACAGAAACTAAAACACTTCAGCGTTTAATACAGCATATAATAGCTTAAGTAGATAAGAAAGATAGAATGTCTCAGCAAACTTTTTTTCACATAATTTGTCAAAGATAGCGCTCATTCACAATCTCATCTCAATAGAATCATGTACTTTATAACATTATAGCACTCACCTCAATGTTTTTCAACTGATGTATGTTTGTTTGTCAGACCTTTTTTTGTCTGTGCATCTGTATGGACTGGTACACCTTCAAGGGGGGGGGGTGACGGGGCAAACTTGAGCGAATGGATGGATGAGAGTTAGTGACCCGTGTTTGGGCTGTGGTGAGTGTGTGATGCAGGTAATGACTGGGGATAAAAGTCCCCCCCCCCATGCATGGGACTTTGCTTGGTTGAGATGTGGATGCTTAGACTGTTAAGCTGAAATGAGTTGTGAAAAAATATGCACGCAGCCAGTATCGAAGGGGTGGAGCTAGATGATGTAATAGTACGTTTCATCCCTCTTCTCGACAAGGGAGGGGGTGAGGATCTTGAGCAGCTAGTAAAAGTTTTTTTTTTTGTTTTTTTTTTCTCTCTCAAATTTGATAAGACATTGCAGGCAGGAACAGACTAATAATGAATTCACTTAAAGGATCTCACATTTCAAATATGAATAGATGTTTTGTAGATTATTCTGCCCCGATGTAACTCATGTCTCTGTTATTGGTGCTAACATTTTACAGGCCTTATCTGCTTCCATCAAATCTTTTTACAATGTTGTACTAACTTGAACCCGGCTACTATTTGTTCCAATTGCGCACCCTGGTTCAAAGGGGGGGAGGAGAAGGCATAGGTGATCTAGGTATTGCAAGTCAGCCATTTTTAAATTTTTTGCAAGCCATTTTTAAATTTTTAAATTTTTTGCAACAAGATTCTGATCTTTTTGAAATAGAATATCAGCCTGATTGTCTAGCATTGATGCAACAAGAAAATTTAAGTTTTAAAAAGTTACTGAAAGCCCTTGTTAACAATGCATATTTTGAGTTGTTTTTTATAGATGGTACCCAGGGGTGATTGACAACTCCACTCTGGTTATGCAGTGGTTACACAACAAGATGTCCTAAAAGCAGAATGCCTCCACATGTCGCAGTACAAGAAGCGGAACTAAAAGCCCTTGCTGAGGCGTGTAGAGTGGCAGAAGGTAAGACGGTAAACATTTACACTGACTCCCGGTATGCATTTGGCATAGCTCATGATTACGGCCCAACATGGAAGGCCAGACAGTTTTTTACCTCAGCAGGACAGCCAATTAAGAATGATGCAGCGGTTCAGGGTCTCACGGAGGCCCTACTTACTTCTACCTGACAAAATGGAGAGCTCACACCAATTCCTACAACAGAGAAACAAGAGGCAACGCCATCACAGACCACACAGCAAAAGCAGCGGCCCTCAAGCCGTGGAAGAAAGAAGAAAAGAAGAATTTGATAAAAACTTTGGACTTTGATAAAAATTTGGACTTTGACAAAACTTTGGACTTTGATATGAACTTGGGCTTTGATAAAAATTTTGGACTTTGATAATAACTTTGGACTTTGATATGCTAAAGACTTTACAGTTACAAGCCAGCAAGGAAGAAAAAGGAAAAATGGACTAAAAAGGGACGGCATATGGTGAACAGTCAACAGCACTTGCCCACCATGGTCCCTGTGCCCCATGATGGCCCAGCTGACGCACCAAAAGACGCACCTCTCAAAGCAGTAATGATGTCGATGCTTGAACAAGGACGAGTTGCTCCTGGGTTTTCTGTAGCTGCTGCATCATTTGTCCAATTTTGCATGATCTTTGCCGTAAGCAACAGGGCAGAAGTAAATTTGCCACATCACACTTGCCTAGACCACTCTACCCATTTCAGGGATTGCAAATTGGCTACACTCAGCTCCCACTTGTTGGGAAGCATGAATATGTGCTTGTTGTTGTTGATGTCTTTTCAGGTTGGAGACCTACTCTGTTACTAAAGTAAATAAGCAGGTACCCACACAGAAGCTCATGAATAAGGTAATCCGCAGATACGGGGTACCGGAAGTGATTGAGTCAAACAAAGGTACGCACTTCACAGGTATAATAATGCAACACATCATGTCTGCTTTGGGTATATTCCAGGCTTTTCACACACCCTACCATCCGCGGAGTAGTGGGAAAGTAGATCCAAAAGGCAATGGAGAAAATGGGCAAATTTTGAATTGAGTGTCTTTCATTAGTTTTTTCTTTTTCTCCGGAGGGTACATGCCACAGTAGCTGAGTTTGGGGAATGATTCTCTTGTTAATTTTGTCATAGGCCTCTCTAAGGAATTGTCAATAATGCATTCTGTAGTCTCTGCTTTTCTCCCAGGTCCTACAGATGAGTGTCACAATCTGAAACCAGGTGACAGGGTCTATGTGAAAAAGTTTGAGAGACAAACCCTGTTTGAATGATCCTACCAGATGTTGCTCACCACCCCAACTGCAGTCAAGCTCGAAGGAAAGCCCACTTGGATCCACACTTCGCACTGAAAAAACTAATGATCCTGCATATCCTTTACATGCTATAATGTGGTACAATTCCTCTAACACACACCTTTGACTACTGTACACTAGCCCCCTGTTACAGAACAAATTAATACAATAAAAAGTGCAATATGAAGCCTACACTGAAGGTGAGAATCCAACACCGCATCGTGCTAAGAGGGAAGTTGACGCTCCAGGTGGTAACTTTGATCCACATGTATACATAGATGTAATAGGAGTGCCAAGGGGGGTGCGAGATTAATTTAATTCTAGAGATCAGGTTAAAGCAGGTTTTGATTTCTTATTTGCTATTGTCACTGTTAATAATAATGTAGATTGGATGAATTATATCTATTACAATCAGCAGAGGTTTGTAAACTACACCAGGGATGCTTTGCAAGGGTTAGCTGACCAGTTAGGGCCCACTGCATCCATGGCGTTCCAAAATAGAGTGGCCCTGGATATGATTTTAGCAGAAAGAGGTGGGGTATGTAACTTCCTGTATGTGTATTATGCCTTTGATCAAAAAGAGTATGAGTAAGGGACTGGATAATGTGACCAAAATTTCCCTTGTTTGAAAAAGATGAAGAGCCAGTTCCAATGATGCCAACCACTACGTTACCAGAAAAATGGAGAAATGTACTAGTACTGCGCCTGTCCCGATCTCATAAGATGAACTGTCAGTGGACTTCCCATTTGCCTAGGGATAGTGCAGAAGACCTTAGGTTCCGACGAGGGCACACCCTGTGGGGTGTTAACTCGTACAGATAGAGGGTATGGATGCCCGGAAATAAGCCCAGGGAATCCATGGCCTCCTTCTGAGGTGAGGTAGGGATCCCCCCCTTTTTAGGAGTAGGGACTTACGAGCAAGTGGAGAAACCCTGACGCAAGGGAGAGGCGACCGAGGAAGAGTGCGAGGCCTGGTACTTGATCTCCATATTAAGTCTTTTAGGGGGGTTTGTGAGGGTATATGTATATATTGCCATATGTTTTTTATGCTTTATACCTATATGCAAGTTCTATTCAATTCCAAATGAGACAAAACTTAATCTGTCGCCTTACATCAGATATTCCAAAGGCCTTGCGAGACAAAGACAAAATGTATCTTAAAACCCAGCAAAGGAAGAACCAGACACAAGGACGCGTACTTGGCTGTTTTTCCAGAGGCGCCGTAGCAAGATATCAAGATGTTCAACTATGCATCTGAACTTTCACTGTCTCAGGCCGGAAATCTGGACTTCCCATATATGGTTATGAGCCCGTCGCCCATTCCTGGTGATGGGACAAAAGGGTATAAGATCTCATGTAATCTGTAATAAAGCACGGCAAAGCGCAGTCATGTCCCGTGTGAGGAACTATACCAGACCTCCATGTGTGGTGTCTCTTCTTACCGCCGGCAGCGGGGCAAGTGGGGTGGGCCTGATTGGTGCTGTACTTAGAATATTACCCTGACAATCGGATTTGTGGATTGGCATATGCTGGCAGGTCCCTGAGGACCCTCAGATTCTGGCGACTGCTTTGTATGCTGCTCTTGTTTGACTTCAGACCCTTCTCAGCTTTATCAGTCAGAGCATTATAGTACCGCTCCCTGTCTTTCTTGGCCTTTGCCCGAAACACGCCCTTCAGCCTCTTACATTCTGGTTGATCGTTTTTAGGGCAGACTTTCGCCTTCGCTTCAAGGACCTGCATAGTATCGTCCATTAGCCAGGGCTACCTACGGGGATGCCGGTATTCAAGAAAGTTTTTTGTGGCATCGCGGATAGCATCTCTTGTGACATTCCAAGCTGCCTCGGGAGATTGCCCAGAGCGTGGAACCGGTTCTTGATTGCGATGTTGTATTGACGTTTAAGCGCTGGATTTTCGCTCAGGGAGTCAACGTTTAATAAAGGTTGTGATCTGGTCTTATGGGGCGGACTGCTATTTCGGCAACAAGCAAACGGTGGTCTGTGTTTGCTGGAGCTTCTGCCCCGTGGTATATTTGACACGATTGGACAGAATTGTAATGACGAATGAGTATATGGTCCAGCTCCTTTTTTTGTACGTCCATCGTTGGATATCCAGGTAAACCTATGAATACTACGTCTCTGGAACAAGGACCCCGCCATTGCGAGGCCCATTTAGGCACAGAATGATAGCATCCAGTATGAATTTTCATTGGTTTGGCCTTTGCCAAAGGGTCCGACGTCTTCATAGCCAGGAGTTCGGGGACCTGGGTTTGCATTCAGGTCGCCGAGCACTATAAGTACATTGTGCGGAGGGAAGGACTGCACGGTAGCGGCAAGCTGGTCATAAAAGACATCTTTGTCTGCAGCTGTGTTCTTTAATTGGTGCATATGGAACAATGATGGACGTGACCGTGACGATGAACAAACCCGGCATACAGCAGACGCGCAGAGATCAAATGCCACATTACCATGGACTGATTTATGGGAGGCTGAAGGATCAGTGCCACTCCCTGGGTGTAATATGGTGGCACCATTAACATCCCACTGGTCATGATGCAGTAGATGACCTTCGGTGATGCCGGCTACAGTGATGTTCTGGCTAGTCAGTTTATTGATGAGTGCCACCTGGAAACCAGTCCTGTTCAGAGTAAGGACATTTCATGTGGCAAAGCGGGTTACTGAACGCAAGTCAGTTTTTGAGACCCGGTCATTGACCTTCGTCCCAAATTGGGCTTTTGGCTCTTTCCTTCATGCGTGCAGTGTGAAGTGCTGGTTGGCAACAGGAACTCGGGTTGTCAGGGGCTCAAACCCTGGTGCTTGAAGTGCTAGCCATTGCTTTTTGATCGGGAGTCCCTGAATACTTTGTCGCCTTGGGATAGGGGCGACGGGAAGTG